>NC_072732.1:76055307-76379782 GCF_026930045.1 Uloborus diversus | reverse complement strand
CTGAGTGGAAAGAAGTTTTTGATAACGCCTCATGCTGTTCCTGTAAATATGGCTTTATAGCAACAGTACTGTTTCTGTAATGAAACATTTTTACAGGCACTTTTTCTACCCGTGAAACGACACACAGGCAACTTTTATTACCAAAATCTTCGTTAATAAATTTTGTAAAAATCGTCGTATTTCGATAGGGTCAGGTGGGGTTAAATGGGTATACAATAGCCTACTTTTGGATTTTGACTCAAATATTTTTGCCAAACTATGTTGTTTCTAATTTTTTTCTTTTATGTATACATTACATATGTTGTGAGTAGAATTAAATGATTTTCATACATAATTTGATACAAATTTATTTTTGAGAGGAATGTTTATGATTATATGTTTTCTATACCCATTTTACCCCACGCAGGTGAAAATGGGTAGCTTGTAGGGTAAAATGGGTATTGAAGTCTAAGAAGTGATAAAAAAGCATACTATTTGTTCATTGCAGTGTGATAATATAGACTTAATAGTCAGTTAACAAAATTTAACTATTTAATTTATAAAAAAATACTGCAAACAGTAAATTTGACAAAATATTAATAAGGTTTCTTTCAATGCATCCATATACAATGACATCCATACTTGTCATTCTTTAAAAAAGTAATGGCCTCTATTGTTAAATTCTGGCTCATTAATTTTTTTTATTTGCTGTTTTTCAATGAAATTCATGTCGTCTATATCAGGAAAAATAAAAAAATCCCCCATCTGGGTTTTTTAAAAATATTTCATCTCATAAAAATCTCATTCTTTCCCTCAACAGCTATATATTTGCCAATAAATTCTTTCTTGCTTGTTTGCTCTAAGTATAATATTTATACACAATCACCTGTGGTTAAACTTTGCTTCATAAGTATATTTTTATCAGTTTCAATTCCAGATACTTCTTCTGAATGGAAACTTTCTTTTTCCTCTATTTTCTATTTTCTTGTTTTTTAATTCATTATTTTTTTCACTTTCAACTCTTAGTCTTTCTAAAACATATTTGTCAATACTTCCTGTATTTGCCAGCATACATTTAAGTTGTTTTAAATAACTCATACAGGTAGTTGTCAAATCTGAAGCTCTTGTTGAAATTTCAGACAATATTGCACTTTTCAAATCTTTATAAGGTGACGAAATCGTGCTTTGTGATGTATATTTTTCGGATTGAAACGAAGATGTGTTCTGAGAATTTAAAGGAACATTAGAGAAATTGGTAGCATCTGATTGCAATCAAATACAAATGTGACGACCAGCAACAGGCTGGGCCCAGCATATTCTGAGGAAATGGTTATTTTGTGCGCAAGTGCACACAAACTCTAGAATAAGTATACCGTTGGATTCTTATTATTTATTATGATGGAACGAAGTTTATTTTATAAAGTCATGACATTGCATACTTTTATGTTCCAATCATTTTAAATTAACCACAAATGAATTAATATTCATTTAAAGGAAAATATGCTGTATCTTTTAAAACAACTTGCTGGAATGATAAGCCGAACCATATACCCATTTTACCCCATTTTCAAAATATGAAATTAAAAATAGAAAAAATTTTTTTTTCTTCCCTGTAAGTTGAAGCAGCAACAAAAATGTCCAACTAAAGATATTATGACACAGTAATAAAAATTTCTCAAAAATCAGGAGCTGGAGATAGAAGTTTAAGTAGACAACAAGCGGCTTGAATTTATCTACTTCAATTCAAAGTGTTACCTTTCACTAAAAAATAATCTATTGATAAAATATATTTTGTGAAATAGAATTCAGAACAGCAAAGTATAATGTCCCACTCAAAAAAAGGCAAATTTAATTTAAAATGATTTGTTTTTAAAACCAAATATTTTGACTACCCATTTTACCCTACCTGACCCTAGCTATCCCTTTCAAGGTGATAAATAGGTCATTTAATAAAATATTAGACACTGATGTTCTTTTTACTTTTACTGTTACGTCTTTCAGAAACGAACTGAGTGGAAAGAAGTTTTTGATAACGCCTCATGCTGTTCCTGTAAATTTGGTTTTATAGCAACAGTACTGTTTCTGTAGTGAAACATTTTTACAGGCACTTTTTCCGCTCGTGAAACGACACACAGGCAACATTTGCTACCAACATTTTCGTTAATAAATTTTGTTAAAATCGACGTATTTCGATAGCCATCCCTTTCAAGGTGATAAATAGATCATTTAATAAAATATTAGACACTAGACACTAATGTTCCTTTTACTTTTACTGTCACGTCTTTCAGAAAGGAACTGAGTGGAAAGAAGTTTTTGATAACGCCTCATGCTGTTCCTGTAAATATGGCTTTATAGCAACAGTACTGTTTCTGTAATGAAACATTTTTACAGGCATTTTTTCTGCCCGTGAAACGACACACAGGCAACTTTTACTACCAACATCTTCGTTAATAAATTTTGTAAAAATCGTCGTATTTCGATAGCTATCCCTTTCAAGGTGATAAATAGGTCATTTAGTAAAATATTAGACACTAATGTTCCTTTTACTTTTACTGTCACGTCTTTCAGAAAGGAACTGAGTGGAAAGAAGTTTTTGATAACGCCTCATGCTGTTCCTGTAAATATGGCTTTATAGCAACAGTACTGTTTCTGTAATGAAACATTTTTACAGGCACTTTTTCTGCCCGTGAAACGACACACAGGCAACTTTTACTACCAACATCTTCGTTAATAAATTTTGTAAAAATTGTCGTATTTTGATAGCTATCCCTTTCAAGGTGATAAATAGGTCATTTAGTAAAATATTAGACACTAATGTTCCTTTTACTTTTACTGTCACGTCTTTCAGAAAGGAACTGAGTGGAAAGAAGTTTTTGATAACGTCTCATGCTGTTCCTGTAAATATGGCTTTATAGCAACAGTACTGTTTCTGTAATGAAACATTCTTACAGGCACTTTTTCTGCCCGTGAAACGACACACAGGCAACTTTCACTACCAACATCTTCGTTAATCAATTTTTTAAAAATTGTCGTATTTTGATAGCTATCCCTTTCAAGGTGATAAATAGGTCATTTAGTAAAATATTAGACACTAATGTTCCTTTTACTTTTACTGTCACGTCTTTCAGAAAGGAACTGAGTGGAAAGAAGTTTTTGATAACGCCTCATGCTGTTCCTGTAAATATGGCTTTATAGCAACAGTACTGTTTCTGTAATGAAACATTTTTACAGGCACTTTTTCTGCCCGTGGAACGACACACAGGCAACTTTTACTACCAACATCTTCGTTAATAAATTTTGTAAAAATCGTCGTATTTCGATAGCTATCCCTTTCAAGGTGATTAATAGGTCATTTAATAAAATATTAGACACTAATGTTCCTTTTACTTTTACTGTCACGTCTTTCAGAAAGGAACTGAGTGGAAAGAAGTTTTTGATAACGCCTCATGCTGTTCCTGTAAATATGGCTTTATAGCAACAGTACTGTTTCTGTAATGAAACATTTTTACAGGCACTTTTTCTACCCGTGAAACGACACACAGGCAACTTTTATTACCAAAATCTTCGTTAATAAATTTTGTAAAAATCGTCGTATTTCGATAGGGTCAGGTGGGGTTAAATGGGTATACAATAGCCTACTTTTGGATTTTGACTCAAATATTTTTGCCAAACTATGTTGTTTCTATTTTTTTTTTCTTTTATGTATACATTACATATGTTGTGAGTAGAATTAAATGATTTTCATACATAATTTGATACAAATTTATTTTTGAGAGGAATGTTTATGACTATATGTTCTATACCCATTTTACACCACGCAGGTGAAAATGGGTAGCCTGTAGGGTAAAATGGGTATTAAATCTAAGAAGTGATAAAAAAGCATACTATTTGTTCATTGCAGTGTGATAATATAGACTTAAGAGTCAGTTAACAAAATTTAACTATTTAATTTATAAAAAAATAGTGCAAACAGTAAATTTGACAAAATATTAATAAGGTTTCTTTCAATGCATCCATATACAATGACATCCATACTTGTCATTCTTTAAAAAAGTAATGGCCTCTATTGTTAAATTCTGGCTCATTAATTTTTTTTATTATTTGCTGTTTTTCAATGAAATTCATGTCGTCTATATCAGGAAAAATAAAAAAAATCCCCCATATGGGTTTTTTAAAAATATTTCATCTCATAAAAATCTCATTCTTTCCCTCAACAGCTATATATTTGCCAATAAATTCTTCCTTGCTTGTTTGCTCTAAGTATAATATTTATACCCAATCACCTGTGGTTAAACTTTGCTTCATAAGTATATTTTTATCAGTTTCAATTCCAGATACTTCTTCTGAATGGAAACTTTCTTTTTCCTCTATTTTCTATTTTCTTGTTTTTTAATTCATTATTTTTTTCACTTTCAACTCTTAGTCTTTCTAAAACATATTTGTCAATACTTCCTGTATTTGCCAGCATACATTTAAGTTGTTTTAAATAACTCATACAGGTAGTTGTCAAATCTGAAGCTCTTGTTGAAATTTCAGACAATATTGCACTTTTCAAATCTTTATAAGGTGACGAAATCGTGCTTTGTGATGTATATTTTTCGGATTGAAACGAAGATGTGTTCTGAGAATTTAAAGGAACATTAGAGAAATTGGTAGCATCTGATTGCAATCAAATACAAATGTGACGACCAGCAACAGGCTGGGCCCAGCATATTCTGAGGAAATGGTTATTTTGTGCGCAAGTGCACACAAACTCTAGAATAAGTATACCGTTGGATTCTTATTATTTATTATGATGGAACGAAGTTTATTTTATAAAGTCATGACATTGCATACTTTTATGTTCCAATCATTTTAAATTAACCACAAATGAATTAATATTCATTTAAAGGAAAATATGCTGTATCTTTTAAAACAACTTGCTGGAATGATAAGCCGAACCATATACCCATTTTACCCCATTTTCAAAATATGAAATTAAAAATAGAAAAAATTTTTTTTTCTTCCCTGTAAGTTGAAGCAGCAACAAAAATGTCCAACTAAAGATATTATGACACAGTAATAAAAATTTCTCAAAAATCAGGAGCTGGAGATAGAAGTTTAAGTAGACAACAAGCGGCTTGAATTTATCTACTTCAATTCAAAGTGTTACCTTTCACTAAAAAATAATCTATTGATAAAATATATTTTGTGAAATAGAATTCAGAACAGCAAAGTATAATGTCCCACTCAAAAAAAGGCAAATTTAATTTAAAATGATTTGTTTTTAAAACCAAATATTTTGACTACCCATTTTACCTCACTACCCATTTTACCCTACCTGACCCTAGCTATCCCTTTCAAGGTGATAAATAGGTCATTTAATAAAATATTAGACACTGATGTTCTTTTTACTTTTACTGTTACGTCTTTCAGAAACGAACTGAGTGGAAAGAAGTTTTTGATAACGCCTCATGCTGTTCCTGTAAATTTGGTTTTATAGCAACAGTACTGTTTCTGTAGTGAAACATTTTTACAGGCACTTTTTCCGCTCGTGAAACGACACACAGGCAACTTTTACTACCAACATCTTCGTTAATCAATTTTGTAAAAATCGTCGAATTTTTAAAAACTATACCTTTCAAGGTGATAAATAGGTCATTTAATAAAATATTAGACACTAATGTTCCTTTTACTTTTACTGTCACGTCTTTCAGAAAGGAACTGAGTGGAATGAAGTTTTTGATAACGCCTCATGCTGTTCCTGTAAATATGGCTTTATAGCAACAGTACTATTTCTGTAATGAAACATTTTTACAGGCACTTTTTCTGCCCGTGAAACGACACACAGGCAACTTTTACTACCAACATCTTCGTTAATAAATTTGTAAAAATCGTCGTATTTTGATAGCTATCCCTTTCAAGGTGATAAATAGGTCATTTAATAAAATATTAGACACTAATGTCCCTTTTACTTTTACTGTCACGTCTTTCAGAAAGGAACTGAATGGAATGAAGTTTTTGATAACGCCTCATGCTGTTCCTGTAAATATGGCTTTATAGCAACAGTACTATTTCTGTAATGAAACATTTTTACAGGCACTTTTTCTGCCCGTGAAACGACACACAGGCAACTTTTACTACCAACATCTTCGTTAATAAATTTTGTAAAAATCGTCGTATTTCGATAGCTATCCCTTTCAAGGTGATAAATAGGTCATTTAGTAAAATATTAGACACTAATGTTCCTTTTACTTTTACTGTCACGTCTTTCAGAAAGGAACTGAGTGGAAAGAAGTTTTTGATAACGCCTCATGCTGTTCCTGTAAATATGGCTTTATAGCAACAGTACTGTTTCTGTAATGAAACATTCTTACAGGCACTTTTTCTGCCCGTGAAACGACACACAGGCAACTTTTACTACCAACATCTTCGTTAATAAATTTTGTAAAAATCGTCGTATTTCGATAGCTATCCCTTTCAAGGTGATAAATAGGTCATTTAATAAAATATTAGACACTAATGTTCCTTTTACTTTTACTGTCACGTCTTTCAGAAAGGAACTGAGTGGAATGAAGTTTTTGATAACGCCTCATGCTGTTCCTGTAAATATGGCTTTATAGCAACAGTACTATTTCTGTAATGAAACATTTTTACAGGCACTTTTTCTGCCCGTGAAACGACACACAGGCAACTTTTACTACCAACATCTTCGTTAATAAATTTGTAAAAATCGTCGTATTTTGATAGCTATCCCTTTCAAGGTGATAAATAGGTCATTTAATAAAATATTAGACACTAATGTTCCTTTTACTTTTACTGTCACGTCTTTCAGAAAGGAACTGAATGGAATGAAGTTTTTGATAACGCCTCATGCTGTTCCTGTAAATATGGCTTTATAGCAACAGTACTATTTCTGTAATGAAACATTTTTACAGGCACTTTTTCTGCCCGTGAAACGACACACAGGCAACTTTTACTACCAACATCTTCGTTAATAAATTTTGTAAAAATCGTCGTATTTCGATAGCTATCCCTTTCAAGGTGATAAATAGGTCATTTAGTAAAATATTAGACACTAATGTTCCTTTTACTTTTACTGTCACGTCTTTCAGAAAGGAACTGAGTGGAAAGAAGTTTTTGATAACGCCTCATGCTGTTCCTGTAAATATGGCTTTATAGCAACAGTACTGTTTCTGTAATGAAACATTCTTACAGGCACTTTTTCTGCCCGTGAAACGACACACAGGCAACTTTTACTACCAACATCTTCGTTAATAAATTTTGTAAAAATCGTCGTATTTCGATAGCTATCCCTTTCAAGGTGATAAATAGGTCATTTAATAAAATATTAGACACTAATGTTCCTTTTACTTTTACTGTCACGTCTTTCAGAAAGGAACTGAATGGAATGAAGTTTTTGATAACGCCTCATGCTGTTCCTGTAAATATGGCTTTATAGCAACAGTACTGTTTCTGTAATGAAACATTCTTACAGGCACTTTTTCTGCCCGTGAAACGACACACAGGCAACTTTTACTACCAACATCTTCGTTAATAAATTTTGTAAAAATCGTCGTATTTCGATAGCTATCCCTTTCAAGGTGATAAATAGGTCATTTAATAAAATATTAGACACTAATGTTCCTTTTACTTTTACTGTCACGTCTTTCAGAAAGGAACTGAATGGAATGAAGTTTTTGATAACGCCTCATGCTGTTCCTGTAAATATGGCTTTATAGCAACAGTACTGTTTCTGTAATGAAACATTCTTACAGGCACTTTTTCTGCCCGTGAAACGACACACAGGCAACTTTTACTACCAACATCTTCGTTAATAAATTTTGTAAAAATCGTCGTATTTCGATAGCTATCCCTTTCAAGGTGATAAATAGGTCATTTAATAAAATATTAGACACTAATGTTCCTTTTACTTTTACTGTCACGTCTTTCAGAAAGGAACTGAGTGGAAAGAAGTTTTTGATAACGCCTCATGCTGTTCCTGTAAATATGGCTTTATAGCAACAGTACTGTTTCTGTAATGAAACATTCTTACAGGCACTTTTTCTGCCCGTGAAACGACACACAGGCAACTTTTACTACCAACATCTTCGTTAATAAATTTTGTAAAAATCGTCGTATTTCGATAGCTATCCCTTTCAAGGTGATAAATAGGTCATTTAATAAAATATTAGACACTAATGTTCCTTTTACTTTTACTGTCACGTCTTTCAGAAAGGAACTGAGTGGAATGAAGTTTTTGATAACGCCTCATGCTGTTCCTGTAAATATGGCTTTATAGCAACAGTACTATTTCTGTAATGAAACATTTTTACAGGCACTTTTTCTGCCCGTGAAACGACACACAGGCAACTTTTACTACCAACATCTTCGTTAATAAATTTGTAAAAATCGTCGTATTTTGATAGCTATCCCTTTCAAGGTGATAAATAGGTCATTTAATAAAATATTAGACACTAATGTTCCTTTTACTTTTACTGTCACGTCTTTCAGAAAGGAACTGAATGGAATGAAGTTTTTGATAACGCCTCATGCTGTTCCTGTAAATATGGCTTTATAGCAACAGTACTATTTCTGTAATGAAACATTTTTACAGGCACTTTTTCTGCCCGTGAAACGACACACAGGCAACTTTTACTACCAACATCTTCGTTAATAAATTTTGTAAAAATCGTCGTATTTCGATAGCTATCCCTTTCAAGGTGATAATCCCTTTCAAGGTGATAATAGGTCATTTAGTAAAATATTAGACACTAATGTTCCTTTTACTTTTACTGTCACGTCTTTCAGAAAGGAACTGAGTGGAAAGAAGTTTTTGATAACGCCTCATGCTGTTCCTGTAAATATGGCTTTATAGCAACAGTACTGTTTCTGTAATGAAACATTCTTACAGGCACTTTTTCTGCCCGTGAAACGACACACAGGCAACTTTTACTACCAACATCTTCGTTAATAAATTTTGTAAAAATCGTCGTATTTCGATAGCTATCCCTTTCAAGGTGATAAATAGGTCATTTAATAAAATATTAGACACTAATGTTCCTTTTACTTTTACTGTCACGTCTTTCAGAAAGGAACTGGGTGGAAAGAAGTTTTTGATAACGCCTCATGCTGTTCCTGTAAATATGGCTTTATAGCAACAGTACTGTTTCTGTAATGAAACATTTTTACAGGAACTTTTTCTACACGTGAAACGACACACAGGCTACTTTTACTACCAACATCTTCTTTAATACATTTTGTAAAAATCGTCGTATTTCGATAGCTATCCCTTTCAAGGTGATAAATAGGTCATTTAATAAAATATTAGACACTAATGTTCTTTTTACTTTTACTGTCACGTCTTTCAGAAACGAACTGAGTGGAAAGAAGTTTTTGATAACGCCTCATGCTGTTCCTGTAAATATGGCTTTATAGCAACAGTACTGCTTCTGTAATGAAACATTCTTACAGGCACTTTTTCTGCCCATGAAACGACACACAGGCAACTTTTACTACCAACATCTTTGTTAATAAATTTTGTTAACTGTTAAAACTAACAGTTAACAAAACTGTTATTAACTCGAACTGTTGTAGCGAGTTAATTATTGAAGGAATGATTTTAAACAGCTTTTACAAGTTCAAAGATCATGGTACATATTTAACAAAGAGTATAAAAAAAAAATTCTTATAGCGTATTTTAATACCTGAAAAGAGAAAATGATCTCTAAGTATCATTTTAACCGACTTCAAAAAGAAGGCGATTATCAGTTCATACCGTATGTATGTCAGTTCATAACGTCTTACTTTGTGAATCGATTTTGATGATATTTTTTTTTTAATGACTTGGGGCTGCTCTAACTTAAATCCTGTACTTTTGATTGTTCATATTTGTTCTTTAGAAAAAAGTTATGGGCAAAAAGCAGTAAATTTCATGTAATTTTCCTATTATATGATTAAATCAAAAATTTGTTGCCGTACAACGGTAATATTAACAGTAGTCATAATGAGAATTTTGAATGAAGAGTTCTCTAAAACAAACATGAAATTCATTCACTATCATTCCTCTAGTTGTGGATTGTTATTTCATGTCAATTAAATAACTGGGCCAAAGTAAGGAGACATAGGATTTTTATAACGAGTAGCTCGTATTACTGTGAAAAATATAAATCAGTCGGGGGAAACAATTTATACTTAAATTGTTTTAGACGCGTTAAATAGAGATTTTTTTTTATTATTATTATTAATATTATTGCACTTGTATAAAGTTTCGTGAGAGTAACATCATACAATTTTAGAAAGACATTTAGACTAAAAAGAATGAAATAAAATATTTTTGAAAAAAAAATCGAACTGACATCAAAACTGCAGCTGGAAATTGCTCTAAAAATGATTTATTTATTTATTTATTTTGGAACAACATCAATAGGGGAAGCTGCTGTACCCATGTACAAAATTTACTTTTCCATTTTTGCTGGTCTCTGGGAATGGATAATCGATCGGGAAATTTTTCTGGCGGAATCTACAGCTTATCATTTAATTTGGCAATTTTTGACAGTTGAAAATCTCAAAGCTTTCAAAATCAATTTTTTTTTCTTAAAAAGCATCTTTTTTGTCCGTGGGTACAACAACACGTTCACCCCGCGGACACACAGGTGCCTTTGTAGCATGGACATATAAAACAATAATATATAAATAGGTCTGAGGAACTCAATTATACTCAATGCATTTTCATAAGCCGTTTTATATTGAAATATTTCAAACATACATTGAATATAACACTAAATAAAATATCCAACAAAAATTAAACTTGGAAAATTAAAATAAGGTTTTTTCCTTTTTTATTTAATTTTCCTTAATAGTTAACATCAGTGAATTCTTTAAAAAAAGTTATTACTCTTAAGAGAGTTAATGATGTTATGAATAATCAATACGTTTTTAAACAAAAAAAATAACTAGATTCATGATATCATAGCTCTCTATGTACCAACATAATAACCTCAATTTATATGCAAATTGAAACCTTGAACCAAAATTAACACAATGCAAAAAAAAAAAAAAAAAAAAAAAACTCAGTTTAGATTAAACCAACAAAAATCTAGAAAAGTCGACTTCAAATGAAAACAGGTGGGATTGACGATCTGTAGATCCTACAACAGGTGGGGGTTATTTCAGCACTATATCTTCAAGCCCTACTTCAAATTTATCATAATTGTTGAAAGCAAATTTCGGATGTTGATGACAAGGCACCATTTTGAGGTACTTCACGTTGTAAGAAGACTCACGTGTGACCCAAGGAGACTAAAAATTGCCGTCCATATGTACATATGGTTATTTGTCCTTGGGTACAAAGGTACACCATTTTGGTTTTGCAAGCCAGTCACATCGACAAGACCACAGTTTTACAACATTAAAAATCAGAAACAAAACCTTCAAAATGTAGGGAATCATGATACTTACAACAAAAAGTGAAAAATACAATGCACGACGGACGAAAAAAAGAAAAAGAAATTGCTCATGTTTTTTTTTTTTTTTTTTACTTAGACTAAAACCGAAAAAATGTGATAGAATCTTAAATGTTCGTTTGATGACGTTGAAACTTCCTGGGGTACTGGAGAGGGTTGTGACATACACGTTGAACCCCAATTAGGATCTATCTCGACGATACCCGGAATTTCCTGACCAACGTCCGTATATACAACCGTCCGTGGGTACAACAGCTTCCCCTACTACTTTTAAACATAATTTTTGAAGTTGACGGAGAACAGTAGGTAAAATGATGACTGGCCCTAATTCAATACTCGACGTTAAATCCCGGTTATCACAAATTTGCCATTTCAACTGCGCTTGCGCACGGACTTAGCTTTTTGGACTTTCTGCTTTAAGATTTCGTGTTGCTTGTTTATATTTAGGCTGAGCTAGAGTACCAACAAATTAATGAATGCGATTAGAATATTTTCACAGCGATTTCGTGATATATTATATGAAACTACGGATATGAATAACTGATAATCTATATAATGTAAAGAGAAAAATGACACTTCAATATTTATTGGTTTGGTAATATTTATTTAACATAAACGTAAAACATGTTGTGTTCTTCAAAAATGATTGGAATATGAGTACAGATATCCGTCTTTTGCGGATAGTTTGCGTTATGCTTAAACAGTTTAGTATTATACATTTTTATTTAAGTTGACGGTTCGACTTTGTATTAGAAATGTTGAAATTCAAGTATGCTCCTCTGAGGTTAAAAATTTGTCACTGAAAAGGGGCAGAAAAATCAGACACCGAATCCATTAATAAATAAGTTTCAAAACTCAATCTTTACCGAGGCCTAAAAACTAAATCAGAGAAAGCTTTGTGATTTCTAATTTTATCTATTACCATTTCGTATTTATTAATAAATTTAAAATGTTTGTAATTAATTTTAGCAAGATTTTTGAAATCAGCAAAGTCCGCGCGAAAGCGCAGTTGAAATGGCAAATTTGTGATAAGCGGGATTTAACGTCGAGTTAATTCAATCACAAATATAAATATTTTATGGACCCAGATTCTTCAATAGCAATCGCATACATTATATTGATAACAAAAATTTGTCTAACGGTATTAAATGTTTCGTTCTTAATTTTGAGTGGTTATTATAGAAAATATAAATTATTAGTCATCGTTTTACCTATCGTTTTTAGCCGATTTAAATTATGTTTAAAAGAATAAAATTATTTTTCATTTTTTAGAGCAATTTCCAGTTGCAGTTTTAAAGACTGTTTTTTTTATTCTTTATTTTTTTTTAAATATTTTTATCAAATACGTTAAGACAATAAAGCTAAAATATTTTTTAATCAGTTCTGTGCTTGCATTTTACTTACGAAACTCAACGTTTTAATGGTACTGCAATGAAATTTGATATTAATATTCATTTACCCTTTACCAGTGAGAATCATAGAAGCATCAAAGTCATTTCGCATAATTTGCGTCCAATTCTGCTACTCACACCCCCTCCCCCACATTTACTTGCTTGGATAGCTTCCCTGTAATATTTCTGAACCAATCATTGTGTCTCAGTTTAGCACAACATTAACTCAGCGTTTTAAAAAATGAAGCCACAGCATAAGTTTTGCTGTAGCTTATGTTCATTATGGTACATATTCATCATAATCTTAATAATTTGTGAAGGTTTTCTTAATTTTGTAATTTTTCACATAATGTATATAGCTCACCAGTTGCAATAGATGCATTATTCTTTTCATTATAAAAGAATATTCAAGATCAAAAAACGGTGAGAACTGTATTTTTTTTATCTCACTTTAGTTGAAACTGGTGTATAATTCTTTCAATTGCAAAAGAATGTTCAAGAGTCCATAAAATGGTGAGTGTTATATATTTTAGCTCACTTTATATTGGTACTCAATCAGATGTTAATCCTTTACAAAATATCAAAAGACTATGAAATAGTGAGTGTTGCATACTTTAGCTCACTTTATTTGCAATTCACAACCAATTGTCTTAATTTGGAAAAGAATGTTCGAGAGGGGCCATGAAATAGTGAATTCCCTATTATAGCTCCCTTTAATTTAGTGAAGGATCTCGATTTTTTAATGACCAGCAAGAATTCTTAAGGGACCAAATGCAAATTCATATTATTTAGCATGTGATCTACCTGTAATTTACATGCAGATTATAATGTTTACTTGTCGATTCATTTTAGATCACTAGTGTTTCGGTTTGGGTGTCAAAATATTTTTGCTAAGTATCATTGACATGACCTGGGGTTCTGTGAAAATTTACATTTTGTAACTTTTGTAGAGAAGCGGAAACTAATTCTTTACATGATTTAAAATATTAATCTTGAAACCATGTTCAAGAACCCGTAAAATGTTGATATCTTATAGCCATTAAGTTATATAGTATGTATAGTAATAGTCCTTCTAATATTTGAAGAATACTCAAAAAATCTTAAATTGGTAAGTATAATATATCTAAGATCACTTTGGTTTCTTTCAACTACTCCATAGCTCTTTTAATTGTAAAATTGCATTCAATGGATAGTTAAATGGTGAGTATTATGATATGTTTTAGCTCATTTTAGCTTGAAATGTGTATACGTAATTCTTTTTATTTCGAAAGAATATTTCAAAGACAAAAGGGTGAGTATTACAGTTGTAGATTGAGATTTCGATGAACTAAGATCATGATGGATTTGTAGCAGATTTGTATCGTTGCTTTTCGTGTATCAAATTTTAACAAAAGCTACGAACTACGAGGGTTATTCGTAAAGTAAGGTCCGATTTCTTATAAAAAAAATAAACAAACACAGATTTTTTCCAAAAACTTTTTTATTTAATTCCTTACATGTTTCTCTATTTTTCTACCACCATATTTGTTTAAACATTTGTCCTAACGTTCTACAAGCTTTTGTATGCTTAAGTCATAGAAGTCTGCCGGCTGCGAGGATAACCAGTCTTGAACTGCTTCTTTCACCTCGTCATCTGTGGTGAAACGCTTGCCACTGAAAAACTCCTTTAGGTAGCGGAGGCTCAGCGCCAATTCCGGACTGTACGGTGGGTGGTCGATCTGTTCCCATCCAAAAGATCTGATCAGATTTTGAGTGTGAATAGCAGAATGGGGTTTGGCATTGTCATGCAGTAACAAAACCCCAGACAACAGAAGTCCACATCTGCTGCTGGAACGTTCCTTGTCGTCAAAAACAGAATCACCGACCGTGTTTCACACTTGGCGGGCTCATCAATTGTTTTAAACATTTTAAACTGACACTGTACAAAGAACACTGCATCAATAAAAATCCAAATGGCGTCGTTTGATGAACAAGGCATGCCGGGAGTCGGTACGCAGGCGCGACATTCAATTGGGTATGGCAATTCGGACCTTAATTTACGAATAACCTTCGTATGTGTAATGATTCGTGGTACATGTTTATTGAATATGCGTAAAGAATTGCACTGCCCTCCTATTAAAATAAAATAAAATAAACGAAAAAATTGTGGTTATGAACATTTTTCTTATTATTTGCTTTACGTCCCTTTAGAGTGTTTTCCAGTTTTATCAACATATATTTTGTCTAGCTATTGTGTTAAAAAACTAATATGGTCAGAGTAAGTCTAATAAGTAACCCTTAACTAAAGAAAAAAAAAATGTTTCAAGAAAAGTTTGATTTACTCTCTTTGTCACTTTACTCCATGTTAACTATTAAAGCTGGCATGCGGCATGAAATTTTTAGCCTTTTTTTTTTCTTTTTATTGTGACAAGTACTTGCGCCTCTCGTTATATCGCACTCTTCGGGAGACAACAAAACAAAGTGAGATACATCCGATAACGAGATATAACCAAAGTCATTAAAAATACCTATTTATCTAACATGTTTACGTAAATGATGTGCGCATTTACCAAACTATTGTTTCATTTTATATTAGAACGGCTTTCTCAACAAATTCTACCAACTGCTTTTTTCAAGGTAAAAATAAATTTAAAACATTTCAATTGTTTTTTTAGTAAAATAATAGTTAAAAGTTGCAATTTGGTTGAACTGCTGCAAATTCAGATGAGTATTGTAGGGATATTTTTCACTTTTTATTTTTTTGGGAGACGAAGGCAATACATCCGAATGAGTGATGTAACAAGCGGTTACTGCCGAAGTAACCAATTTGAAACAATTAGTTTTTGTGAATCCTAACCTCAGATGGGTAGATTCCTTGATAAGGATTTTTATACCATAAGAGTGAAAAATTGGCAAGCCATGGCAAAAAACATGAGAGGTCTCTGTCGTGTCACTGAAAAAAGAAGGGAAGTTTTTATGAATAACTTCTGTTTACCATTTAAATCCATGCCATATGACTAGATACTACATTCGGTAAACCGAAATAATCCGCCTTTTTTTTTAAACATTGACTATTTTATTATTCTCTCCTCAAGCCTGTGAAATATCTAACTACTGTGCGTGTGTGTTCTCAATACTAGTTCTTTCCTACAAAGAATTCGATAATTTTTTTTCGTTTTGTCTTTATGTTAGTTAACACGTAAAAATCTTTAGCCTTTTCTATTCCAAGTTGTCTCGTCGCCTGTTAACAAAGTTTTCGTTTTCTTATCTCATTCATCCATCCCTTTAAATGATTTGGTATTTAAAAAATTTAATTGTGTCAAAGTAAATATAAAGCTATAACAACGTAAAAGCAAAGCTCTGTAACAATGTAGAACATAAACGCATGTTGTACAGCACTTTTTAATCACAAAAAGGAGTTGAATAACATGGAACAACGTTAGTATAATCCCCTGATTGGGGCGATTTTTTGGCTAGGCGATAGTTTTTGACGCCAAGCCGAGGTAACGCGAGGTTTTTCAAGAAGCCTTGCTAAAATGCTTAAAATACACCATAAAGACATTGAAATAGCCTTTAAACTGAAAATAAATTAAGAACAGAATTGAAATCTGATAGGGACATCCCCCCCCCCCCCCCTCTTATTCAGCTAAGAGCTAAGAGTCATATGATAATGCCAAATCAAGAAAATTACACAAGAAGTCAGAAAATTAACACTTAAGAAAAGCAAAAATGTTACGTACACGATGCCCCCCCCCCCCCCACACACACACGCAAAAAAAGGCACCGACCCGGGGTAAAACTATACCATTAAGATTAAACAAATTAATATATTTGATATAGTTAAACAATACCTATTGATGTCGAAAAAAAGAAAAACTTCCTTTACTATGTAAAAGGACCAAAAAAATTAAAGTAGGTGTAAATAAATAGCTTTTTAAAAAATAGAAACTCTTGACACATGTAAGTAAATATAGTGAATTTCCCATAGTTTCTGTAGATAAGTACATTTTTTCAAAAGTTCGATTAGGGTAAATATAATTTTGTATTATAAGCGCTTTTTTTTTCCGTTAAATGAAACTCTTATCAAATTGTCATTCAGGGAAAACTATAATAACATGCCATTTTGTTGATGAAACACGATTCAGATCGTCATTTCTGAATCTTCGTTGAGAAAACTTTCTTTTGTTATCTCCAGCGTTCCCTCTATAAGAAAACAACCGAGTGACGAACTAAAGTTTTTTTTTTCTTTCTTTCTTTCTAGGATATTAGGGGCTCCCGATGAAGAGGACTGGCCCGAAGTATCAGTGCCTTGGGCTTCGTTCAAGATGTACAGAAAAAGGCCCTTACAGTCATTTGTACCAGAAATTAGCCGAGAGGGCTTAGATCTTTTACAAGTATGTTGTAATTCATTTGCATGTCCGATCAATAAATGAACATATTCCAATGAATCTTTCTTTTTTTTTTTTTTGGCAATCACGAATTGCTAATTGTCCTCACTTGATTGAAGTTTGTATTCCTGGTATTTTTTAAAGTGCACCGACCTCTGGGCTCAGGCGTTCCTACTTGAGTTAGCATTCATGTTCTGCGGAACGCAGAATCGACTTTTTTATACCCTATCTTCTTGACTTAACACAATCCCCTGTGGACAAAAACAGCATCCAGCATTGAAGAGTGTATTTCAAATCCGTGCCAGTAACATGTCCCTTTTTTACTGAATGCCCCCCTCCCCCCAAACAGTAAAAGTTATCACGGTCATGCCTCAACTTCTCTCCACACAATATATTCAGTAAGTTACCGCCCTATAGCCAGGGCTAAGGCAGAAATACATGAAATACACCGCCAGCTAGGTCAATTCCAGCCGAGGACTGCAGTTTTGTGCTTATTAGCACTCATACAACCAACTCTGGTTGGTACTCAACAAACTGGTATCTAATACATTTGTTTGGCACTCTAGGCTTCTTTAAGAGGTTTTCCACCTCCAGCTCAGTTACTCTTATGCCGGGCTGATGAGTGCTAATAAGCACGAAACTGCAGTCCTCGGCTGGAATTGAACGAGCTGGCGGTGTATTTCATGCCACACAATATGTACGATATTTATAGGGTTTTTTGTTTTCTTTTTTCAATTTTGAAGTCTCACAATTTGCCACCTTCTAGAGATTTCTACCTTCTTTAGGCAGTGACATGGGTCACCCTTGGGGCCGGACGAGTGTATTTTCAAACATTCAGTTAAACTGATACATTTTTCTGCTTTACAGGAAATGCTCATATTTGACCCTATTCGAAGAATCTGCGCGAGGGATGCCCTGAAGCACGATTACTTCAAAGATTTCGAATTACATTCGCCAAAATACAAAGCCAGGAAGCCCAGGAGATCTACAGTTTCTGTGGGCACTGAGCCTGGAACCAGTGCTGCAGCGCACAGAAAATAACCTTGGTCTCCTTTAGGTACAAATTAACCATTATTGGGTGCATTAAGCACTCGAGACAGAGACTTGAATCTTAGTCATGCGTCCGCATGACTAAAGTATTCATTTGAAGATGCAATACATTTGTTTCTAAATGGCTCGATTACCATTATCTTTGAGCCTAAAAAATATATATATTTTGCTACTGCTGAGAAATTTTTGTAAATAATACTGATAAAGACTGACATTCCGAGGAATTTAGCAAATATTCATATTGTATATGGAATAATTTTTCGAGACTTTTACTCAATTTTTAATGTTTTTATGAAACCAAAATATATAAATGCAATTTTTGACAGGTGTGAAGAATACTGCAGGGATTTTTACGACGAGTTTTTGTTGTACGTATTCAGTTATTTCTTTACTTGTTCAAGCAGTGTGAAGTTTATACATGTAATGTAGTTTCCAAAGTCATATGTATGGATGGTTTAAAAAAACATACAAAACGTGTCAAATATTATTTATTGTCCTAGACTGCATAACTTTGTGATAATTACTAAATAAACATGTCTATTTTTCCTTTTTTTTTAATTTGTAACTTTCTCAGACGAACTATTATTGAATCTTTCTATGTAGCACAGCAAAACAAAAACAATCATATGCTTCCATGTCAGAAATTTAAATTGTGTTGCTCCTCAATTAATTACTATGTTGCAGCTTTCAAAATTTGTTTGGAAGTAATTTTTTAGAAAAAAGAAGTGAGAATGTGTTCTGTAGCAAAACATGCAAGTTCAATAATGAGTTAAATAGCAAAAGGCTGTAAAGGTTGAAAATACAGAATTTTCAACCATTCTGCAAAATTTTAAAATTGAGAACATTTCTGTGTTCATCTTTGTATAGCTGTTGTAAACTTTTGTGACTATTTTAAGTATACTACTGGTGCTCTGTTGACAATGATTAACAAGACTGATTTTTCTTATATGAGACAGTGAGAAGCAAAGGGATGGAGGTGCCAAGCTAAAAACTTGAAGGTAAATAGAACGAATGGTAGGAGAACCTTTCCTTGTTTTGGGACAAGAGATAGTACTCATATCCCTGAAGGAGCTGCTGTACAGCATGATTTAGAAAAAAAAAATCGGTGAAAGCCTACTTAGCAAGCCCCGATCTATGTACTTGCCGGCCCCGCAGTGCAGGGGGGGGAGAGCACTGAGGAGCCCCCAACCCAAACCAGTAGGCAGTATGGGGCCCTGGCAAGGGCGCCCATATGCAAAATTGTAAGGGGGGGCTCAGATTTCCCCCCATGGGTTAGGAGTGTATTTTCTCCATGGAAACCGATTTCAGGACAGATTAGAGTCATTAAAATATTTCATTTTTAATAACTTATTCATTAATGGCTGGAGAATCAATGTTTCTACATTTTTGAAAAGAAAAAAGCACCAAAAGCAAGGAAGTTCTAATTTCAAAAGGGGAGCTCGAGCTCCCCCTTGCCCCCCTATATGGGCGCCCTTGGGCCTTTGCAGGGGGGCCCAAAATTTGTAGATCCGGGCATGCTACCTAGGATCTCAACTTTAACATGGTAACGTATTTTACTCAAAACTTGAAAACGTCCACCTACATTCCTTTGCTTCTCACTGCCTCATATATCATTATATTTTTTAATGAATAATTTTTACTATTACTACATATCATTGATTGTTCCGGACAAAATTTGGGTAGGAAATAAAAACTGTTTAACATCGCTTAGTAATGCATAAAATTGTAGTGCATGTAGAAAAAATTTACACATCAATACTGATTGTTAAATAATATTTTTTTTAATATGTAACATGTTTTTCATCCCACATATTCCTTTATGAAGAATTAACTTTATTATTTTTCTGGTTGACTTCATATTCTGAGGTGGCCCTCGTTATTCCAAATTAACAAAATGATATTTTTCATGCATTATCAAGATTATTTTATTTCTAATGCTTTTTCTTTAGATTTTCAATATTACAATTAGTATAATATTCACTCCATTATTCAATATCTTCTATGCCAAGACATAACCTGACGGGCAGCTAAATTAAATTCATCACTTAAAATAGCTAATTAAAATGCTTAACTTGAAGATGATTGATATTGTACCTATAATTCCAATTACTCATCATCAACACAATAGTAGCTACTCGATGATGAGAAAAACCGGTGAATCCTCTTCATTGAAGATTATACTTATTAAGTTAGTATAATTCTTTCATAATAACTTACTGCATAGTAGATATTTACAGCTGGAAAAAATAAAAATGGGTTCGGGTTCAAGGACATCTATCAGGCTTGTCATGTAGTAATGTCCTAAATAAACTATTACATCATCAAAAATATTGTCATAAATTAATTCTTGTCATCAAATTCTGACATTGCTTTTTATTTACCCCAAATGAACGTGAATGACTGGTGTTTTACTACTTTGTACATTGATTTTATTAGTGACTAAATCTAATTAACATACTTGTCAAATCTGATTCCATTAGAATTAGACCCCAATTAAATTGCCCGAGAATGTGAAATCAACCTTTTGGGTGGTGCATCTATCCCTCTGGCTGATATGGTTCCTAATAAGTCAAAGTGGAAGTTCAGTCAATCTGCCTATAAAAGTTTTATCTCTATTGCATTTCATGTGAATTGAATTAATCCAAAGAAAAGTACCTAAAAATTAGTGAACCAGCATGCGAAAAATCAAGTTATCGATCTCAGAGACAAATGTTCTTCAAAAAAATAAATAAATAAATAAATAAAAAGATCCATCAAAGGGTTAAATTCATGAATAACATCTAGCTATGTGCTGTGCTCAAAACTAAGAAGATTTCATTAAAATTAGAATGATTTTTTTTTTCTGGGGTGATATAAATGATATAAATTTCGAATATTCATACTTTGTTTCCCAAGAAATAGAAAAAAAAAAAAAATTCACAGGGCTTTCGCCATGATTGAAGATCAGAAATATTAAAATTGCACTTCACATGTAAACATTTTTTTTTTACATGTTGAATTTTTTTTCTCTTAACTTAATGTTATTATTTATTTAAATTTTCTACTATTACTATATTATAATTTTAATAATTTATATACGATTGTTCTTAGCAATTAATAATGTGAATTAACAGAAGTAATAAAATATAGGAGTAGAAAATACACAAATATGCAAAATAAATCAGCAAATGATTGCTTATTGATATAGTTCAATATGAAATTATACAGGGTGTTCCGTTTTAACCTGCAAAACCTCTATTTTCCGTTAGTCCTAGATATATACTTCCAATTGCAAAAAAGTTCAAAATCAGATGCAGAGTTAAGATATTGAAAGTTTAAAGCAAAAATAAAAATGAGTAAAAAAATACAAAATTTACTTTTTATACGGGCCCCAGGTATCCTAACTTATACAGTAGAGAACCAATTATCCGGGAAGTTCGGGACCATAGCTATCCCGGATATCTGAATTTCCTGGTTTTCTGGATTGCTAAAAAGAGCTTTTGGCCGATTGTTTATAAAACTTAAATTACTATAATAAATAGTAATACCTATCAAAATAAGAAGGAAACAGTTCAGAAATGCTTATCAATATCGAAACATTAAAAACTACTAGTAAGAGAATAATTTAAACACCAAAAACCTTAAGTTTAATAAGACCTGAGACCCTCATACTCATTTTGAAAAGGAAAGAAAAACACCAATTTTCGATGTTTTAAAATGAAAGAGAATGAAGGGAAGGGCAAGAAACAAGTTTTTGAACTTAAATGTGCGATTCTTCTACGATAGTGTATGAGAGAATTTTTGTTTTCATGAATGCGTTTTTTTTTCTTCACTTTATTGTAAAGGTTTGGCGTCAGCGATTATTGATAACTATTGCTTTTGCATTAAGTTAATACCAATTGAAATTTAATTTGTGAGTTCCTGCAGTCTTTTTACAGTCTTGCGTTTAACGATTTCTAGATTCCACCATCAACTATCCGGAAAATTCCAGAATCGCGGCGTTTCACGCGCTTTTGCGACGTCACTTCCGCTCTAAACGGTTTTAATTAAAGGCCATTCAATAAAATATTGCATTATAATGTGACAATATTCATTTCTTTAGTTTTCAGTTGGAATAAAACACAAAAATTTCAGACTTATGTGTGTACTTTTTAGTTCAAGAAAATATTCCGGAAATTTTCCCCTGCGTTATAAAGACAACCCTTTGAAGTTCATTTTTGTAAACATTTTCCCGAGTTATAGATGTGTCATATGGTATTTATTAAGAAACTGCTCATTTTCTTTTAGATATTTCGAAAAAATGCTTACTACCAAACGGCACGACCTTGAGGGTCACGGATCTGGACGAAACTCTGGATTTAGGTTAATTCCCACTAGATATGAGCCCAGGTAAAGCGGTTTGACTGCATACATCCAAGTTCGGCCATAATGGGGGTCCAAAGTTTCTAGTTTACCTCCATATTGTAATGGTTTTTTCCTTTGAAAATAACCTTTTTTACACTTTTCTTGATATTGCATGACAGTATCACCCAACTGAATGCATTCACAGTATAGAATTAATTCCACCGCCCCTACGTTGTACTAACAAGAGACGCAACAGGTGTTAGGAAAGCAAATATTGTGCCAAAATTTCAAATTCCAAAGAAAAGGCTATAGCAGTTCCGGGGCCAAACCAGCAAAGTTAGACCCTCCTTACAGCCGAACTAAAGCCTATGTACTCAAACTATTTTTCCTGGGCTCATATCTAGAACGAACTGACATAAATCAGGAAGTTTATCCAAATTCGTGACCCTCACGTTTTTGCATCTGAACTACACTGATTTGCAGAAGTCCAGAAATGCAATAGTGGCTTTTATTGGAATTTGAAACTTTGGGACAATATCTACACTCCGAAGACATTCGACGTGTCTTGTCAGTACAAGGGAGGGGGGATATTGTGAATGCATTTGACACATACGGCAATGCAAACCAAGAAAAGGGAAGAGAAAGTTCAATTTCAAAGGAAAAACCATTGCTTTTTCTGAACTTAAACGGCAACTTTGGATCCCCGTTGCAGTCGAACTAGTGTCTATGCAGTCAAACCGCTTTACCTGGCTTCATATCTAGTGCGAATTGACTTAAATCCAGAATTTCGTCCAGATCTGCGACCCTCAAGTTCGTGCCGTTTGATAGTTAGTTTTTCAAAAATTGCCGAAAATGCGTTTTTTAAAAAAATGGTGCGAAAATCGACAAAAGGTAGCTGGTTTTCTGGTTTCCCGGATAAAAGGTTCTGTACTGTATTTAGGAAAATAATCTCCATTGAAAAATAATTCCAACCAGGCTCGGAGTAATCACCGATTACGTAATCGTAATCTGCGTAATCGATTACATTTTTGTGTAATTGTAATCATAATCATAATCTGGCATTGAGACACTTGTAATCGTGTAATCGTAATTTTAATCAGCTGTTTCTTGAGTAATCGTAACTGTAATCAAAATTTCTACAATCGTAATTTCGTCTTGTAATCGTGTAATCCTGACTTGCTGCAAGTGAAAACTTGTTAGCTGAGATTCTACAATGGTATAAAGGAAATGGGATTCGGACGAAGGAGAAGACAAGACTTCAATAGAAGCGTACAAAGGAGGGCCTTTAGGCACTGCTCAAGGATGTCAAATGAGGATCATAAAACGAGCCGTTTGTATCCTGTAGGTGCCATTCACAGGATATCCTCTGTCTGCTGGGGTTTTAAGGATTGGTCACCAATTTTCCTTTTCATCACTCAATGACAGGCAAACAAGCGAAGCTACCACCTCGGAAAGAAAACAATATCGAACAATATGAACAGTACTTGGTGTTTTTTTACTTTAGTTCACAGATGTGTCACCAAAACCGCCATCAAAAAAAAAGAGAGAGAGAGAGAGAGAGAGAGAGAGAGAGGAAACTGTTCGGCATTTTTGGAAAAACCTGCCCGCACTTCCAAAAGTCATAATTTTTACTAATAGCTGAAGGTCTCTCTGCCTGGATCTCTGTCTGTCAGGATCTCTAAGACACGCATAGCGCTAGACCGTTCTGCCGATTTTCATGAAATTTGGCACAAAGTTAGTTTGTAGCATGGAGGTGTGCACCTCGAAGCGAATTTTCGAAAATTTGATGTGGTTCTTTTTCTATTCCAATTTTAAGAACAAAGTAAGATGGACGAGTAAATTACGAAATTATCATAACATGGAACCGCAACATCGGCACAAGTCGATTGGCGAGATATGAAATTATCATAACGTGGAACTAACATGGGTACAAGCCAGTTGCCAAAAATTCACCATACATTATTTGTAAATATTCAGGCGAATCAAAATACCTTTTTATTTTTCTATTACGGGCAAAGCTGTGTGGGTACCACTAGTTCTTTCATAAAAGAGAAAATTGAAAGCGAACTAAAAGCTTACGAAACCAGCTCACAAAATGGGCATGATGTTGATCCCTAAAATACTGGAGATCAAGCATTCATGTGTACCCCTTGTTTAGTAAAACTGCACCTTTGCGCATCATCTGCTCCAGTTGGGCGTTTGTCCACTTAGTTGGAAAATTTTACAACTCTCAGCAGTCGTGTTCTCATAGGATATAATACTCCACATACGCCGTACACTCTCAAACACCTTTTATACACATACCCAGTGGCGCAGCCACGGGAGGAGTTTTGGGGTTAAAATCCCTCCCAGAACACAAGCACATTCATTTCCTCATTTCCTCCATTAAAATCAAGGGGAAAAAAAGAGTATTTGAGTTTTTCCAAGCGGAATATCTTTCAACAAAATATCTTACTGCTTTTAATGATCGGGAAGCAGTCAGAAATTACTTTTCAATTCTTAAATATAAAAGTTTAAATTCATGATGATCAACCCACGTCCCCCCCTGGTATAAGATAGCTGAAATGGTGTCAATAACGCTCTACATGGTATCATAATCCCTCAGCACTTCCATCACTGCACAAATCCTTTTTAGGGATATCTAGAGAGAGGAAGCCTACCGCACCAGATTTTCTGAGGCTCTTAACCAATTCTCATCGAAAGATCGAAACCGTTATTAGCTAGCATTTGACATTCATAAAGACATGAGTATTTGAGGAGGAGGTTTTAAATGATCTCGCGAAAAACACACACAAAAAAAGGGATATAAGATTAAAGTAAAACTAATAATAAATATTCTGTGCATTTTCCCACTTCCTTCGTTTCATAGTGATATCAATACGAATTATTGTTTTTAAGCAGATACTTTGAATGAATAAATTACTAATCAGTAGAAATTCTTTGATATTGAATAAGTACACATTGTAAATGAATGAATGGGAAAAAAAAGCAACAATTTTCGATTTTGAAAACCCCTCCCAGAAAAATTTTCTGGCTGCGCCACTGCACATATCGTATATCCTCAAGCTTAAAAAATTTTCATATTATGATATATTATGTATATGATTGCATACACATATTGTGCGTAGTGGGTTACTGAAAATATACCCTCTGAAAAATTGATGGGAATATCACTGCTTCTCAGAGAATGAAATCTGACAGTTTTGAAGTATTGGTGCTATTAAAATGCAATAAAAGATTATTTCAAATGCAGTATTTATTTTCGAACATTTTCTTTCATATCATTTATTTATACTATCTGAATGTTTTGAATACTGTGCATGTTCTACAAATCCTGCATTAAAAAAAAACTTTTTTCCACTCAATAATTGAGTTGAATTAAATAGTATTATATTGACTTGTAGAGAAAGGAAAATGTAGAAATATAGCCCGTAAATTTTAGCAACCGTAACCTCTAAAATTTTGGTGTATGCAAAATAACAATGAATATTTAAATCATGTACAATATGCATTATGATGGGGCGAGCCATTTATATATGGGATATATAATTACCTAAGCAGGATATATTGACAAAATAGTTATGTAGTATTTAAATGTACAATCCAAAATCATATTTTTTCAACTATGACGTAGTTATTGCAAATGAGCAATGAGAATAATATATACATGTGCATGTACTTTTCTCCCTCGAGTCTGTAATCGCAATCAAAATCGTAATCGATACATCATAATTGTAATTGATTAAATTTTTAAAACAATCTAATCATTGCTGTAATCGTAATTACATTTTGGCAGAGGATTATAATCGTAATTGTAATCTCCTATTTGCCAAACTTATAATGGTAATCGTAATCGATTACATTCTTTCGTAATTGACTCCAAGCCTGATTCCAACACAAACAGATTGAAATTAGTAAGACCAATATTCACCGAGATATGAAATGCAGTATTTTGTGACTTATGCCACTTTTCACTTTCCGTCAATAACAGCTTTTGGGGGAAAATATAGTGGTTAACAAGTGTTTAAAATTATATGTGTGCATAGAGGGTATTTTTTCGAATTGTTTGATGTTTTGTAATGTGTTTTTGGGTAACGTGGCATAACATATTTTTGAATTGCAGTGAAAAATATAAATACCTTGTTTTTCTTACTTTGACGACCTAACATTCTTCTGAAAGGGCGATAACTTCCAATCTCATCTTCTGTATGGTCCCTTAAAACTTTGAACTCGAATATCTCCTTGAGTTTTGGTCGCACAGATGTCAAGTTTTTTATGTCAGTAATAGTTTTCAATGGAGATTATTCCTCTAAATATTAGTTAGGGGACCTAGGGCCTGTACAAAGAGTTAAGTTTTGTATTTTTTGACTCAGTCTTATTTTTGCTTCAAACTTTCAATATCTTAACTCTGTGTGGCCTATAATTGCAGTTTTAGGACTTATTATTCGCAAAATTTCCAGGGGAGAGCCCCAAACCATTTAAAGATAATGAAAATTGTGCTTTTGAAACTTTAATTTTGAAAAGTTGTCGAGGGAGAGCTATCGAATCCTCTCCGGCTAACATCATAGATGATTGCCCAAAATTGCAGATTTAGAGGATCAGTTTTGAAATTTTTCCGGGGGAGGGGGGCAGTTCCAAATGCCATTCCTTCCAATTTTCTCATCAAAATGAACTACAATTTAAAAATATTTCTAGAGGAGAGAGAATAGTGCTAAAACTCCCATCTCTTCCTCCATCGTCATTCAAAATGACCTATAATTGCACAGACACATACACACAAATAAGAAGAGGGTGGGGAAAGTCACATGTCTCACAACCAAGCACACATTGGGCGTATTAGGCTTTTCACTGGAAAATGCCCGAAATTGAAGTCCTTTCGGCTATATATTTAGTAGCATCAAGAGGGCGAGGGCCATATAAAAATCACACACACACAGAGTATGGCCCCCTCTGAAAACTTGTTCTGAAGCCGCCACTGTTTGCTAATTAATGTTAGAATTTACACAGGAAATTAAAAACACTGACAATTAAATATACCTACAAACAGGTGTAAAAGTTGCAAAAATTCCCAAAATAGAAATTTTTAAAATTAAAAGGGGGCATGTCCCAAACTTCATTTTCAAATAAATAAAAGGATTTAATACAGAGCTTCATACTTAAAAATTAAACCCAAATATTCTACGAAAAGAGTTAAAAAATAGAAACTATAAACAAACACACTGAAGAACTATGATGACAGATTAAGAAACAAAATTCTAACTATTTGTGTTTAACAAGAATAATTTATCTATAATGAATAGTACATTAAATTTATCATTAAAAATTTTTGGGACAAGTCCTGAGAACATTTTATGTCTTGTTGCACTAATTAAAAATTTATAACAGATAAAGATTTTTTTTGCCAGAAAACTGAAAAAAAAGGAAGATTATATGAGGCAGTGAGAAGCAAAGAGATGCAAGTATCAAAGTAAACAATTCCGAGGTATCGAGTACAAATGATCCCTTTGCTTCTCACTGCCTCATATATACAATGAAATCCCACTACAACAAACTTCAAGGGACCGCAACTTTTATTCGTTGTATCAGAAATTTTACTGTGATGGACCAGGGACGGATTGAGGGGAGGGCAGGCAGGGCTACTGCCCCGGGGCCTCCACAGCAAAGGGGCCCCCACAATAAAAAAATTTTACAAAATATCCTAACTTTCACGTGTCAGCAAATTTTATGCTTGCACAAAAATAATATTATCGATATATCAGAAAGCCCTGATTGCAAGTATCCATTTACTATCAATTTTTTATTTGGCTGAGCATTTCAGTGGCAATATATTTTTTTTATTCATTTAATTTGTAATTAGTACCTATGACTTAAGGAGAAAAAAAAGTAAGTAAAACAAAATCCGAAAAATGGTTAACTTGGAAGGTCATCCTTACAACTCCTCGCTTCTTGAGCCAAAAATTTAAAAATTTGATGAAATGACTTGAATGAAAATTTTTTAATGAAAATATCTATTGAACACGTCAATTTTCTCCCGCTTCACCCCCCCCCCCCCCTTTTTTGACATTTTTTAATAATAACAAAGAATTAATCATTAAAAATCTGTTATAATTTTCTATTAGCAATAGATTGCATAGGGGCGCTCTTTTTTTTTTTTTTTTACCAAAGAAAGGATTTAGCCCTTTAAATTGGTGAAACCCCTATAATTTATCGCTTGAAATTTATTATATACTGAATGTATTAGGTGACAAGAAATGAAGAGTAAAACTTTAGTGTTCTTGCTATTACAAAGAAGCAATTTCGAAAATGCCGTTTACAAAACTCGCGATCATAAAAATAGTCAAATGTTGCACATGATTTAGTAAATAATACATCTGTGATCCTTAAATTCATTCATTCAGTTTTTTTTCTCACGATTATTATTTTGGGAGTGGTTTTTCAAACAATGCGTTTTCAAAATAACGTCGCCTTGTAATAAGTACATTTTTCACAAATTGAAACGAAAATGTCTGTTCCAAAGTAGATAAAAAGAAGTAAAATCGTGTTCTTATGCAACACATTTGAACGAAAAGAAAAAGGCACCCTTGCAACAAAAAGGCGTCTAGAGTCTAGACAAAGAGGATAGAATAAATCGCTAAAAATACTTTTTTTTTTGCTCATTATTTTGGAAGTTTTTTTTTTTTTTTTTTCCAGATCATATTGTTTGCTTGTATTTCCCACTTTCAGAAAAAAAAAAAAACCACCACATGAAGGAGGAAACTAAAACTGAGCATGAAAATGTTCCCCCTTTTTTTTTCATTTCTTCGGAGGGTGGGGAAATGAAGACGATTGGAAAAAATTAGGGGCGTGGGGGGCAGTATTCGATGAAGGGATCGGGATATATCGGAGAAGAATCGGATATATACATATATATGTATCAAAATATTCGGATATATATCAAAGTATCAGAAATTTTCGAAAATATTATCTTTTCAAACCCTGATTAGGGGCTTCCACTCCTTCGTTGCCCCGGGGCCTCCACACTTCCAAATCCGGCCCGCAAATACTGTAATGGAATTGAATCAGGACTGAAAATGTATTTTGTTGAAACGGAAATGACGTTGTATTAGTATTCGTTGTAACGAAATTTCACTGCAGTTGAGGATTTAAATAAGGCTTCACTGTAAATATATTTTTTCAACGGGCACATAATTACAGTATGTGCCACTTAGGTGAAATGATTGTGTTTTGTACAGCGTAGGTAACAGTTTGCCTGCAGTTTATAGCATATTGTGCTATGTTGTTTGTAGAGTGCATCACTCACAGTGGTTGTGTCTAAGAGTTATTTTTGTTTGAGCAAAGCAGACTGGACCAAAGAGTGATTGTGGTTCGTTGTTTCTGTTATCAGCCTGCTTTATTTATGCGTTAAAGTAGGCGCAGGCAATTTTTAACTATGCTTACCTTACTGTAATATAAAAATCAAAAAATGGTGTTGCGGTAGCAATGAAAATAAAATCCCTTGTAATGTTAATTAATGCTCACGTTTACTGGCAGCATTGGAAAGTTCAGCGTTTTTTTTGTAATGTTCCAAATATTTTGATATTCAGGCCTCTAAATTAATTAAGAATCAGTCTTTATTTTGATAGCTGGGATCCTTGGCAATGTTCCCCATCATCACCAAAGTTTTTATGGCAATACAAAGGCCTAAAATTGTATTTTAGGCATGCTGATACATTGATAAAAATTTAACAATCTCGCAAAAATTCCAATTTTTGAAATTTCCCCCAATTTTCTTCATTTTATCCACTGCAGGGGTTAATGCCTCCACTCAAACCAGCACAGCAAGATTTACGGTCTAGCCTAATTTTTTTGATCAAAAGTCCTTACATGTGTTTTAACTACTGTATTAGGATTGGAAATAATGTTCAAACCAAGGCCCGTGGAGGGATTACTCCCCACCCTCCTTTGCTGTGCCACTGCCCCAGTGTGGGTGGAGCACCCTCAGCCCCTGCTTGGAATTCTTGCCCATTCATTTATAACATTTATAAAATCCTTTTCTCCAGTTCAAAAACTTTCTCCAAAAAGCAGCATCAACTTAAACCACAAGAAAATTTCCACCTAATTTTTGATATGCAAAATAAAACACTAACCTTTCAAGAGAAAACAAAGTACCATTCCTCTCCTTCATTCTCCTGTCATTTTATCCTTAGGATTACATAACAAGGAAAAGATGATACCCAACAACAGCTCACCCTTCTACTGGGTGACCCAGGGGTACTGTTAAAATGCTCACCCTGAGCTTCAACCTCGGGTTTCTACACAGGGGGCAACTTCTGGGAGGCAGCAAATTTCCCTTACTTCTACGTTTTTTTCTTTGAAAGTTGTATATAAAAATTTGAAGATAGATGGGTAAGGGTGGCAGTTTCAAGATTTGCCCTTTCTTGGAAAAATCAAAGGCTTGGTGCTGGACTAAGTGACAAAATAAATGAAGCAAAGCCAAGTTATCAGGTTTCAAATCTTTTTAACAGACAATCTTAATTCATGGAAATGCATGGTATTTTGTATTTTTAAAACTTGTTGGTGCTCATTTATAGGTATTTGATGAATAAAATTACTGCACAGTTCCAAAATATTATGTTAAGAATTAAAACTTTGAAGAGAAATAATAAAATGTAAAAAAAGAATAAATAATTATAAGCACAAAAAAAAAAAAAAAAAAAGGCGAACACATGTTTTGTGTTTATATGGAAACCTTTCATCAATGCTAAAATGCATTATTCCCATTGATAAATGGTGCATTCCTGAAACATGTGTCTGCAATCACATTGCTTAGTTATGCCAATAATTATATCATTTTTCTATTTTATTATTAAATTATTAGCATTTAGCACAATTTTATGCATTTTGCACACGTCTTTTTTAAGCAGTTTCATAGAAAAGCTACCAAACTTTATTTTTTTGCCTGTTTATTTGTATATTATACTGCAATTCTTGAATTATATATTGAAAAAAAAAAATGATCTAGAACTGCATTCATTTAATATGCCCCCTCTATTTAGAAATGCTTTATGTATGTTAAAAAAACAAATGAATTGTGTTTTCTATACTCACTGAAATGTATTTAAAGCTGATTTACAAATAATATGTATGTACATATACGAAGAAAACAAATATATGTTGTTACAAAACTAATCATTTGTAATTATCATTGTCAAGAAGTTATTTAACACTGTAGACATTGCTCATGTGTTCTGACACATGGGCAATTCCATAAAATTCACAACTTTTGGGGGAAAAAAATCTAATTTTGTTTGGAATGATTCTATAAATTATTTCATTCATTATACTTTATTCAGTAGCTCCAGATGACCCAAGTGCAATATTTTTTTTTAATATCTAGTTTCTTTTACAACAATAAATGAATTTAAAAAAATCTTTTCATTTGGTCACGAAACAAACTTTAATTACAGTTGGCTCTCTGTTTAACGACTTTCAAAAGACCACAAAAAATCATCCTTAAGTAGAAAGCGTCCTTAAATAGAATGCTTTTAACACTATAGTGAATCATCTGGGACCGTGAAAAGCCATCGTTAAATAGAGAAAGTCGTTAAATAGAGCATCGTTAAGCAGAGAGCCAACTATTTTAATACAATGCAGGAAAGAATATTCAGATTAAATTTCTTATAGTTATTTTCATATCTTAAAAGAATTAATCAGTTAAAGAACGAAGTCATACATGATTTACAGAAATTTCACTTGAAAAAAAATGGAAGGAAAAGAAATTGTTTTTTCATATTTTAATTGTTAACGATGAAATGCGAAGAAAAAAAAAGTCAGTTTAAATGAAAAATTTCACGACAATCATTCCCCTCCCCCTAATAAAAATGTCATTTTATCACACATTGAATCAGGGTTGGCAAAAACCCGGGGTTTTTAAAATAAAATCCTTTTAAAAATGTGGGTTTTTTTGTTTGTTTTTAGGGAAAATGTGGGATACTTGTAGCATATTGTAGTGCAAGTATATGAACAAAATGCATAAATCATCTTAAGGTAAAAAAAAAATTGGAAAACTAGTTAAAATTCAGCGTTTTCTGTAGAAAAGTATAAAAGACAATGAAACCCAAGAATGGTGAAGTTTCAGATTTTTTAGTTTCCATGATTACCAACAGTTAAGGCAAAGTTACTTCTCGAGTGATAAAATATATTATTCGTTTTTAATTACTACATTTTTTTCTTTTTTTGCATTTTACTTTATCGTATTTCATTTTGTTATGCAAAACTACTGTAGAACCTCAAGTGTAGTTGAAATCCTCTTTTTACTGAATTTCAGCTTAATCGAGACAGTTCTTTGAATTTTATGTTGCCCATTTTTCTAATTCTGTGTACAGAGTAACAAATATTAAACTTTTTCGCAGGATAGTGAAAATACTGTACATCCTATTCTGTTTTCTGTCTGACCATTTGTAAAACCTGTCAATTTCTAAAAAATATACCTTGTTTATTCGAGATTTGTGACGTGTTGGTTTGCAGAAAATAATTCACATGAAAGCCTTTCAGCTAGAGTAGTTTCCTCTGTACAATCTACAAATATTGAGAAAATCAGACAGGATTTAGTCAAGATAATTTGAGTTATTTATTGACCAGTTAAAGAAAAAAGTTAAATATATTTATTTAAAATCTTTGAAGTATTTTTTAAAGCTGTTATTAATAGTAGAGAAATACTATTAAAGTTCAAAATTCATTTTTTGTGTCTATTGTCTGCAGTGAAGAACAAATAAAAAAATTTAAGTTGTAAAAGTATTTAAATTAATTAATTTTTTAAAAAACGTCTCAGAAAATTTTACAAAACACCAAAAGTGGGCTAAATAATGGGTTTATTAAAATGTTTTTTTTTTTTCCAAACAAACCCATTGTGTCCAATCCGGCCAACCCTGCATCGAATTGCTCACATATGTAATATTGGCGCAACAATTGCATGAAAGCCTTTTGTACCTTATCACCCAAAGTTCCACCTCCAGTATTGATAACGAAAAGTGATTTTACTATTCAGTGCTTGTTAATTTGATTTTGGCAGAACAGCAACACCTTGTTATATAGCTTATTTGGAAATAATGTTCTTTTTCTTTGCCTCCTAAAAATGACATTGAAAAATCTGTTTTAACTCTGAGTTAAGTAGTAATAAAAACATAGTATTTCTTATGTAAAAGCTTTTTTTTTTCTTTGCTTAGTCAACCAACAAAAAGTTGCAAAAAGATGTTTTTTCTTATTCTGGATTTGTTGCAGTTCAACTATGCAGTATAACAAAGGTTGCAGCTTTTGACTTGATTTTATTTAAAAAGAATTAAAATACTTATAATTTTTGCCTTGAAAAATTAATATATATACTAATTTTCCATTGTTGTTTTTTATATCCTATATAAAATGAACTATATTTTTGTAAATTCACACATCATTTACATTTGTTAGATGAATTGTTATTTTTACTAACTTCTGCTGCATTGCATGTTGAAATATATTGCCATTTCTTGTATCCTGAGAAGCGTGATATATTGAGTAACTCCTGTACATCTTGTAATAAGCAATGCATTGGTGTGTAAGTTCAGATTCTCAGGCTCTAATTCACTGAAGTTGTACAGATTATAAGTGCTTTTAAAACTGTTATCTTTGTTATTTCTAAATTTTTTAAATTTATTTAACTTGAAAGAACTACTCTAATTACCATAATAAATGTATCCAATAGTGTGCTGTTGAATTTCAGTTAAATCATGAATAATAAATTATATTCATTAAAAAAAATGGATATCAATGATTGTATTGATTATTAAAAATAAATGTTCACAATATAGCTAGTTGAATCAAGATAATTAAAAAATAAAATATATCTTAATTGCAGAATAGCTGTTTCTTTGTAACTTCAAAATACATTATAAAACTTGGAGCTCATAGTATGGCTCTGATTACAATATGTCTGATCTTGGAAGCCTCTGAATTCTGCTTCAGCACAAAACTAATGTTATAGTTAAATGAATGAAATCTTTTAATAATTCTTCTATGTAAGTTCAAATTATCAGAGCGAAACTATATGTCCAACTACCTTGTCAGCCATTTACATGAATAATTTGCTAACGTTTCAATTTCTTGGCCCAGTGAAGCAAAATAATATGATTTCACCATCAATAAAGGTGACTGAGTATGTGAAAAAGAGTATGGTTACTAATCAATGTAATTTTTTGAATAGTGTTACACATACCTTGTACAATGAATTTAACTCTAGTTTTTTTTTTTTTTTTTTTACTTTATCAGAGCTAAACTATACTTCCAACTACCATGCCAGCCATCGGATACAAAAATATTTACTTGTATAATTTGTTAATGTTTCCATTTCTTGGCCCACTGACGTAAAATGATATGATTTCAGCATCAGTAAAAGTGACCAAGTATGGTTGCTTGTAAAAAGTTTCAAAAGGAGCATGGTTACTAATTGCTGTAATTTATTATATACTAGTGGCACCTGCACGGCTTTGCCCGTAATAGAAAAATTAAAAGGTCTTTTGGTTCGCCTGTATATTTACAAATAATGTATGGTGAATTTTCTCGCCTAGTTGGCTTGTACCCACGTTACAGTTCCACTTTATGATAATTTCGTATCTCGCCAATTGGCTTGTGCCCATGTTACGGTTCCACGCTATGATAATTTCGTAATTTATCATAGTTTTTTTCTTAAAATTGGAATAGAAAAAGAACAACATCGAATTTTCGAAAAATCGCTTCGAGGTGCACACCCCCATGCTACAAACTAACTTTGTGCCAAATTTCATGAAAATCGGCCGAACGGTCTAGGCGCTATGCGCGTCACAGACATCCTACAGACATCCTCCGGACAGAGAGACTTTCAGCTTTATTATTAGTAACTAGTGATACCCGCACGGCTTCGCCCGCAATAGAAAAATCAAAAGGTCTTTTGGTTCGCCTGTATATTTACAAATAATGTATAGTGAATTTTCTCGCCAGTTGGCTTGTACCGACATTACGGTTCCACGTTATGATAATTTCGTATCTCGCCAATTGGCTTGTGCCCATGTTACGGTTCCACGTTACTATAATTTCGTAATTTATGATACTTTTTTTCTTAAAATTGGAATAAAAAAAGAACCACATCGAATTTTCGAAAAATCGCTTCGAGGTGCACACCCCCATGCTACATACTAACTTTGTGCCAAATTTCATGAAAATCGGGCCGAACGGTTTAAGCGCTATGCGCGTCACAGACATCCTACGGACATCCTACAGACATCCTACAGACATCCAGACATCCTCCGGACAGAGAGACTTTCTGCTTTATTATTAGTAAAGAAGACTGTTACATAAAACCTGACACAATTAATTTAACAAGAGTTTGTTATTTTTTTACTTTAAGATTGAGTTTATCACTTGTAGAAATTTAATTGTGGATACCTAAAGAGTTGTTGATAAACATAAAAGGTATTCATATACATAAAGGTGAATTACAAATAAATGAATGCTTATACAAAATCTAATTATTAATCAGTGCCTGTAGGTACATAGTTCTTAAAAGTTTGTTATGTTGATTGTTAGCAATTCCATAATATCCGACTGAACTTGCTGCATTGAAGAAAGGACTTTGTGATATCTTTGTGAAAAGTTTATGGTCTTTTTGTTAACCGATTTCGCAAATTATATGAGAAAACCACTCAGATCACAGGCTAAACTAATTTACTACTGTCATCATACTTTACATATTTACAATATATCTTCCGAAATAAATCATTTCACATATTATTGCTTGTTTTCTTTGTGAGCACTTGGGAAGCTCGCTGTACTTGCTGCCTGCTGTCACTCGACTCCCGTGCTCCTCTCTCACTTCTCAGGGAAAATCCTTTTTTTATCTCCAAGACCCACGAACTCATAAATAAATGGAAGCTGGGGCCTCAATACCCATATTCTTGAGACCAGATGCCCACTGATCATTATAACTCAAATAGTGCGAGAAGGCACACTGACAGCTAATTCCCTTTAAATCAAAATCAGTTTCCGAAATGAAGAGTCAGGGGGGGGGGGGGGGAAGCAGAAGACATTACAGCTTCATTCAGTTTTATAATTGCTACATCATAGTTTTTTGTGTGTTTCATTGGCATTATATTACCTGGTGTGAAATATTGATAAAATGGAATTTTTAAAAAATCCAAAGGGGGCGGGGGGTTGCAATAGGCGATCGTTAACCTCTAGAGGGGGATGATAAGCTCAAACAGGGTTCGTACTCAATTTCAGAAATAAAATGAAGAAGTTTTGGGGGAGTTTTGAAGGAGTAAAATGAGATTTTGCAGGAGTACTAATGGAGTGTCATTAAATGTCACTTTTTTTTTTTCAATAATTTGACCATCTGCACCCTTTATCAAAAAGTCACACTTCACCCCAAACTTCTCCTCTTGTCACGTCATATTTTTTACAAACATATTGTTACAATAACTGTCACTTTTTGTCAACTTCTCTCTTCCCCTTGTCACAATTTCATATGAGCCCGTCTCCTCCTCAAAGCATGACATCACTTGTGGATGACCCTTTTTACAATATCATAACTGCAATTAACTAAACAATTGTTTTTTTTTTAACGCAATCACTTAATGTAGTACATTTACTTATGTAGTTTTAAATATTTAAATAATAATTAGACAACTTGACTTTTGCTGCTGAGAGTGTGGTGGAGGAAAGAACAATAATCAAAACACTTGAAAAAAATTTTGAAAAAAAAAAATAGAACCGACTTCAAAATTGCTCTAAAAAGGGAAAAATAATTTTATTCTTTAAACACCATCGATAATGCTTTTAAACATAATTTTTGAAGTTGGCGCAAAATCGATAGATAAAATCATTCATAGCCATAACTCAACTACAACTATAAATTTAACCAGGCCCAGTTTCTTCACTATCACAAACATTATGCATTGATGACAGCATATTTGAATAAGATATAAATGTTTTGTTCGCAACTTTGGATGCTTTTCTGAAAAAAATATGAACAAAGCATGGTACACACTGGATTTTACATTTTGTTTTTGCGCCAACTTCAAAAATTATGTTTAAAAGCATTATCGATGGTGTTTAACGAATAAAATTATTTTTCCCTTTATAGAGCAATTTTGAAGTCGGTTCTTTTTTTTTTTCAAAATTTTTTATTTTAATCTTTTTAGCGTAAATGTAGGTATTTCAGAAATAGTAAGCAATTACCATCATGAAACTTCACCTTATTCTTTTTCATTAAAATGCTCCATACTAAAAAAAAAACTATAAACACGCGTTAAACTTTTAGCGATTGGCACTAAAAACTTATCTTTGTTCCTCTCTGGAATTCATGTGTAGTTAATTTAATTATAACCATTTAAGTATTACGTTTTCCCTAACTAGTTTACATTTCACAGCATCTAAGTTGCTCATGATGCAATCCTGTATTTTCTTACTTAGCCCTGATCATCTGTTATTGGCATAAATGATAACGATAAAAATACTACTGTAGTTGAGACAAACTTAATGGTAGCATTGTGAAGGCTAAGCAGATCCTAACCACTGCACCACCTCGTCTCCAGGTTAGGTTTACCCCCACTATAGATCAATGACACTGAAGAAGGGAAGATTTCGATAATTCACATAGGGTTACTCAGGGTTCTGGCCAGAGGATATTTGGGTCCGTTAACGGACCCTTCACAAAAATCCGATCAACCAAAACGGACCTTTCACAAAATCCCGATCAAACAAAACGGACCTTTCACAAAATCTCGATCAAACAAAACAGACCCTTCACAGAATTCTGATAAACAAGATCAGATCTGTCACAAATTGTTTATTCAAAGAGCAAATCTGAAAACAAAATAACGCATATTTCTGTGTATAAACCGCATATTTCTGTGTATAAACACATATTTCTGTGTATAAACCGATAATTTTTGGAACCTTTTTTTTAAGTCAAATTAGAGGGATTCACTTATACAAAATCGGCTAATTTTGAAGAAAAAACAATCAGCACTCTTGCCTCTTGCGATGCTCCCTCCTATGCTCCCTCCTTCAAGCGATAAATATTTGCTACTGCCAAATAAATATAATGGTTGTTTGTTTTATCACAGCTAATTAGCAGCAGTGTTGTTGTAAACTTTTCTGAAAAGGCATTGGTAAGCACTTTTCTCCACTCATGATTTAATAAACAATAATAATATATATCTGCGAAATGAACTTAGAACTGCAAAGGGATAGTAAGGGTGAGGAAAAAATATGATCGCTTCAGATAGGGTTACTAACTTCAAAATTACCTTTATAATGACTTGATTAGAAAATATTCTCATCTTTTTGCCAGCTTGTCAATATTTGTGTTTTTAGGGGTATGGGTGTTTAATTGTTATTTTGGGAGAAAATTATATGGGTTTTGATTTTTCGATGCTAACAAGTATGATTAATTTTAAATAAACTCTTTTAATTACCGTTTTTTTTCTTTAGATGTCTACATTTTGAAAAATGCAATCTTTTAACATCCAATATGAGAATCATATTTTGTTCTTTTCTCAAGCTAACTTTGCTTTATTAGGATTCAAATAAATGAAAAGTCGCTTTATTTCTGTTAGAACTCTCATTTCAAGTTTTTAAAGCAAAATTCCATTTTCTGTTATGAGTCAAAAATTAAAATGCTGAATAGATGGTTTATTTAATTTTTTTTTTTTTTTTTGGGGGGGGGGGGGTCAACTGTGTCCACAGATATTAATGATATGTTTATCATAGGACTCTAAAATGCAATTTTAAAATAATTTTATCAAAAATATTTTTACAAGCCCTTTTTATACTTTTGATGCCTTCACTTTGAGAATTGCGATCTCTTTGCATTTTTCGAATTTTTGATGATTATTACGCTTACTTAAGAGGTAAACAATTGAAATATCTTTTTATTTTTGTTAAAATCACGGAATTTATAAGTTTTAAAACGAATTTCTGTGCTTTTCAAGAGTGTCTTGGGTCAAAAAGTTGAATGCTGAACCCTATTCTGAATTTTATTTTATTTATTTATATTTTTGTTAGTTATTTTAAATACTGTATAAAAATATTTCTAGTATAATTTCACATAATGTAGAATGGTAGATAAATATTGATACTTGAAAGAGCGATGCCCCCCCCCCTCCCCCCGCCAAATAACAGAAAAACACTCCAGAATGATTTTCTCGACATAGAAGAGGAAAACACTCAACTTTAAGTTTAATTGATGCAGTTTGTGCCATCTCTAAATTCTAAAATTTTGTTTTAACAAAAAAAAAAAAAAAATTTGCAAAATTTTTTGATTTTTTACAAAATTATTTGATTTTTCACAAAAAACGGACCCTGTGAAAAATCCTGGACAGGCCCCTGTTACTATAAACCAGCAGAGTTACCAAAATAAAATTATTTAAGCCAAAAGTGAGACGACAGTGCCAGATTCCCGATTATCGAAATATCCCCCTGAAGCAACTTGATGCTTGCTTCAGAGAAGCCTTCATTCAAAATTATCATTACAATTACTATTAATGTTACTGTCGTATGGCACCAAACTTTCATAACAATGGGTTTTAAATTTAATCATTTAATAGGGAAATTGCATGAAATTTATTGTTTTTTGCCCATAACTTTTTTTAAAGGAAAAATATGGTTAAACAAAGTAATGGGACCTAAGTTGAGCCATCCCCTATCCATTAAAAAAACAATCATCAAAATCGATTCATTAGATGAGACGCTGTGAGTGGACAAACAAAAAAAAAAAAACATACATACGGTATGAACTGATAACCGCCTCCTTTTTGAAGTCGGTTAAAAAATAGCCAAGCACCATTTTTAAGCATGTTTTACTTCACTTATGAAATGTCTTAGTCTTCTAATAAAATTCTCACCTTTAACTTTTATGAGTTAACTATGACCAATTTGTAAATCAAAAAAAAAAAAAAAAACAAATTCACGAAATTAGTACATTAAAATCCGACTATGTGACGAAGTGAGTTGTCAATCGAAGTATTTTAAGTTTCTGTTATAGAGAAAGATTATGTAGTCTTGAACTAAAAAAGAAAGAGTTTAGAAGGAGTTTGAAGGGCCCTTCAAAAAAATGTCATAAATGAAGGAGTTTTGAAGGAGCGTACGAACCCTGGTCAAAAAGGTTAGGAGCCACAAATTTATACTAGTACTGATTGATCCCTGATTCAATATCTTCTGCATTTAATGCTTTCTGATGCAACAAATATGTTGTAAAAAAATTTTTATTATGCGAACCTACATCTATTCATATTATTTTATAGTATTTAATGACTATTTGCCCCCCCCCCCCCCCCGTTTTCCTGCTTATTAGGCTTTTTTATTGTCACTCCAGCAAAAAAAAAAACATTAAATCAGTGTCATACTGTATCTTACTTTGTTTTACTCGAATTACTTTTGATAATATCATGTAATCAAGATAAATTACGACTTCATTTTGCAAAATTGGTTATAGCGATCTCCTAACCCGGTCTGTTGAGGGTTTATTATAACAAGGTTCCTCTGTATAGACACATTAAAAATGTTGTTTAAAAATTCTAAAGTCAAATTTCTTCAATAAAAAGACATTACCATTAGCTATTGGTTGTTTTATAAGAACAGGGTTCATAAACTTGTGGTTAAAAAAATTCCTTGACTTTTCCAGGTTATTTTTTTAGAAAACTCCAGGTTACTCGCTTCATTCAAAATTAAGTTTAAGTAACAATATTTTCAAAGTAATCAAAATTGTTTAAAGTAGCAATGCGTAAGAACTAAACTTTTCCACTTCTAGATTTAAAAAAAATTATGTCACAAGTTTTTTTTTTTTTTTAAACATTTTATTCAAAATTATTATTATTATTTTGTTTACTACTAGTTGAAAACAAAGTACTTTCAACTTATTTTCGCATCTTTTTGATGGCACATGTCATGCATATTAGGGTTTTGCTGTAATTGTGCAGCAATCTTTCTCCGATTTTGGTTTACAATTGAGGTAGTGAGAAGCAAAGGGATGCAAGTGGCAAAATTAAAAAATTGGAGATAACCAGTACAAATGGCAGGTGAACCTCTCCTCTGTCTTGGGACAAGAGATTGTACTAGTAGCCCTGGTAGGTGCTGCTGCACAGCATGATTTAGAAAAAATAAATCAATGAAAGCCTACCTAGGATCTGATCTTTAAGTGCATTTTACTCGAAACTTAAAATAGTCCACTTACATCCCTTTGCTTCTCACTGCCTCAATTCTTCATTTTATTTTCTTATTAGTATGTAACACAAAACATATTGAGCAAAGTACAAAGCTATTTTTCAGTATAAATATGATTAACTTGTTGCATCGATGAGTATACCATATAATGCATAATAACAAAGGTCAACATCCGTCAATCATAGGCTGATGCCAATAATCGTCAGTTTTTTTTTTCTTTTGCATTAAAGGATGCTTACATTAAAATTTAAAAAAAAAATTCTAAAAATAATTGACTTTTAAAAATTCATAATTAAGTGCACATTTACTTTCAATAGTTTACATTGTGATAAACATCCAATTATGTTTTTGTAAATTTATATCTAATACTTCCATCTTGCAAACGACCAAATATGGCAACTAAGTAAAAAAATTAAAATAAGTAGATTTTTGAATTTGTAGCATAAAAGTAGATATAAATAATTAATAATCCTAAAAAAACTACAATTAAGACAAAATAGTCTGTTTTTAGCATCAATTAGAATAAAAAAAAAGTTCTGGGGATAAAATTTCGCATTTTTCTGGAAAATAATTTCGAAGTATACGGAAAAAGGGACACATTTTGCATTGCAATAAACATCCAATTCCATTTTCGGAAACTTAGGCACTTAAAAAGTCTCGTGTACTGCCATCTTAGGAATGACCAAAGATGGCGGCAACGACAAAAATTTAAAAGAAAAAATTTTTTGAACTTGTAGCACGGAAAAATTTTTTAAATAATAAATCTTTGTGAAAGAAAATTACATGTTTAAAACAAAGTAAAATAAAATTAAAAAAAAAAAACAAAACAATTTGCAGCACATTTTGCGTTGTTTTAGTTAAAGAAAACATCCAATTTTGCTTACTTTTTGGAAATTTAGGCATTTATTTAAGCATCGTGTCTACTTCCATCTTATGAATGACCAAAAAAGGCGACTACGTTTCACACATAGCTGAAAAGACTTTTCGATAAAAAAACGATTTTCAGATCGACCCTACCATCCGCAGGCTTGCGATTCAGAAGCAGTAAATTATCTTCTCTCCTGTTGAGTTTGTGCATAATTCCTGTTCACCCTAGGAATTTTTTTTAGAAACTGTTGAGGGAAAAAAATGGAGTTCGCGGAAATTTTTTTTTTCGTTCGCCTTTTTTTTTTATTGCCAGCGTCATTCTGCTACAAAACTTTTACAATATTTTTTAGGAAACATCAATAAAAAGGAAGATTAGATCTCATAGAATAAAATTCTATGGGAAAAAATCGGAAAAAAAATTTTTGGGGGCGAAATTGGAAATTTCCCTGACATTTTTAATTATGTCATTTTTCCTGACAATTCCAGGTTTTCCCGGAGCGTACGACCCTGAAGAAGTTGAATGAGTAAAGTAAGTGACAAAAGTTATGTTTTACGGGTTGTAAAACATTTTATTTAGTTAAATAAATAAGTAGCACAATTACTATTATCGCTTCTTTTTGGATTTGGACTTCCCTTGAGTCTGCTCAGGAGTTTCGCCTTTTGCAAGTGCTAACTGCTTTTTAAACTCTAAAAGGGTGGCAACTTCTTTATCAATTTCAACTTTACTGGCTTTGTTTGCTTTCAGATCTCGAACTTTATTGCCCTACATTAGAAAGGAATTGTTATGTTAAAATAAACTCACAATATAGTTCTGAACTGATTAAACAAAAATCATTTTAACTAACCGATATGTACAAAATCAGTTGCAAATCCAATACAAAGTAAATGAGAATAAGAAAACTTATTTTTACAGAATGTAAATAAACATGATGCAGTCCAATAATAAATCTTAAATTTAATATCCTTAGTTTTATCATCAAAATTCATTACATAGTTTAAAAGCATGTAGAATGCAAAATGAAGAAATAAAACTGATTTATAAAAAAATAAAATACTAGCGATATCTAAATCGTTTTTAGTTGTACTTTGTAAAAAACACAATTACCTGCTTAGTAACCATTTCTGTCAATTCCTCAATTCCTTCTCCCTTCACAACATTTGTGGGACTATTTTTGCAATTTTCCTCTGCTCCTGTATTTTTGGATGGTTCCTAAAAACATTGACATTATGTACAATTTATTCCAACCATGCTAAGAAAATATTCCAATGAATTTATTACTCTTAATGCTTTATTCAATTCTCAGTATAACCTTCAGCATAAATTTTGCCATTAGGAATCATTTACAAAAAATGATTTTCAATAGAACAAATGGGAAAATGCCTTACACATTGGGTTTATGTCAATGAAATATTTTTAAAAATCCTATTTCACTTGAATAGCAATAACAGAAAAATTAAGAATTTTAACTATTTGGAACAAGTACCCTCTAACTATGGCCAATAACAGCAATTAACGGCTTAGTGCAAGACGATCGTTAACAATAGTTGCATATGGACATCCCTTCATGTTCTAAGAAGTCAAAATGAGTTATATCAACTGTTATTCCTCCATTCTCCCCAAGTTAAGTTTGTCATCCTTAGATCAAAAATATAATACAGCATCTCCATTTCATACAAATTGCCCATTACAGTCAAAACAGAATCATAACTGTAAGTAAAATGTCAAAATTTAGTTTTCTTCAAAATGGCAAAAACTAAAAAAGGAACTTCCAAACAAATCTGACATAGGGAAACAGCCACTTAGAACCATGGCAAATATTTTCACTGCTTTATCCAGTTTTTGTTTTGAATCCAGTCCATTGCATATTTAATGCTTTGGATAATTTGTTGTGGGGAAATTCTGTTTTATCTTTTCAAAAAATGAAAAAAATTTCAAGTTTAAATTTGAAAGGAAAAAAAACTCATCAAAATGTATTTTCACATACCTTTTCTGGGGACTGTTGACCAGCATATTTTGCCTTCAAACTGGTGATTGTCTCTTGTTCTATTTTCTTAAACAGAGGGGAAGGCTAAAAGAGATAATTTGAGATCAAAAGCTTTTCTTCTTTTAATAATTTTTAACTTTCCAGAACTTTTTTTCTCCAGAAAGTGGCACTTTTCTAAAAAGGTTGACCAACTCCAAGTTAGATAATTGGTTTATTTGAATTTTTGCAAAGTAATCTCACAAAAAATCTTTGTATTTTTACTATTTCTTTTACTTTTTTTGTAAATCAATCGCATTTTTAAAAATAGAGGTTGGCAGGTACATAATTACTGAATTCTTTATTGAAAATACGCTTCAAAAATTCTACAAGAAAAAACCCGTGTATTGACCCTTTTAATTTCTGCAAAAATTTTCATTTGATTAGTTTTATTAATATTGTTGAAAGAGTTTGAAGCTCATATACGATAAATATATCATGATACTTTTGAGTTTTGCCCATCAGCTAATTGAAAGCAACGACGCTATTCATAGTGTATGCAAACTGAGCAATAGTTATAAAAGGTGGAAGCCAGCAAAACTGTGGGAATAAATAATCATATGCTATCGCAAACAACAATACGTTTGCTTTCATAAATTATTATTTTTAAAAAAGTAATCACAAGAGTTTTTGGAATGTTTTGCATATATTTGATACGTCAAAATGCCATACTAGAAGTTGTATACCTTTTTACTTGTGTCAACTGTTCATACTTCTGTTGTTAATGGAATAGAATACTCCAAGGCCTAAGATTTTTATCAGGTGCGGCGGGGCCTTGAGCAGTTGCATATGTTAAACAAACCTAGTACCATACTTAAATCGCAGGTTATAAACATTGAATTGATTTCATTAAAAGGTTCAAACGCTAATGTAAAATAGAAGAAAAATGCTTTGCCTCTTTTTCAATAAATTGAGCATATGGCTGCCACAGAAGTTCAAGAAGGAAATTCCCTGACAATTCCAGGTTTTTTAGTTGCTTTTAGAAAAAAATTCCAGGTTAATGAATGTCCACTTGCGATATTTAATGCCAATACAACATTTTTTAAATCTAAATAAACCTCCTTTATGAATCAAATAATGCTTTAAACAATTATCAATAATTGTAATCAATACTGTAAGTTAAGATAAACTAAAAATTAAATTACATTGAGATTACATTGCTATTTTACATTAATGCTTCAAAAAATCAGCAATTTTCAATTTTTTTTTTTTGAAAAAAGATTGAAATCTCAAAGGCACTAAGTAATTTTCGGCAAAGCCAAAGCCAGTTTCAATGTTGGCATGTTCCCAAAAAAAAGTATTAATAAAAACACAAATTTTGAGACTAATTTTTTTAACCATCATTCATTTCATGAAAAAGAAAGAGAAACAGAATGAACACTACCAAGATACTAATAAGACCACAGATGCATTGCGGAAAATACTAGTAATTTCTAATGAAGCATGGCTTAGATTTTTTTTTTCCAGTAGAGACAAAATAAAATGTAATGATATTAAATCAGATCTTTATGATTTTCGTATGGATATTTTTTTTTTCTTCTTTTATCTTTGTAGCCTCATCAGATTTAGTCTTCAAAAATGAGCTAGAATTTTCTTTCTCTCAACTATCAGGAAAATCGCATATCCGGAAAGTAAATTTACCATACAGCAGCATCTTTGCCCAAATGGAGCAGCATTTTCTTAAATCAGACCGAAAAAATGGAAATAAATTCCCTGACATTTCCAGAAATTTCAACCAATTTGTGATATTCCCCGACATTTCTCTGATCATTTTAGGTGATTTTCCTTTTTCCTGACGATTCCATGTTTTCCAGGTGCTTGGCAACCCTGTGAGCATTTAAGTTTTGTTATTACTATTTCAAACATTAAATTACCTTCCCAATTTTATGCCCACTTGGAAGCAAGCAAACAAAATCGTCAACTAAAACGTGATGAGAGGCGTTGGTGTTCAGTTGAGACTTCAAATTAGCACAAGCATCAGGCATATACGGCTCCATAAGAGTACATAATAGGCAACAAATATTAACACTCAAACCAAGAACTGTACCAGCAGCAGCTCTGAAAAAAACAGGAGATAATGTATTTTAATTTAAAAAAAAAAAAATATTTACGAGTTTTAGATATCCAAACATTTATGCAATGTACAACCTTGGGGGGGGGGGGGGGGTTAAGAATTTTAGAAAAGTCCACTGAGAGTCTGTATAACGAATCTTACCCAAAGGCAAAGTAGAATGACACACAACATATAAATGCTATAGTAAGATGTGTTAGTTTTCAGGATAAAGAAACATTGTGTTCTGTTTTGATTATCAATCATTCTTTTTAAGTCTTGTTCCAAACAATGTTCTTGGATCTATGAAGGTGATTAAAAGTATCTATCCAAGACTTTCAAGTTTCAAGAAAACCAATATTGCGAAGCATTGCATGATCAAAGTGCAAGAAGTAAAAAACAGTCCTTCTGAAATAATACTGATTCTGAAACATTAGAATTTAGAATTTGAGCCAAACAGCAGCACTAGAGAGTAAAATTTATAAATGTCTACCAGCCATAGCAGTTCAGCTACTTACAAATCAACTTTCACAGGACATGAGGAAAATATGTTAAAAAGCTAAAATATCAGAGGCACTTTTTTTAATTTTTATTTTGCTGAACAATTTGTTGCCAGGTTGGCGACATTTAGAGAATGAATCATCATAAAACGCATTTTTACACTGGTTCGTAACAAACTTGGAGTGTAAGGATTTTAACGTGTTTTCTTGGCTCACTCTAAGGCACTATAGTCGAGTCACAACTTACGCGAGGGATGCGTTCCAAGACTCCTCAAGTAAGTCGAAATTTCACGTTGTGGAAAAATATATGCATGCAATTTTTTTAGAAACATACAAAATTCTCTTAGATACCAATAAACATCCCTCAAACTGCTTTAAAACATTCCTCAACTATACACTACAGTTTCTTACTTAAAGTACTGTACTTGTATTGTATTTAAAAAATATAAAACTGTTTAGTTCAACATGAAATACTTGAAGTTGCACAAAATGAATGTTCGATGGGAGGAAAAAACATAAAATAAAACAACATGGTATGTACAGTATGTAGTAATAATAAAATGCTGCACCACTGCTTACAATATTTATGAGTTAAAAAATGAAGATAATGATGATTTATGCTCCATGATCAGATAATAAATTGGATTTAATAAAATGGTCACCAGCTGGCGATTGCTAATCTAGAGCTTTACAATTATCACTGTTCTAGTACAAAATGTTCAACATAACAAAAGTAATGCAAATACACAGTCCAGTCACATTAATGTGACCATCTGTCAAAAGCCAGAATAACCATCTTTCGCAGAGCGGACTGCTGCGAGACGTGCAGGAAGAGAGTCACTTAGGTCCCTGAAGGTGTTCTCTGGGATGTTGAGCCATGCCGACTCTAATGCCGTGGCCAGCTGCGCTAGATTACGTGGTTGAGGATCCATGGCGCGAACAACTCGATCGAGATGGTCCCACAGATGCTCGATTGGGTTTTAGTCAGGTGAGTTTGCTGGCCAGGGGAGGATGGTAAACTCATCCTGGTGCTCTTCGAACCACGCACGTACACTGGCAGCTGCATGGCACCTCGCATTGTCCTGCTGGAAGATGCCATCATTCTGAGGAAAAACAATGCGCATGTAGGGGTGGACATGGTCCGCAAGGACCGATGCGTACTTGTATTGATCCATCGTTCCTTCCACAATGATCAGTGAACCCAGAGAATGCCAGGAAAACATTCCCCAGACCATAATGCTCCCGCCTCCAGCTTGGACCGTTCCGGCAATGGTTGCAGGGTGGTTCCTTTCAGAGGTTTCACGCCTTATACGGCAACGTCCATCTGTCCGATGGAGCATAAAACGTGATTCATCTGAAAACGATACCTGTCGCCACTCAGTGGACGTCCAGCTGCTGTACTGGCGTGCAAATTCTAGCCTTCGTCGTCGATGAACAGCAGTCAGCATAGGTGCACGAACCAGGCGTTTGCTTCTTAGGCCCAGACGCAGCAATGTTCACTGAATAGTAGTTTGGGAGACACTTTTGGTAGCCCCTAGGTTCATTTTGGTGGTCAGTTGCTCAACGGTAGCCCGTCTATCTCCCCGAACGCATCTCCGCAACCATTGTTCGCCTCTGTCATCTATGGCCAGTGGTGCACCACATTTGCCACGTCGCTAATTTTGGACAGTCCCATTTTGCCATGCACGGTACACTTTTACCACGGCGGCACGCGAACAGTTCACAAACTAGGCCGTTTCGGAAATGCTTCCACCCTTGGCCCGAAAGCCAACGATCATGCCCTTTTAGACGTGGGATAAATCGCTTCATTTCTGCATTACGCCAACAATTGAAATGTTTTCCGAAGCCCTCACACACCCTTTATATACGCTCAACTGCACTGTGCTGCCACCTGTCTTCTGTGATTAGTTATTTAACTCTGACGTGGAAAGTACGTGGTGGTCACATTAACGTGACTGGACTGTGTATCTTATTTTGACTTAGTAAGGCAAAAATAGTAGAACAAGCAGTATTTTAATACAGTGAAGCATTGTTTATAGGTTTCTCTTTTATACGTTTTTATCAGTTATATGTTTTTTAAATTGGTCCCTGCAGAGTCTAAAACACATTAACCTATACCTATTGTACATTTTTTTATTTGTATGCTTTTTTCATACAGTCCCTTCAAAAATGTATAAACGGTGCTTCACTGTATATTCACAGAACTATAATAACTCACTTCTGGTCTACAGTTCCTTTAACCAATTCCCAAGGTTTATTTGCTTGAATAAATTGATTTCCAAATCGGCTAATATTGAGTATTGATCTTATAGCATCTCTCATCCTTTAAATGAAGAAACAAGTACATTAACAATAATTATCTAAAATCAAGTAAATAAACAAAATTAAAATTCATTGTTTGCAATTAATTTTGGATGAAAACTTGCAATGGATGACCTCATTTTTCAATTTATGCCATGCTTGCAGTCCCAAAGAGTGTTTTTTTTCATACAGTAAGAGATTTGTTTGGAACTGCATTTAAATAAATACGTTTGTAATAATGGAATACTTGAATAAGAGTTATTGCGTCATAGAAGAAAACGCATGGTTTTAAATTTTAGAAACACTGAAAAGGGGGAAAAAGGCACTAAAAAGAGTAGACAGTGCAAGATACATTGAATCCAAAAGATTCAATATATGTATTTTTTTTTTTTTTAATTTCGTATTCATATATATAATGAGTAAACAAAAATAATTATTCCCTCACAAGAGAAAAAAAAATCAGCTTTTACCTGCAGCTTTGCTTGAGTTAACGTAGATTTTATCAATCAATTCATGTCCAACTTTTTTTTTGAGAATTATAGTTTCCAAAATGGATGCAATTAAATTCAAAGTTATATTGTATCTAGCACATGCAGGGTAATGAATTGATTGTTTTAGAGCTTTAAGTCCAAAACAGTTTGTACCAGACTCTTGAATTTAAATCTAAAAGAATATTCATGCATTTGTTTTCAGCAAAATATATTCTTGACAAAACGACTACCTGTCTCTGTAAAAACATGCCACATTATAAGTCTCTAAAAATTGAGATAAGCCTTGGTTTAGAATATGAAAATACTACTAGCTGTCTAGGAGAAAACTCATCAAAATAAGTCTTTAAAAATCAAGATAAACCTTGTTTCAGAATATGAAAATAACTTAAAAGGAAGAATAAAAAAATGTTCTAATTGCTCTCAAACTTTAGATCAAGTTCACCTTGTGCAAAATTTTAAGGGTTTTAATATGCTGCAAAAATCAAACAAATATGACATTTCTTTGTAGAGATATTCTCAAACTTAGGGTTTTTTTTTTTTTTTTAACTTGGAATAAAAATCTTGCAATACTTTTTTTTTTTGATGAAAGGTACCCTATGCCCTATTCTGCACCCCTGACAACGTGTATACACAATTTTATGATGATCAGTTGAATTGTTAAAGCATGAACATTCTAACTTTCGCATTTATAATAATAGTGCAGATTAAACTATGGCTGCTCTTGTGCCAGAAGAAAACAAATCTCTGTACAATTTATTACAAAAAATTAAAATTAAAACATAAATAAAAACTTTAATAATAAAATAATGCTTTCACTTTTCATATTTAGATTAATTTTTTCTAACAGCTAACCAACATGAATTCTCCATAAAGAAAACTTCAATCATTCATTGCATGAAAATGCAGGAAAACAAAACATTTTGAAGATTAAGAAAGACTTTTAATGCACAGAAGAACCACAAAATTAATATAAAATGTTCAAAACCTTGTCTTTTCCAAGCAGGCAATATATGCTTTTAGCTCTTTATCAACCTGGGCGATTAGTTTTTTTTCAGCTTCTCCTAAAATCATCTCAGGTACAATACCAGAAAAGGAGTTACTCACAAAAGACAAACCTCTGAAACAATAAATGAAAACATTAGAAATGTCATAGTCCTTTCTGTTATAGTTTTACTGATGCAGAAATGTCTTTTTCACAAAAAATTTATCATTTAAAATAGTTCAAAATTAAAACAGATAAGCATTATTAGTTTGTTTGCATTCAAATGAATGCATATTATATTGAATTATATTTTGCAATTGTATTTCAAAACCATACACAAATTTCAATGAATAATCAAATTATTAAGGTCATGAAACGGCACCAAAATATTTTCCATAGCATAAAATTCTGCACATTAAAGGCAATTGCACTGTTTGTTCTCCAGACAGCATTTAACTATATGCAATATGTCAATTAATCGGTTTAAACGGGTGGCCGGTATATTGCATGTAGTTCTGCCTTAGCTCTGGCTTAGGGGCAGTAACTTACTGCTTAGCATTCAACTGTTAGGTAGTTTATAATTAATTGCCTCCTTCATATTTTTTTTTTTTTTTGAATTAAAATAAGTGCACATCTTTACTAATAATAAAGCTGAAAGTCTCTCTGTTTGGATCTCTCTCTGTCTGTCTGTCAGGATCGGTCTGTCCGGATCTCTCTCTGTCTGTCAGGATCTCTGTGACATGGATAGCGCATAGACAATTCGGCCGATTTTCATGAAATTTGGCACAAAGTTAGTTTGTAGCATGGGAGTGTGCACCTCGAAGCGATTTTTCGAAAATTCGATGTAGTTCTTTTTCCATTCGAATTTTAAGAACAAAATTATCATAAGATGGACAAGTAAATTAGGATAACGTGGATTATCATAACGTGGAACCGTAACATGGGTACAAGCCAATTGGGGAGAAAATTCACCACACATTATTTATAAATATACAGGCGAACAAAAAGACCTTTTAATTTTTCTATTACGGGCAAAACCGCGCGGGTATCGTTAGATAAAAAATTATTTGTAACTTCAGTTGTAACCAAGAGCCGCCGCTCCCTGTGCATTCATATTTGGCTAAACAAACAGAGCTTGAAATGCCAAAAAGAATTGCCGGAGCTCTTATAGCTAAAAGTGGATTTTAAACCACTAGGACAAGATCTGAGAAAATGCTGCAATAATTAATAATAGGCAGGTCCTGTGTGGATCCAAACCCGGGCCTATGATACGGGAGATATCTTCTCAACTATCCTTGTCACAGAGCAGAAGCACATGCAGATAAAAACATTTTTAAAGATATTTTAACATTTCATTACATAATGAAAAGTTTGATAAAAAGAAACTGTCTTTTCATGTCCTTAATTGACATCTTATTACAACCTTTAAAAAAAAAATTTACTGGCATCAAAAATTGAAAAGTCAACATTACCTATTGAAATTGAACAATTGAAAGTCAACATTACCTATTGATAAAATTGCCTAAATTATTCAAAAGCTCAGAGTTATTCTTAAGCATCAAATCACTCCAGCTGAAATAAGTATCCTACAGATAAATTAAACACATATAAGCTGAATATACAACAAGCAATATGCATTCTATGAAGAAAATTAATGATTTCCTGAAGAAATACTCACCTCTTTTAAAAAATACACCAAAAATGCAATTTTACTACAGTAAATAATTTTGCCTTAATTTGTTCACAATCATGATTTAAAACAATCAAATTCCAGAAGTCATCTTATGCAAAATGAAAAATTGTGCAATATGACTTTGAAATGGGAAAATTATTAATTGTTAGCAAAGAGGACACTGGTGCACTGACTAGATTTAAATACACATAAAAAAATGACTTATCTGAAACTGGTGCAGTAAGTAGAATCAATGCATAGAAACTTAAACATTTCAGGATTAGACATTTCATTACTATCTATTATTCTCAGAGACATCCACATTATTTAGATGCACCTTTTGAGACATTTTATTGCAGCAACGCTATGCACAATTACTGAGAACTACACTTTCATCTTTTGAATATTAAGTTACATTTACGCTATCTACTATCGAATGCAAAATACTCATTTTCCTTCAAATGACTAGGAAAACTGCTCTAATTTTTCTCCCTAATTTAAAATGCTGAATTTAAAATATATCATTATTTTTAAACATTCAAACCTCCCTTTTGTAAATATATGTATGGTAATTACCCATTTGTTAACTATACTTTTTCATATTTTATTTTATTAGATTAATTATCTATAGATTAGACTTCTAAGTAATGAGGCATATACAGCAGTGGCGAATCCAGGATATTGTTCTGGGGGCGGTTGAGGCAGTGGCGCAGTCAGAAAGTCGTTTTAAAAGGAGGCAGGCTTATTTTTTTTTACAAAAATTTATATATCGTCGCCTCAGAACAACAATAAGACATCTAATCCCAGAAATAGTACTAAGATATTTTACTGTTGCTCTGAAGTGACGATATATATCTCAAACTATACGTTCGAAAAAGGAAGGAATGGGGAAGGAAAAACATAGAAATAGAGAGCCTCAGGTGGTTCTACCCCGGAACACGTCTGAAATTCCATTTGAAAAACACAATTAAAAAAAAAATGGTTATGTTAAAGGAAGGAAAGGTTTATACCCTCAACGAGAGCTGGCGTGGAAAGTTTTTGAAATTAAGGCCTTAAAAACGTAATTTTCACGGTGTGCTTACTGAATAACCCAGCATTTGCTTACGTTAAAAAAAGTAATGGGTCCCAAGAAATGTCTCCGATCAATTTACCACCTTCACTCAATGTTTCAAAATCGAAGTTCCAAAAACGAAATTGTAGACAACCTGATGATATTTTTAAAAAAAGGGAATTTCGGCTCATGAAATTCGCAAAAGTAAAATTAAAAAAACGCAACTTTTGTTATTTTTTTCTCTTCAGATATTAGAGGGATGAGATTCAAGACCATCTTCAATGTTGTTAGATAGCAGAAATCGGGACATTTCTTCAGGAAATCGCTTAAAAATTGGGGCCTGGAAAACAAAATTTGGGACTATCTATAATGGTTTAGAATGGGGGGCGGGGCTTTGGAGGCTCAGCTTAGAATAGAGGGCTTTGGAGGCACTAGAATAGAGAAAAACTGAAAAAGGGGGGAATGAACTAGCAGGAGAGGTAAAAGAGTGGAATTAGATGATCAATAGTTATCAACTGTTAAGTTTAATTCAATGATTTCTTTCTCAAAGAATTATGGGTTTTCCTAACTTTTTTTCATATTAAAATAACTTTTTCCCCTAAGAAACGTTCTTTTTTCTTCTCTTCTGCAAGAAAGAATACTTTTTAAAGATAATTCAACTCAGCATTCTGGTGTGACAACGGGCCCTGTGGGCCCCCCTCTGATTGCACCACAGGACTAAGGTGATTCTTGTTTAGGGTACAAAAAAGATGTGCATGGCAATATGCCGGTCGCATGGACACCCATATGTAAAATTTTAGGGGGGGGGGAGGCCTCAGATATTTTTCCCATGGTTTAGCAGGATGTTTTCTCCATGGAAACTGATTTCAGTACAGATTAGTTATTGAAATTAGACTTTTTTGGTAACTAATTCATTAATGGTTGGAGAAAAAATGTTTTTACATTTCTGCAAAGAAAAAAGTAGGGTCAGACGGGGCAATTATGGGTCAAAATACCATAACATCTTAATATTTTTTAAGTATAAAAGATAAAATGATTTAATTTGGCATGGAATAAGCTTACACAATTGAGAAATTATTCAAATAATCCTTTTACCTAAAATTACATTATTTTTTATTTTATTTAAATTAATAAGTGACCAGGAATTTCCCGGTATCGGGGCAATTATGGGTCACTCATGGGGCAAATATGGGTCACCCCCTTTTTTTAAAAGTAATCCATGTTAAAAGTAATTAACTATTCTAAATTATCATTTCTTAGCCTACTAAGAGATTTTTTAGTGACAAAAAGTTTTATGTTTAAGGAATAACACATTATAATTGAAATTGATGTTACTCTTACTAGTCGACTACAATTGGTTACTGCTGTTTGCTCAAAGCCCACACTTCAATGCAGAAATTTCTCTAATAGTTGTATGCTACCTTCATCATTTATGTTTCTATCAACTGCAAGGATTTTCTTTTCAATTTCAATTAACTAGACTGAAAACAAATGCATTTATTTCAAATTACTTCTAGAAATGTCTCGCTTGAACAAACTAAAATTTCCGACGCCTTGTTCCAGAAAATTCATTTCTGTTTTTTCTTTGCCCAAAATTTAAGTTACTTTCCTATTGTAGAAATGTTACTATCATCATATACAACAAAGTATATCTGATTTTCAAGTACAGAATTATATTCGTTATGGCACCATCTTTTGAACTTTTTAAAACAGGATTGTTTTTGCAAATTCTACCCTCTTTTTGTTGTTGTCATAAACAAATCCAAAATAAGCTCATTTTGCATTTAAGCGCTGTCTATATCAGCTTGCTGAGGTACCTTTATTTTTTTGCAAGCAGAGTTTTTCTCACTGATTACATTTGTGAATTCGATTTCTCTTGGTACGTTATGCAGTTACAACATAGATAAGCGAGTTTGATTCATGGGTGCAAGTTTGGTGATGTGTTCAAGACGGAAAATATTTTCAGCCAAAATAGCATTTCAATACCTCAGCATAGAAAAATTTTCGGTGGAGAGAGTCCCACCCCCTAGCTCCTTTCCCTAAGTTCCCTAAATTTAACTTAAATTTGCAGTTCCCCCTTTTCATCACTGAAGTTTTAAGAATTTAAGTTCTAAAATTTACCGAGAGAAAGTCTTCGAATTCCCTGTTCTTAACTGAATACTTCAGCTTTGAATATTTTTCAGGGAACCCCAAGACAGTCTAAAGTTGTGCTTTTAGCACTCTAGTTTCGGAATTTTGCCTGAAGAGAGCACCCCTCCCCCCTTTTGACATTGCCAAAGACAGCCTAAAAGCTTTATGGCTTCAATAACAAACACTTTTCGGGAGAGGGCCCCAAATTCCCTTCCTCTTAAGTCATTTAAGTCTGGCCACAAATAGTTTTTAATACATCAGCTACAATATTTTCATGTTAGGACACCAAAACCATTTCTCATAAAGTGACCAAAGATTGTCTAAATTAGTGTTTTTAAGACTGCAGTTTTCGATTTTTTTAAACCTCCCCTCCCCACTTTTACATCATTAACACTATAAAGACGAAAGCGGTCATTTTGATCGTAAACGATTTTCAAACGCTCATATTTGCTGCATTTTTTTTTCAAACTCTTTTCACTTTATTGACTTTTCCTAACTATTTATTAAGATCTCACAAAAGTAATATTTATTTCTTTAGGCCCATTATTACAGTCGCTATAAGTGTTTATACCTAGAAAGACTGACGGCGGTCATTTTGACCGCTGTTATTTATGCTTCCTATTTTGTTCACTTTTATCAGATTTGTGCACTATGGATTTTTTGTTAGTTGTCAGGGTGAATAGCGTTCTTTTGTAATCAGTGGGTTTGAGTAGCATCTGCTGGTCAGGTGCAGTTCTTTGAGCCGTTAGGAAAATGCGAAACACCTGTTGGTCACGTGCTTCTTTTTTTTCTGCTAGCAGGGGACAAAGTTGAGAAAGGTGACTCTGAAAAGCATACGATCAGACACATAATATTCTTTTAGTTTTGAAAAGGGATCAATTTATAACAGGTGGATTCTTAAAACTTGTGCTGGAATTATTTTGAGCACTAAAACATATGTTTGGCTTGAAACACAGGCGTTTGTTTCCTTCGATGCACTTAAAAGTTCCAGTCTAATTATTCCCTTTATGATGTCGCGAAGGACCGTTGGAAAGCAAAACTAATCAGAAAATGAATTTCTGCAACTGTTGCAGGATTTGCCTGAAATTGATTCTGGTTTGGAAGCGTAGTCTGAATTATCTGAGGAGGAATATATTCCTAGCGACGAAAAAAATACACTTTCATCAGTTGATTGCGATAATTTTTCGAAAACCTAGCACAGCACAAAAAGATGATAAAGTTTTTATCTGAGAGAAAAAGCAAAAACGATGTCAAATGAAATAATGTGGAAATAAAACTATGACTATTTGTTCTGATTGCAAAAAAAAAAAAAAAAAAATGTGGCTCATGTACATGGAAAGTGATAAAGATGATTATTAGTAAATATTGTAAAGAAGAGTGTAAGTATATTACGATATTTATGCATTTAAGAAATGAATCACATGAATAGTTGAAAATACTTGTAATTGATTACATGCTTACAAAATGTCCTCTATTTTGTACAAATTTAATCTTCCGCAATATCATTTACTTACTGTATATATGCTTTTCAGTTGATAGAACATAAAATTAAATTAAAAAAAAAAAGCTGTCTCAGACTAATTTTCTGGTTATATTATGATTAAATTGTTAAATAAATTTACGATGCATCAAAACAAATCTTTTCTATGACTAAAAATCCCGAAAATAAATCATTTTCACATTTTTAAGTATAGTGGTCAAAATGACCACTGCTAGTCTTTCTAGGTACACAGAAAACGTCGTCTTTCTAGTGTTAAAGACAGCCTAAACATTCGTGACTTTTAAATTTTTAAGAGTTTGTAGAGGAGAAGTCCCAAACCACTCCTAGCTTCAAAAACGGCTTTCAATTCAGTTTTCCGATATTTGATACTGGAGCCTTTGAGTACCCCCCCCCCCCCCCCCCAACTCTGAGATTGTCCAAGATATAAACGTTTTAAGACCTCAGTATCGTGGGTTAATTTGCGGACTTATTGCAAGAAAAGCATTTTTTCGCGAACTCGTGCTGCCGTTATTTTCTCGTTTCCTTTCTCTTTCTCCAACCCCTCCCCCCTCATATTTCCATTCTAGTGAGTGTTAGATTGAATGACATGAATGAAATTTAGTTATTTCTCAAGTTTTTGACAAAAATGCAGGAACAGTTACCCATCGGTGTTTCAAACCAGCTTGAAATCCGCCCCCCCCCCCCTCCCATTCTTTCGAAAATTCCCATTTTCATTAAAATCTTCAAAACCCCTGATAGTTCCCGTATTACCTGGTATGTGGAAGCCCTTTGCTGTGGCATAAACATTTCATCGCGTCAGCAGTCACTCTCAATCGGTGATTCAGATTCAGACATTTTAAGAGTGCACATAATTTTCATTTATGCGTGTAAAGTCAAACACTCAATTTTCCTTTTTTAGGTAAAAACCGAAAGAAAGTATTTGAATTTCTTTCCGTCCCGACCTCTGTCTCGGAAATTTTGTCCAAGACGGAAATCCGTCCTGAGAAGGAAGGTCTTGCACCCATGGTTTGATTTGTTATAACTATCGATTTTGTCTCCTTATTTGGAACTTAAATGCTTTGCATTAATTTGTTGCTTATTTTGGTTCTTGATGTGTGCCATAATTGCATGCTGACATAGTTTATCTGCAAAGCTGAAATTGATTTGCTAGCCAAAAGGGCATGATACTATAGCAGCATTTGAAGATGAGAAAATATCTAATGTTGCACTTGGAGCATTAAAATTTCTTTTTTTTAAGAGAGAGTTTGTCACAGAAAAGGATAAGTTGAAGTTAATACTTATATTATTCACGTAGAAGTAAATAAGAAAAACATCTAAAATATCAGAAAATGTACTGACCCAGAATTTACTCCACTAAACTGGGGTATAAATCAGCATACTTTTATATAACTTTTTTTTTTCAAAGAAGAAAAAATGCATGTAGTATGAAAAGCTTAGACCATTTGCTATTAAAAACAGTACCAACAAAATTATTCCTTCAACAGTGTTTCACCGACACGAATCTTGAAAAAAAAATCATGATTTTCTGAGGCAATCTTTTTTGAAGATGTTTTTATAGAAGTGTGTGAAAACTCTTTTTTCTCTTTTATTTACTTTACTGTTGCATTGTTTTTGACCTTGGTATAGGAAAATTGAATGTATAAGGATGACTTAGCATAATTTAGTTTCTTTGCAAAAGCATTTTTTAACAGTAAAAAGTTGGTGACCATTATTTACCCTGGAAAGAGAGGGACCCATAATCCCCCCGTGTGACCCTACTAAAAGCAAGGAAGTTCTCATTTCCAAGGGGGGGGGGGTGGAACTTGAGCCCTCACTTGCCGCCCTATTTGGGCACCCATGAGGGAGAAATGAAAAGATGAAAGAGAAATAAAAACAAATAACTATAAATTATATAAAATTTTAGTTATGACTATATTTTACATTAAGATAAAACATTTTAGTTAATAAATGAGCAAGATCATTATGATATTTAAACGACGAGAAAATTGGTTTTTTGCCAAAGTATTTTGTATGCTTTAGTGCGAGGTAATATTTTTTTCAGCAGTATTCGTTAACCGCGAGGAGAGCAAGGTGATAAATTTTTCAGTCAAATTAAATAATAAAGTCTTGTGCTTAACTTTTCAGGCAAAACACAAAATATAATCTGAGGCATGAATCTCCGAAAGGGCTTTTTTCCCCTCAAAATGTAGGATACATATTGCTGGAAATTGACGGCAAGAGCTAAATAATAATTTTTATGATAAGCTCAATTCTACTAATTGAAACTATCTTTTCCACTCATAAATCCAAACAGGTTTCTCTTTTTCTCAGCCATTTGTATATCTGACTTAAGCAAGAATTGTGAGGAGAGATTATGCTCTTTTATAGTAAACTTGACGTACTGAGAAACAAATAATAGAAAGAAATTTCCACGCTGATGGAAGTGAAGGAATATTTAGTGTTCAGTACATTCAGTACCAGGCCGTTTCTTTGTTCCGGACTACTGTCAGAGCCGCCAAAAGATAAGAGTAAACCAGAGGGGGGGGGGGGGGTGCATTTTTACTTCAGCATATAATTTGGAAAAATAAAGTACTGTACAAACCCTCAGGAAAACCAGGTGCCTGATGATTCTTAATGAGCTCCGGATGTACTCTTATTTAGGGGAGAAGAGTGCTTAGGACGTATGTCATTAGCCAATATTTTCATTTCTGCTTGCTACACTGAATTTTCTATGGCTCCTTCCGAATGTTAAAACTGTTATTAGTTTGCATTTGACAAAGTAACCCCACTGTTAATTTGATTTAGCGCCACTTTTTTCTGCTGCTGTAAAAAAAAAAAATGCCAAAAAAAAAAAAAAAAAAAAAGGAAATTAAAGAAAAAAAGAACCCCTTAGTTCTGGTTTGAAGGTTTACAGTATAACTAAAACCATATAGATTTGTTGACATCAAATATTTAACATATCTTCAAATCTTTCACAGTAAAATCCTTTATTATTTAATTTTATTTAACACCAAATGCTAGCAGTGTTTTTTTTCTATCATTAAAGGAATTACAAAGGTAATTATCAAAGAAAACATATCATGAATTAATTGTAATAGATCGCTGAATTGAAACAAAAAATCTATTACATAGGAAAAGGACTTTCCTGTCAAAAAAGAAAAAAAAAAATGCTTTCACTTACTTGAGCTTCAGGTCTAATATACAATAAATAAAATCTCCATATGTCTGACGGAATTCCAGTATCTTTAGCATTATCTCCAAATACACCAATGCCTCTACTTTTTGAAAATTTTGCTTCTTCATAATTTAAATACTCTATATAGGAAATATGAAAATCATTTTTATCCTGCATTGAAAAGTAAACTTATAAGTATATTAATGTAACCTGGATCTACACTTGAGACTATTTTTTGACTTAAGTTAAATGAAAAATCACAAAATGTCTGCACGTAAATACAGCAAAAATTATAATATTATGTTCAACAAAATAAATCAAAAATAAAAAGTTTGGGGTAGGGACAAGAAACTTACAAAACTTATTGAAATAATTAACCTAGCTACAGTTTCAAATGAAAATTAGAAAAAGTAATAAATTTTTTACAGGTAAAATATACACTGGCTATTAAAAAAAAAAAGACGTTCATTCATTTGAAATAGTAGCGCATAGTAGCTGCTGGAAGAAGTTTTCTGATTGGAATCACACTCTCATTATTGTGGATTCTAGCTCGACTGTCCTAAGAAAATACTTTCTCTAATAAGATGAAGCTTCAGAATTTACTTGGTGAACTTTCAATGATGGATTACTTGTGGATTCCAGTAATTTTTTTTTTTTTGTAATAATATTGTAACTTAAGTCTATATAACATAGAATACACATAAGGCAGTGAGAAGCAAAGGGATGTAAGTGCCAAAATTTAAAATTTGGAGATTACCAGTACACATGGGAGGTGAACCTCTCCTCTTGGGGGGAGACAAGAGATGTCTTGGGACAAGAGATAGTACTAGTAGCCCTGGCACATGCTGTTATGCAATACGAATTAGAAAAACTTTGCAATGAAAGCCTAGGACCTTTAAAGGTGTTTTACTCAAAACTTGAAAATGTCCACTTACATCCCGTTGCTTCTCACTGCCTCACATTTTACTCAGCAAAAAAAGGATAAATCATACAATGCAATTATCTTGCGGGACATTGTTAAGAACGTCATTATTCTCTTTACCCTATATTTGTGAGTTATCAAGAAGAAACAACTAATAACATATAGCAGTAAAACAGGAAGATTGGAAATGCAGATCAAATGAAAATGAGCTTGCTTCTCTTTATTGCATTATTTTTTTAAGAATAAAAAAGAATAAGTTTTTTCTTGCACAACAAGGATGCTTGTAATGGGTCTATATAGTAAAGATTTTGAAACTATGGTTCCTGATAAGACTTTTGCAAACACTCTAATTTTGAGTAAAAATGACAACCATCCTAAAATATTGAACTTTTTTTTTCAGTAGAGGAAAGGATATGATTTTTGCAAAACAAAGCTTCAAATTATTTTCTACCCTTTCTGTTAGCTCCAAAAAGAAAAAAAAAAATGAATTTCACAATATTCTTTATTAAATAAAAATATTCCAATGAGAAATCCCTTAATACGATCATGTTTAATACGGATTTTTGCGGCTAACACAAACATTTAGTTAGTAAAATCTGGTTTACTATTTAACTAAGGTAAAAATCTCGTGCATAATATGTGCACTAAAATGCAGGTTTCAGCAAAAATTTCTGAACTCTCCACATAAAATTTCATCATTGAATATTGTAACTTTTTTCAATAAAAAATTTTCAGCATTTTATGTGGTTGCCAAGCACTATCAGAGGTCCTATTGCACTAATCCCCAGACAGAAGTCAGACAGACCAAAAGCTGAAGCAAAATTCAGCAAGTACCAAATAAGAATGCCATGAATTTCCAAACATTCGAGAAACGACGACCAAGGTTTTCAAACCTATATGCAGAAAACACTTTACAATTACATAAGATGTAATTTTTCTCGTGATAAAGACCAGGTTGCATCATAACTAACCTAAGGTGTATCTCTAAGAGGCGGGGTGAAGTGCAGAAAAGGTTGGATCATTGTTGACACCCTTTATGGCAAGGTGCCAGTTAAAGGTGCAGTGACCAGCAAGAAGATCTTTCAGAAACAATTTCTATCAAAATTTAAGAGTTCCTTTGCTTAAATATTCAGACTAGGCCAGCGGTGTTTGTAATCCGGGAAAATTTGGGTTGCCGTTTCTGAAAATTTTGGGTGACAACACATTCTAAAACTAAAAAATTACTGAAAAAAAAAACCCTTTCAAAATGTTTAATGTGTTTATGTGTTTTTTCCCCCAATGATTTTTGTATGAAATTTGAAGTTTTTATGGGGGGGGGGGCGCTTCCTCATAGCTTCCGAAAATGTCGCACTGTTTTCAGAAAGAAAATTTACTGGAGTCCACTATCATCCCTGGACTAGTCTGACAAGGCCTCTCGTCAGCCCTGTGCCTGATGTTGACCAACTAAGTTATGCAAGTAGCAAGTTTCTCCTTAAAAATTTCAAAAATAACAATCCTAATGAGTCTCTGAAATCCCAGTCGTAGGTTCAGGAACTACAAGTGGAAAATCAGAACCATCAAGAAGCATATATTGAACGTTTTAAAAATATAGAGAATAAAGCTTGCACATCTGTTGATGGGGCACTTGAATTTGTTTAGAGATAAACTAACTGAAAAACCTTCATTATGAATTATCACTTTAATGCAACTTTATAAGATACCACCATAAGATGTTGATATAAAAATGGCACTAGGTGTTTTACAGCCAGATATCAAGAAATGTGATGAAATTTAGAAGCCCTAAAAACATTTTTTTTTAATGTTAAACTTTAAGAAATGATTAAAACATTTTCAACGTAAGGACTAAGCTTACAATAAGGGTATAAGAAATAATAAATTTCAAAAAAAAAAAAATCAAATATGGATATAATTTTCAATATTTTCACAATTTTACTTATTTGTGGTTGTTACAATAACCGCCTAATAAGGATTAATTTGTGAAATTTTGTATTAACTGAGTTCAATAGTAGTTTTTATTTATTTGTTTTATTTTCAGACTACTGCACTACATCTGGCAAAACAGCCCTTTTAAAAATATGATATTGTCTGTGATATTGTCTATTCTACTGAAATTTTAATAATTACATACAGATAGATATTCAAGTCCAATTTAGAAAAATACATAGCAGATCATTAGTAAAACACTCACTGGTAATAATTTTTTTCCTTCCCGCCTCTACAACCTTAAGCGTGTCATATAATGTTCAAATAGAGAGAATGTAGACCAAGCTTGGAGTCAATTACAAAAGAATGTAATTGATTACGATTAGTTGCTTGATAAATAGGAGATTACACACAATTATGATTACAATTATAAACCTCTGCCAAAACGTAATTACGATTACAGCAATGATTAGATTATTTTTAAAACCTAATCGATTACAATTATGATGTGTCGATTACGATTACAGACTTGTGGAAGAAAAATACATGCAGATTATATATTATTCTCATTGCTCGTTTGCGGTAACAACGTCATAGTTAAAAAATTATGATTTTTGACTGTTCATTTAAACACTACATAAATAATTTGATAATATGTCTTGCATAGGTGACCACAGGTGACCACCATATACCCCATATCTAAATGGCTCACCCCAGCATAATGCATATTGTACATAATTTAAATATTCATTGTTATTTCGCATACAACCAAAATTTTAGAGGTTACAGTTTCTAAAATTTACGTGCTATATTTCTACATTATATTCTCTACAATTCAATATAATACTATTTAATTCAGCCCAATTATTGAGAAATAAAAATTATGGTTTTTTATGTAAGATTTGTAAAACATGCATAGCATTAAAATACATTCAGATAGTATAAATAAATGATATGAAAGTAAATGTTCAAAATACCACGTTTAAAACAATCTTTTATTGCATTTCAATAGCATCAATGTTTCAAAACTGTCAGGTTTCATTCTCTGAGAAGTGTAAAATTTTCTAGCAAATGCTGAACAAACGCTCAACTGGAGCATATGATGCACAAAGGTGCAATTTTACTAAGCAATGGGTACACATGAATGTTTGATCCCCAGTATTTTAGGGGATCAATATCATGCCCATTTGGTGCGCTGGTTTCATAAGCTTTTAGTTCGTTTTCAATTTTCTCTTTTATGGAAGAATTATCACTTTTGGAAGTGTGGGCAGATTTATATAAAAATGCGAACAGTTTTTTTGAGCAATCACAATTGCTTATTGCTCTCACTTGACAGTCCTTGATGTTCCGGTTCCTTTTTACTTTCTTCTATATCTAATATATAGAAGAAAGTATTGGATTCGTGCAAATTTTGGAATTTCGAATTTTGACGGATTCGAACGTTTTGAGGTGTGCTGAGTCCATTTCGACTATTTTTGGAAAATGTCTGCCTGTCTCTGTGTGTGTGTGTATGTGTGACCAGTTTTTTGTGGCCGCTCTACAGCAACAACTACCGCATGAAATTGAACGAAATTTGGTACACATATGTGCCCCTATGTGAACTTGTGCCCATTGGTTTTTGGTGCGAATTCCTCCAAGGGGGGTGGAGCAATGGGACGTTTTTTGAGTTATGCGTGCTTGCTATTCCTCAGGAAGTAACTGGCGGAATCAAACAAAATTTGGTCCATATGTTGCCCCTAACAGGAGCAGGTGCTGATTCAATTTTGGTGTCAATAGCTCAAACGGGGGTTGAGTTATAGAACGTTTTTTGTTGTCAATTGTGACTGCTGTATCTCAAGAAATAATGAATGGAATGAAAGAAAAATTTATCAGCAAGTAGCCCTTAGTGGGTATAAGAGCTGATTTCATTTTGGTGTCAACAGCTAAAAAGGGGGTAGCGCAATCGCCCGTTCTTTTTTTCCATTGTGAGTGCTCTATCTCAAGAAGTAATGCTACGTTCTGGTTGAAATTTGGAATATATGTGAATCCACACGTAAACAGGCTTTGGTTCAATTTTGACTCTAATCGCTCCAAGAGGTGTTGATTTTTTTATTTTTTTTTTTGCGAATAAAAATATTTTTATTAATGCAACAATAAGAAAGATAAATCGTAATAGATTGTCGTCTGCGTATTTCTCGTGATTTTAATTGTATGGAAATGATCGGAAATATTATCTCAATGATTTAAAATTTTTAACTGTTGCCGTCTTATGTTTGTTAATAAATAAAATATTTGTAATTAATTCAAGTAAGGCTTTTAAAATAACTTTCAATTTTCGCTCTTTGTTTTGTTTTTACAATAATTCAGACATTGGGATGGACGTCAAGTTTTTGAATGTGTAATTTTCTTTTTGTTAGGAATATTGCTTCCTCGTCAAGCATGGTGAGGGATCAGAAAAAAAAATATATATATATATAGAAGAAAGTTTCGTGATGGCTACAACATACTAGTTCAGCTTGGACCAGGCCTGCAGCACCATCGTCCACCGGCGCGGCTGCTCTGGTCCTGAGCACTGTCCCCCAGAATCCACTTTTGCTGGGCGGTGGCGTCCATGTCCTACACACGCATGCTCATACATAGTCACCTACGCGCGCACGCCTTTCAGGGTTGGCGTTCTGCCGGCAGAAACTAGTTTTTGCCGTGCCAGTGGCAGAAACTGATTATAACCGGTAAAAACCGGCAGAAACTGGAAAAAACTTAAAAGCATCTTTAATTACTTAAGTGATTGCTAAATGACATTCTTTTAAGTAAACTAATTAAAAGGCATTTCTGATTTTAATTTGTTCACTTATATGCTTCATCTAAATTGTTTGTGATCGAAATTATCACGTACTTCAAGAAGAAAGTGCCAGAATTTTATCTGCCAATATTGCCATAGATTTTGTACCTAATGTCACAGCTTTGCAAAACAAATTGGCCCTATTTCTTGAAACTTATTTTTCCAGTTGAATTTCTCCCACTACCCCAGTTACTACATGGTGGACCAGTTAAAAAAAAATATATACAATAGATGAAAGTTTCATGAACATTGCTTGTTCCTTCATGCATTGCCTGCTAGCTCTTCTGTTGCAGGAATATTCTAAAGTTTCTCATTTGTACATATTAGATTGAGAAACTGTTTAGATTTTAGAAACCACCTTTTCAAAGAAGCAACTGCAGGGTCCAGACAATGTAACGTTTGATTTTAAATTGTGGTAATATCGTAATTAAATCGTGCTTTGGTTAATAATTATTTTTTTCTATGCATTTCCTATTGCATGTCAATAATTTAATTTTTTTTTTTTTTTTTCATTTTGCCAGTTTCTGCCACAAATGTGGCAGAAAGTGGTTTTTGCCATGCCGGTTTTAACCGGTTTCTACCAGTGGTTTTAACCGCCTCGGCAGAAACTTGCCAACCCTGACGCCTTTACACACATACACACGCCTACGTGCACACTCGTAAGCCTACACACACACGCACACAACTAAATACACGTAAGCACCCAGGAGGAGGGACATGCTTGGGCGGGGGAGCCATTTCTAAAAACAATAACTCTAACCAGTAGAGTCTTGTCGCAACTCGTGATTGCGAAGAACATAATTTGAATTCAAAGTTTCGGAATTCAAATTAGAGTTAATTTTTTTTTTCTTTTTTTTGAAAGCAGTTTTGGTGACATCTTCTGTGAATGAAAGTAAAAAAACACCAAAAGGCATATATGTAACTGTTTTCAAAACTTCCTCGAACCGAAAACATATGCTTGTACTGTTCATATTGTTTCGCTTGTTTGCCTGTCATTGAGTGATGAAAAGAAAAATTGATGACCAATCCTTAAAACCCCTGGAGAAGAGACATTCCTGCAGGGTCCCTGTCAATGGCACCTACAGGGTACAAACGACAAACAATATGGCTCATTTATAATCCTCATTTGACAACCATCAGCAGTGCCAAAAGACCCTCCTTGTTACGTTTCTATTGAAGTTTTATCTTCTCTTTTGTCTCAGCTAACAAGTTTTCACTTGCAGAAAGTCAGGATTACACGATTAAAAGTCCAAATTACAATTAATGAAGTTTAGATTACAGTTACGATTATGCAAGAAACAGTTGATTAAAATTACGATCACAAGATTATGAGTGTCTCATTACCAGATTATGATTACAATTACACAAAAATGTAATCGATTACGATTACGTAATCCGCAATTACTCCAAGCATGGAGTAGACATTTAATTACTTCCTCAAATGAGCACTTCTAGACTAATTCTTTACAAATGAAAACATAAATCTGACTCTTAAACTAACCAAAATGTATTCAAAGTGTCGATTGAAAAATACAAGAATTACCAGTAGCACTTAGATGATTTACAATTGTGTAGTTGTCCTGTGTACCAATCTGTGATGCAGGAAATATTATTGAATGAAATGGAACATTGTCTTTAGCCATGAATTGATAAAGCTGAACTAGATCTGGCTGTTTCCACCACTTTTCCCAGTCTTTGGTGTAGTTAGCAGTTATAGAGAGATAACCAATAGGAGCGTCAAACCAAACATAAAATACCTAAAAGATACACTAGAAAAATTATTAAACAGCTGAGACATATGCTTTTTTATATCAATATATATATATTTTTTAACATCTATTAACTAAAGAAAGAGTTTTAACTTCATCAAAAAATCATTAATGTTTAAAATAAACGAGTCTATCAGTCAGGTTTTTAAGACATTGAAAGAAAACAGTACTGTTATTTTCTTACAGTTCACAATCTGCAATGCTACACGTAAACTTCTACTTATTCTAATAATGACTTCCTACTTACACATGTGCACAGTAAAGCTGAGAAAAAGTTTTAGAAAATGGATGCCACTCTTTAAAAGTTGTAAAAAAAGAAGTTTTTTCTTTTTGAGCATTAGCACTACTGAGCATGCACTGTTTTATCAGAAGAAAACAACCTATTACATAAAACTGAAATAAAATACTGCATACACTAAACTCCCGATATTATCCCCCGAATCAGGTGGCACAGGTGCCGTGGGTAATAAAAATCGGGGATAAAACGCAAAAAGACTAAAATGGGGAATAAATAAGGAAAAAATTATCCTTCCTCAAAAACTTAATGTATTGATGCCTAATACTTTCTTGAAACAGTGAAAATAAATACAGTACAGTAAAAATGTATTTACGCACAACAGAACTCAACATCAATAAAGATTAGATGAAGAATGATAAAGAAAGCACAAAAAATAAATGAAACAAAAATAACTTCTTTAAATTTACAGTTTTTCAAGAGAAAAGTCATAGGCATTTGCTTTTTACTGCAAAAATACATGTTTCTGATTGTTGATTACGTTTAGCATTTAATTAACAGAAAATTTCAAATAATAAAAAGAAAAATGAAAACTCATACAAAAAAATATATATATCAGGAACATATTACAACATTTTTGAAGGAAATAAACGTACAAAAATGAAATATAATGAACATTGAACAATAGCACAAAATTGCAGATTACTACCAATACATATTTTGGCGCAACAAGGAATGCCTTTTTCACTGCAAAAGAAGTGAGTGTATGGAAGAAAAGACATCGGAAAAAGTTACAGGCTTTTGTCAAATATTTCTTCATCCTCCAGCTCATTTCTTTTGCATTAAAAAGGCATTCCTTGTAACTCCAAAACATGTATCTGCATGCAATCACTGCAATTTTGTGCAATTAAACATCTTTATATCTTATTTTACTTTTTATGCACAAAGGTATTTCTTCAATTCTTACAGATATAAGTTATTTATTGTTATTTATTCCTTTATATTACTCAATTTCAAATATTAATTATCATTACTAATGATTTTCCTTCAACAGCTCAACATTGGTAGCGATTAATTAATAAATACAGGTTGAGAATCCTATTATTAAAACTGTTATGTAGTTCATTATGCAGGAATATACATGAAAGAGATCAATGTTTCAAAACACTGATGTAACAACACCATTCATGTTTTAATTTTGAACATCAATGTTTCTCATTAATGTCACACCACTAATTTACATAAAATTTCAAAAAAAAAAGATATGGATGAGGAAGTAGACAGCAATTTCTGAAACTAGTAATGTAACAATAAACATAAATGTTCACACAGCAAAAGCCATTATTTGGATGCCTCAGTTGCCAAATTGATTAACTCCACTTTTTAAAAAAATCCTCATTTCTGCTTTAACGATGCTTAATCAATGCTTAGCAAGTAAATTTATATTAAAGTTTTCGTTTAGTACATTTCTGACCATGAGATGGCAAAAAATGTAACATGAGGTCCTATTTACTCCTATGAAAAACACAATCTTCTTCATAACTTTTCTCTACTTTTTGTTTCATGGACTTAATCGATTTGGCAAGTGAAGCATTCATTTATTATTGATATGAAAGCTAGAATAATGCATGGGGGGTTTACTAATATACTTAATACTTCGTCAAATGATAGTTTCAAGTATTAGAAGTATTACAAGCATAACATGCTGTATAATTTAATAACTGCAAAATACTATTTTATGCATCTACCCTAGTTCTAAATAAAAATGGTTATGAATTATATTTTGCAAGTATTTAAGAATTATTTGGGTTGACAGTATACTTATGATTGCTCCCAGTTGAGCATTTCCTTTCTAACCGAAAGAAATTCTTATTAACATTGATGATACAATTGATGGGAATGAGTAAAAGTTTCAGATTGGAAACACTTTGCGGCTTTCTTAATACATCAAACTCTGTTTATCTTAATTATGTTTTTCTTGGTGACACACAAAAAGAAAATTAATTTGAATTTTGACATCTTGAATTCAAATTATGTTTTTCGCAATCACGAGTGTGTGTATGTAGGCATGTGTGTTTGTGTATGGGGGTATGTGTGTTTGTGTGTAAAGGGTATGTGTATGTGTGTGAAGGCATGTGTGTTTGTGTCTGTGTGCAGGCATGGATGTTGGTAGTTGTGCGCATGAGTGTTTGTGTGCGTGGAGGTGGGGTATGTATGTGTGTAGGCATATGTGTTTATGTGTGCGTGCGTGTGTAGTTGTGTATGTATGCGCATGTGTGTAGGACATGGATGCAACCTGGAGACGGTTTTCGCTATAGGAGCAGCATCGTGAAGACTCAGTTGACGGTGATGCTGCAGAGGGTGGTGGTGGTGGGAAAATAAAATCAAAGGACATCAAAAACAGTCAAGTGAGAACAATAAGCAATCGTGATTGCTCAAAAAAATAGAAAAGAAAAGAAAAGAAAAACATTTTTAGTTATTTACAGCAGTGAAATTTTAAAAAAGTAAAGAAAAAAAAAGAATTTAGAAAACTAAAACAGCAGATGTAAAAATTTTGTTTAAAAAAATGCCTTTTGTTTAAAAAAATAAATAAAAGGAACGGGAAAGTCTTTATAAAAATAATGAATGCAGTTAATGATTAGTTTTAAAACGAGGTGTAACAAAAAACATTACTTTATCAGTAAATCCTTCCAAAGGAACAGGAGTTCCCCATTTCAAATCTCTAGTTATACATCGAGGTTTCAAACCATCTTTAAGCCAAGAATAAGCTATGACTTTTGCTGTGTTTGACCAATGTCCATCACTGGTGGCTCGGTCTAAATACTGTTTCAACGAAGGTTCTATCTGTATGTAAAAAAAATAAATAATTAATGAACAAAAATTTCAAAAAAAAAAAAAATCCAATAAGATATGAGTACACAGAGACTTATTGTCTGAATGGGGTTTTTTAAGTCGTTAACCCCACATTAGTAATTTACATTTTAAAGAAACTACAGCAGAAACTGGAAAATAAATGAATAAACACACTAAAAAAAAACTTGTCCATGGACATTTATTTCCATCCAAATTTAAATTAACGTGGATTTGAATTCAAACATGTGCATCAATTAAACCTCTAACTGCTCATTTTCTTAACCAATTTGCTTACAAACATGTTTTTAATGCATAAAAAACCAATACAAAATATATGCACTAAATTTACACAAATTAAGTTAGAAATTACACTTTGATGAATGTTATAATGGGGTTCAAAGGAAAAGTTCTACTTCCTTCTTTACACAAAATTTGAGTTTTATTACAATTTTTTCAATTTTTTTGAGCAACAAACAACATACTTTTAGTAAAACCCTTTCTTTATTAAATTAGGAGGAATGTGGCTTGCAAAATGGATGAGGTGGAAATAGCAGCAGAAGTTTTTAACTACGCCTTGCACATGGAAATTGTACAGAAATCAAGTCAATAAGTTTTACAAGCTTTTTTTTTTTTTTTTTTGCTCTATTATCGTAACTTTTCTTTGGGATTACAAAAAAAAAAACCCTCTTATTTGCCCACTATGTTGCACACAATCTATTACACAAATAAATTTAAAACCAGGGTTGGGTTTTGGACTGTCCAAAACTGGTTTCTGACAGGACAGGTGGTTTTTACCGTCCAAAACTGTCTAAAACTGTCCAAAAGTGTCTGAAACTGTCTTAAACTGTCCAAAACTCTGCTAAAGCTAAAGCGGTGTAATATAATCGATTCATATTTACTGATATATTCGTAGGGCATAACGAATAATATTAATGAGGTTTAATTAATGAGTATTTGATGATATTTTTCTCCAAAATGTTCATTTAAAAAATATTTACTTAAAAACTTCCTCATGTAACAGTTGGTGGAGTTATGAAAGGAAATTCACAACACTACCAAGACAACTAATTTCAGTTCCATTTATAACTCAAAGAAATGTTATAAAATGTGCCATATTTAGGTGCAAAAAAAAAAAAAAAAAAGCTTAATTTTTTTAATGGTTTTTGCAAATAAGTTTTATACGATGTTTTAACAAAAATTATTTTTTAAATCATAGATTAAAGAACAAGAAATTGATTAATAAACACTTATGTTATAAAACTTGTGCTTTTCTTTATTTAGTTCATATTTTTAATATAATACTTTCTGTAACTATAAAAAATTGTAATTTATTGCATTTATGTCAATTATTGCACTATGTTTTAAACATTTTCTTTTGCACACATGCATTAATGTCGAAAAATTTTGTTTATGGAAAAAAAATATCTCCTGCATAGAAATTGAAATTTTTAGTGAAAAATTTAATTTCTATGTAACTAGATTAAAATCAGCTGTATAAATAAGTTACATATATAATTATCCTTGAATGTTCACATTGAATAAATATATTAAATAGTCAAAAAAAAATTTTGTCACACTTTGTTCTGTTTTTGATATTTTCTCACAAAATATAGTTTCACAAAAAGTAGTTTTGGACACTTTTGGACACTAGTGTGTTGAATAAGATGGTAAAAACTTTGTCAACTCTGCTTTTCATTTGCACACATGCATAAACATAGGGAAATTTGGTTACTAATAGAAAAAAAAAAAAGAACTCAAAAGAAAAGAACCAAATATACTCATGCATACAAATTGAAACTTTAATCAATAATTCAACTTCTATGTAACTAGATGAAAATCAGCTGCATAAATAAGTTGAATGTTCTCATTGAAAAAATGTTCAGTATAAAACATTATTTTGATACATTTTAATTCTTTTTTTGATGTTTTCTCAAAAATACAATTTTTCTAAAAATATAGTTTTGGACACTTTTGGACACAAGGGTTTTGGACAGGACGGTAAAAACCAGGGTTTTTACCGTGGTTTTTACCGTAGTGTCCAAAACCTTGCCAACCCTGTTTAAAACCAATAAAAGAAATATGATTAGTTGGCAGAAATTACTTAAATTAATAGATAAGACTCAACAGTGTTGAACATGATTTGCACTGTATTCGTCAAGACAGTAAGTTGGTATTAATCTGCCATTTTTGTGTGAATGTTTACAGTATGGTAACAATTGCTAACAATTAAAAATTGCCTTGTGAGTTTCTGGAATTTTGTGAAGGTAACAATTACTAACTAAAAATATCCACAGTAGTCAAACTAGATTCTTTACCTTCTTATTAAGTCTAACCATCACTAGTTCAACAAATTTTAAAGAATTTAGAGATGGTGAGAGGAGAAGTTCAGATTTTTTTTTTCTTCTTTGTAATGATCATTTTTAAACTACTTTTTTAAAAAACAAACTTATATTGCTGTTTCTTGAACATCATGTAATCTATGCATCATGGATTAAATAAAAATTACGTTGTCTGGTTTCAGCATCAAAGTTGAAAAAGACAAAATAAATTGAAATCATTATAAAAATTTTGAAAAAGAAAGCAAAATGAAATTAAAATATTATTTAAATACACTTAATAAATATGAACATTTTTAATTGTCATGCCTTTGGTAGATTCAAAAAAAGATGCTTTGAAGCTCGCATATGGGGGCTTGTTTTGCAAAGTTTACACTTTGAATTTTTCAGCTCAGGTGCATTAATGAGTTTACCACATTTATCACACTGATCTCCTCTTGCATCTTCATACGCACAAAATGGACAAGTTCCTTCCACAAATCTATCTGCAAGAAATCTTTAAAAACAACAATGAATCACAAAACTGGGGAGAAATTCTTAATATTTTTCAAGCAAAGATAAACAGCACAAATTTACTAATAAATAAAGCAAAATAGTAATGACTGTTGTAAAAAAGGTGGGAAAATCTCAAATACACACATCTACTGGCAATCTAACATACAGTTTACTCACAGCATAGATAAAATCCATTTTTCCTGACAAGAGGAAAAAAACTTATTAGTTAGCTTTCTGACTAAAATGTAATTACAGGGAATTTTTATTCAGTGTTTGTTTACATTTTAGTGAAATGGAAAGGATAAATATTTATTGGTTAAGGGTGGGAGTAAAAATTTGCAGTTTTGAGTTTGCTGTATCGTATTCCATGTGGTTAGAATCAGTTTTATTTCAATAACGATGGATGAAAAAATGAAATTTTTAATGGAGGGTCAGACGTCAAAACTGATGAATGAATCATAATATATAAAAATGAAGGTATTAATTTTGAATATAGGAAGCAAAGATTCTGAGGATGTGAGTTATAGTGCAGTATTTTAGGTGCAATTTAACTGCAAATGGACATCAAAGCTTCAAAAGTATTTTAGCAATAATTAATTTGATAAACTATTTTTCACTTATGTCTGAAATGCTTTTTTTTTATTATTATTATTTTTTTTTTAATGCTTTGACTGTATTTTGAATGCTTGTATGCAAACTTATAAGTTTTTAAACCCCCGTACATAGGCAGCTGGTGCACCAAAAAAGTGGGGGTTAAAGGAAGTGTGAAGGAGGGCATGCTGTTTTTTTTTTTTTTTTGTAAAATTGGGCTATATTACTGGTACTAAATATTACTGATTTCATAACTCCTAAAAATGTGAAATATGGCATCGAAAATCGGGATAAATTGCAACTGTTTACTTTCCCCTTCCATTTTAAAGTTAAATTCTTATGAAATAAGATGGGGATCATTCATTTTTTTTGGCAATTTTTAGTTTCTAGCTTCGTGAAATAAATCAATCCACAATGTAAAAAATTATTTTTCAATCGGTCATTAATCTTTAACTCTGAAAAGAGAGGGGGCAAGGCCTCTTTACTTTTGGAAGTGAGGGGGCAGTTGACCATCTGTGCGAGTCACCTATGCCCACGGATATACATAGTCTTTTGTTTTACTGGGGAAAAAAAATTCCCTCAAAATTCAGAGTTTTTTTTTTTTAATATGATGAAAATTTTGCTGGAATGTATTCAGGGAATACGAATGATAGTCAATCAAAAATTTCAGAGCATTTAACTGCAGTAATGGTTTTATATGAATTTTTAAGCAACATTAGGCTTAACTATAAAAATCGTCCAGTCTCATGCGCACTGATTCCTGTGGAGCGTGCAGACTTTGGAAAGCGCTTCTTCCTCTTCCCGCTGGTTCCTGAACAGGTTAAAAACTTTCAAGAATCACAAAAAAAAAAATCATTTTAAAAGCTTTTCTCTTTAAATTTAATAGTATGTTAGAATTTGCATCCACAAAACCAATATCAATGATATTTCAACGAACTATGTTACCAATGTGAAATTTATTGATATCTATTGGAGCTATCTTGTTCAAGTTTCAAATATATATACAATGATCCAAAAGAAGTTTGGATTTTTATTTAGTAAAAATAAAAATAATCTTGGTTTCTAATATGAAAACAATATGAGTCTTGTGATACTAAAACACCTTCGATTCAAAATAATACAAAAATTGGTAATGATTTTCTTCACTTTCTCTTGAAAAGTAACCTGTTACAACTCCTTTCCTTTAATAACTTATGGAATATTAGTTGGAAATTTGTTAGTGTCCTCCTTGTACAGAATGAAAGACAATTTTTTTTTAAATATATATTTCAGTGGAAGGGGAGAAAACAACAAAATGTCGAGTTGTTCCCTTCTTGATTCCAGGTCTTTTTTTCGGTCAACATTCCATTTTATAAACAATAGTTTTACATACAATAAAACTAAAAGTAATAATAAGTAATAGGGTCTGGTGGGGTAAAGTGGTTATAAAATCGTAGGTTTTCAACTTAGGTGGGTAATAAATGCAACAAATTCTTTAAACACTTCACCTTTTTTTGTTATTTCAGTTGTTTTTATAGTTACGAGTATATTCACGAGTACATGCGTGTATACACGAATATATACGTGTCGTGTTATACACGAGTAAACACGTTCCTACATGAGTAGATACATGTATACATCAGATACATGCATGAACGTGCCTACTCAAGTATATACGTGTATATACGAGTATATAAGCATGGATACGTGATTACCTACAGGAGTGTATTTGTGTCTACATGAGTACATACGTGTCACATGTATATACGTGTCACGTATATGTACGTGCCACGTGTATATACATGTATGCACTTATATCTCGAGAAAATACGTGCATGCTTGAGTATATGTGTGTATAGTAGACATATATACGCATATATAAGTGTACATACATACATATACGGGTATACACGAGTTAATTCGTGGATACATCCAGTGCGTCTTTGGTATATGTCTACTCACGTATATATAATATGGAAGCACGAATATATACGCATGTATACGTGTAAACACGGTTATATACCTGTATAGACGTATATACGTACATTAACATGTATACAACAGTACATGTATGTATACACGAGAATATACGCTTATATAGTCGGCCTACAGAGTGAATCTAAGCTCTTGGGCAAAAATCAAATGGGTGTGAGAGGGGAGGATAAGAAGCAAAGAATCGTAAGGAAGTTATAATCACTGACGCACTACATGCACGCAAAGCCAGAAACTGATGGATGCAAAGCAGGGCACAAATTTGTTGCACAAAGATGATTTTACCTAACATTTTAGTTTTTAAGAAATATTTAGAGCAGTTGTTGAAAGTTACGGTCTGTAGTAGCTCTAATACAAGCATCGCAACAAAGGCGTAGCGGCTGATGAAAGTTTTTCAAAAGTCTCGTTATTGCAACAGAGAGGGATCTGTGAATGTATTACAGCTGAAGGCCGCAAATTTCATCAATCGCTTTAAAGCTTTCTTAAGTCCTAAAATGTTGTGTAAAATGGTATTTGTGTAATATATATATAAATTTGTGACTTTTTTTGCATCCATCAATTTCTTACTTTGCGTGCATGTAGTGCGTCAGCATTGTGTTTGTGACCATATGTTCCTTATTGATTCTTGCTTCTTATCCTCACTTATAACACGTTTTAATAATTTGCTCAAGAATGTAAACTCACCCTGTATACTTTTATATCATATGCTTGTATGTAAGTGTCTACTCGAGTACGTAAGCATATATATGTGTCTACCTGAGTATATAAGTGTTCTTATATATACAAGTATAAGCGAGCATATACGTATATAGTAGAATGTATAGCTGTATGGATAAAAAAAATACTTGCAGATACCCATATACATATTTATTGGCACATTTATGTGAATACGTCTATGTACATGTCTACACGAGTATATATGCGTATTTATACGCATATACTCGTATATTTAACGCCGTTTACTGTAAAAACAATACATATTAAGTAAAATTAATATTTAATTTGTATCTGCCTTATACCTAAAGATTAAGTGACATTAGAAGAACAATATTCGTTAAGCTTAATATTATAACCACTTTACCCCATCTTACTTAAATTGTTCTAAAAAATTATCTAAAATAGATTCAGCAAACTGCTAATGAGTAATAGTTTTTGAGACATGTAGGAAGCTTCCTGTACAGTCAATTTGTTCCTAATTCTAACAAACAAAATTTCCCAAGGATGTTAAAATAGGTGTTTAGATTTTAAAATTTTTGATGTTCATGCAAAGTATTTTTTTTTACTGAATAAAATTTTGCCAGTTGTAAAATTTTGTATTCAAAATGTAGTTTTTAACTGCCTTACTCTAAAATAAAATTTTCACATTCATTCGAACATTTATTTCCAAGCTATAGCCATTTATTCAACGTATGACCACTTTACCCCATTGACCACTTTCCCCCACCAGACCCTAGTAACTAGTTATATATAGAAGAAAGGCTAAAGCACTCTCTCTAAGTAGAGGTATGCTAACCCTAGGGCTGGGCGATATTCAGTCGTATATCGATATATATCTACTATCACGATAACAATATTTAGATTTCTATTCATCCGATATATCGTTTGAAAAGAAAATGCTGGACTTAATTACGGAGAAATTAAAATACTGACTTAAAAATACATAATCTTTCATAGCTCTGTGTGAGTGTTTGAAATTTCAAGACATTATCTGCTTTCTTCAAACAGTTTTTTAATATTTAATTTTGAATTATAATAAAAGGGAAAAATTAACAAGGCCACCGAAAGTAAATGTGGGCCCCTTTGTCAGTTTGGTCTCTGAATCCCCTCCCCCTATAAAGTTTTCAAAACTTATACTACTGCGATTCAAAGCGAGCCCTTCCAAGGACTGTGCCCCTAAACGTGAATGTATTAGTTAGGGGTATTTTATTAATTACGTAAGGATGATTTTGGCAATTTTTGACCTCCTTCCCCCCCCCCCATGCAAGGGTGCATAAGATTTTTCAGCTCCCCCCCCCCCCTCTGCTATTCTTACGTGAGATCCCATTTTGTTTTCCAAAATAATAAAATAACGAATTCACGAATCTTGTATCACTTTAATCGTTATTAAATTCACTATTATTAAATTAAACCTTAGCCTATAAGGTTTAATTTAATAATAGTTAATAATTGTATAATAAGTTATTCTATCAAGAAATAGTTACTAAAAAGTTGGAATCTAGACTAAATGATTTTTCAAAAAATTTTTGTATATGATGCGATACTAATTAAAAATAAAATATGCCATACATAGTGCGATTTTTTTTTCATTTTATTTTACACCATTCATTCTTTTTAAAACAAATAAAAACAGCTCATCCTAATAAATTTTTTATCTTCCAGATGCAAATGAAATATGATTCATGCCAAACCACTTGACCCCGTGTGATTTCTAATGTAAAATATTGACTTGAAAAATATTACGTAAGAATGGGTTTAACCCCCCCCCCCCCTCCTCCTCAAGTAAGGGTATGTAAAGATTTTTCCAATACACCCTCCCCCTCGAGACCCTTACGTAATTAATGAATGGCACCTTAAGCATCTTAATGCAACAATTAAAAATCAACTAATTGAGGTATCAACACGATTCATAGTTCAAATTAAGCATAAACCATTGATATTGCGCTGAATAAGAGGTTTAAGAAAAATATTGAACAAAAATATTTTTATTTAAAAAAAGTGAAAAACGAAAAAGTCCTAATGAAATTACTTTTGTAGCACATTTTATCTCACTAGATGGAGCGCAATGCATCTCTTTCAGTTATGAACGAATATAACTTTAATTCCGAAATTAAGAGGAAAAATATTCCCTTCATAACACTTGGCACCATTGAAACAATGATAAATCTCGCTATCGCTGACAACCTCCAACTGGAAACTAAAACTTCCTCATTTCTCTTGCCGCCAGACCTTCAGAATTGAAGGATATTTTGATGCATGCGCAAAAATAGGGTTTTTAGGTAAGTAACGCGCATAAACCGCGTAAGTATGTGACCACGTTTTACCAGGGCTGGATTTAAGGGAGGACAAGTGGGGTTACTGCCCCGGGGACTCCATAACAAAGGGGCCCCCACAATAAAATTTTTACAAAATATCCTAACTTTCATGGGTCAGAGATGTATTTACCATTAAAGTACTGATTGAAAATATCGGATATATACATATACACCAAAATATTCAGATATATATAAAAGTAGCTATATTTTCAAAAATATGATGATCTTTTCGAACCCTGATTAGGGGCCTCCACTCCTTCATTGCCCAGGGCCTCCACACTTCCGAATCCAGCCCTGCGTTTTATGTTACTTCAGCAGTTCATTGCAGTCATCAAATACCGGAATAGAAAAAATGAAGAAATTTTCGTATTTGTTTTTCAGTTAAATTGCTTGTGAAATAATGACATTGATGAGATAATTAATTCACCTAATAATATGGATTCTGGATTGGATCTACTGAAGAAAAATTAATTGCATTTACAAAATCAATATTAAAAAAATGAGTGTATTGTTAAAAACAAGTTTTAAATGTATTGAAAATTATAATTAACCAAATAACGATTTTATTAATGCAAATTTCCAGTTTACCACAGATTTTTTCCAAATACGGCAGAGAGGTTATTTTTTTGCTCAAGAATTCACATTGTTCAGTTTTCATTCGCAATCGGAATACCCATCCCCCTACCATAGGGGGTTTCCTTTTACAAATCCAGTTTTCGTCGGATCTTTGCCAAATTTGGCACAGCAGTTCTTTGATGCTTAGGAATTTTCATAGGGAGTTTTTTGCCTACCTATGAGGGAGGGGGTGAGGTATAAAAACAACCCACGGAGGTTTTTCTTATGCAAATCCAGTTTACGCCGGACTTTTGCAACATTTTGCATATAAACTCTTTGATACTCAAGAATTTATATAGGGCAGCTTTCTTTCGCAATCGGAGCATTCTGAAAAGACAACTTTTGAACTTTTCACTCTGAGCACAAAGAAGCACAACATCCGTTTAATCTATAGTGATACATATTTGAACAGGACTGATTGTGCTACTTATTTGTGCATGGCACTTGACTCTAAACTACACTGGTCCAATTATATTCATTTCGTGGTTGAAAAGGTGACGAGTAGATTTAACTTGCTGAAAAGAATAGCTGGGGTAAAATAGGAAGCTTCCCAGAGCATTCTTATCTCCAACTTTAATGCATACAATTAAACCAGTTTTCGATTACGGTGCTGAACTCCTTATCACCGCTTCTGATAGTGCTTTAGATAAACTGGATGTTGCACAAAACAAGGCATTAAGACTCTTACTGGTGCAGCAAAATCAACCCTTATTGCTGCTATGGAATCGCAAACTGTGACTTATTGTTTGTCAGATAGATGAACCTACAGTGCTTTATCCCTAGGTGAGAGATTGCTTAGAAAAGTGGGTTTTTGGAACAGCTACATCCCTCCTCAGATCAGACTCAAAACACAACATGCTTTCTTATTTGAGTTTCACCGACTAGCTACAGACCTCAGTGTCTCAAGCATCAGACAGCCCAATTATAGACTGTCTATTTTCCCGGGTACTTTAAATTACGCTACTGCTAATTTGGACTTGGTGCAGCCTCTTCGTAAACATTCTTCCTACCCTGGCTACTATTCATGAAAGGTATCCATTTCAAGATTGGCTTCATGTTTATACCAATGGATCTGACACAGCCTCCACAAGTAGGGATGGTGCTTTTTCCAAATTTTTCAGCCTGAAGGAATCTCTTAGTGCCTGGTCAGATATTTTTGACAGTGAAGTTTTTGCAATTTATATGTCCCTTAGGGCTGTCACTGAGATCTCTTGCCAAAAAATTGTTATTTTTGTTGACTCTCAAGCTGCAATACAGTCAATCACAGACTATAACCTTTTCCCAACAGAGACTGAGTTTGAATGTAAACTCATTATTAGTTCACTTCTTGAGACCGGTAAAGACGTTGTGCTCCAATGGATACCAAGCCATTGCGGCATCCATGGCAACGAGCAAGCTGATTTGTTGGCTAAAGAGGCTTCAACATTAAATCCACCTTGCCTCCCGATCCCTCTTCAAAACACCAAGCTACATATTGGGAGCAATATCAGGCTCAAAAGAATTTCATCTCTCCGTGGCATTGCCAGCGGAAAATCTTGAGCGTGTCTTCTTGAGGACCTAACAAGACTGCAACTTTCCCTTCTCCCTAGAGTTGAAGGGGTTACATCTTTTCGTCTCATTACTGGTTCGACTACTTATAAGCCCATCTTTTTAAAACTGGACTGGCCAATTCCCCGCTGTGCCCACTATGTGAAGGGACTAAGCAAATGACAGGGGAGCATCTTTTTGATTGCCCCGTTCTTCTCGACGTGCTGAAGGATGTCGTCTTCAGGGAGCTTCCCTGCTCTGTTACTGCATCTTTGTTGTATTGGACTGCAAGGTGCCTTATGTCCGAGAGGACGTTGGTGGGCGTAAATTAAAAAAAAAGAACAATCGGAGACCTCCCCCTCCCCCACCGGCAAATTCCTTTTATGAATCCAGTTTTCGTCGGATCTTTGCCAAATTTGGCACTACAGTTCTTTGATGCTTCGGAATTTTCATAAGGAGTTTTTTGCCTACCTATGAGGGAGGGAGGTGTAAAAACACCCCACGGAGGTTTTCCTTATGCAAATCTAGTTTACGTCAAATTTTTGTAAAATTTTGCATAGACATCCTTTGATACTCAAGAATTCATACAGGGCAGCTTTCGTTCGCAATCAGATCTCCCCCCCCTTCCCACTAGAAGTTTCCTTTTATGAATCTACAGTGTTCATGGGTGCAAGTTTGGTGATGTGTTCAAGACGGAAAATATTTTCAGCCCCCCCCCCCCCCCGCATGCGGGCTTACGGAAAAATTTATATGCATAAATGTTGTAGATTTTAACAATGCCAGTTTTGAAATCTGTGTTTGATTTAAATTTTAAGCCTTTAAATTGTATTATTTAAGCGTATTGACATCATGATTCCAAAAAACCTAAAATCCGGCAATAAGGGGGGGGGGGTTGGGGGCTCTCCTCCAGAAATTTTTTCAAATTGAAGTCTAAAAAACGTTATGGCAGGCCATTTTGGTAAAGTTTAGGGAAAGGAGGGGTTCAGGGACTCTTACATCAATTATTTCAAACTGATAGTCCCAAACTCACAATATTGGGCAACCTTCAAAAATATTAGAGAAAGAGTGGGGGGAGGGCGCTCCCCGAAATTAAAGCTTTAAAAACGAAATTGTACTCCATCTTTCATAACGTTTATACGCTTTTTGAATGCACTTGAAGGGATGGAGTTCAGGAACTTTCCTTCGGCAATATTTCCGAATTGAAGTTCTAAAAACGCAATTTTAGACAATGTTGGATAATATTAGGGGTACAAGCATTCGCAGCTCCCCACCATTAGTTTTTGCCGATCGTAAATATTTTTATTGTAGCAATAAAATCGCTTAGGACTTAGGATTTTCATTTTTGCAATACAAATCAGTTCTGTTCGGAAAGTCTACCCAAGGTAGCGCCAACAAACCAGAAAAGAAGGAAAGGTGGGGGAAGGGTATGGCCGAATAATGATAATGAACTCGCACCATTACCCCTCAGTCTTCATTTGAAAAAGAAATTCTTTTATAAGATAGCTGGTGGTGAAATTAGCAATAAAAAATCGCTTTAGAGTGAAGTAGATATATTTTTTAAAGAAGGTACCCTTTACAATATTCATTAATTAAAAAAAAAAATACTGGAACTGAATACTAACCCCAGGCAGGGTCCCCGAATGACATCCCTCTTAAGGCACTCAAATATAGCCTAAAATGGCGTTTTAAATATTTCAGCATCAAAAAATTTTCGGAAGAGAACTCCCAAACCGCTTCCTCTGAGTTCACACAAATGTCAATTCAATTTTTAAGGCTTCAGTTTCGAAATTTTTTTGTAGGAATAATACCCCTCTTACCTATAAACATGACTTATGACCGCCTAAAAATTTTAATACTTTAATTTTGGAAACTTTTTGAAAGAATCTTCCTACACCCTTCTCCCGTAAGTCATCCAAAGATAACCCAAAACAAAGCTCTTAAAATTTCAGAAACGGAAATATTTCGGGCTGGGGTGCGGAATACCCTCTCCCCTCTCATTGAGTTTACTAAACGCAGTGTAATTTTTTGTTTAAGATTTATTTTTCTATTGAGAGAGCAACTCCCCTCCACACATCGCCAAAGACAACCCAAAGTTTTAAGACTTCAATTTCGAAAATGTTTCGAGAAAGACCCCTGAATTCCCTAACTCTTATCTCACTCAAAAATAGCCAAAATAGTATTTCAATACTTCAGCATAGAGAAATTTTTGGGGAGAGAGACTCCCCTTCCCGAACTCCTTCCCCTAAGTTCACTAAATTTGACTTAAATTTGTGGTTTCCTCTTTTCATCACCGAAGATTTAAGAATTTAAATTTCAAAACTTATTGGGAGAAAGTCTTCGAATTTCCTCTTCTTAAGTCTTCCAAAGATTACCTAAAGCTGAGTTCTGAATACTTCAGCTTTGAATATTTTTTGGAAAAGGGGAACCCCGAACCCCAAGACGGTCTAAAGTTGAGCTTTTAAAAATCCAGTTTCGGAATTTCGCCTAAAGAGGGCCCCGCCCTCTAGACATTGCCAAAGAAAGCCTAAAGGTTTAAGACTTCAATTACAAACATTTTTCAGGAAAGGGTTCTAAATGTCCTTTCACTTAAATCATTTAAGTATAGCCTCAAATAGTTTTTAATACATCAGCTACAAAACATTTTCATGTTAGAACACCGAAACCATCTCTCATAAAGTCATCAAAGATTGCCTAAATTAGTGTTTTTAGACTCCAGTTTTCGATTTTTATTTAAAACCTCTCCCTCCCCACTTTTACATCATTAAAGACGGCTTAAAACTTTTTGACTTTTAAATTTTTAAGAGTTTGCAGAGGAGAAATATCAAACCACAACCTAGCTTCAAAAATGGCTTTAAATTCAGTTTTTCGATATTTTATAATGGAGTCCTTTAGTAGCCCCCCCCCCTCTTAGATTGTCCAAAATATAAACGTTTTAAGACCTCAGTATCGTGGGTTAATTTGCGGACTTATCTTTGCAAGAGCAGCGTTTTTTCGCAAACTTGTGCTCCCGTTCTTTTTTTTTCCTTTCCTTTCTCTCTCTGCTCCCTCCTCCCCATATTCCATTCTTGATTCAATGATATTGGACTTTAGTGATTCCTCAAGTCTTTGTCAAAAATGCAGGAACGGTTGCCCATCGGTGTTTCTAACCAGCTAGAAATTTCCCCCCGATTATTTCCAAAATTCCCATTTTCATGAAAATCTTCAAAATCCCTGATAGTTTCCGTTTTACCTGGTATGTGGACGCCCTTTGCTGTGGTGAAAACATTTCATCTTGTCAGCAATCACTGTCAACCGGTGATTCAGATTCAACTCTTAAGACATTTTAAGAGCGTACATTATTTTCATTTATGCGTGTAAAGTTTGCAAAAAAAAAAAAACCCCCGCAAATGAAAAAAACAAAAGGATGATCAGTTAGAGCCGATTATATCGAAAAATCAGGGAGAATAGTGAGCAACTGCGCGGTCTGCAATGCAGTGAGTTGGAAATAACAGAGCTACACCTAAAAAAAAAGTCAAATGGCGCGAGTCTAAAAGCCACTCCTCTAAAACCACGTTGCAAACAAAACAAGCCCATGGCGGAAAACCGAGAGAACGTCGATGTAAATTCGTGGTTATGGAACGGTCCAGTAAATGAAGCATATTTTTCAAACACTGAAATTTTCTTTTTTAAGTAAAAACTGAAAGGAAGTCATCGAATTTCTTTCCGTCCCGACCTCCGTCTCGGAAATTTTGTCCAAGATGGAAATCCGTCCTGGGACGGAAGGTCTTGCACCCATGACAGTGTTCGTTGGATCATTGCCAAATTTGGCACAGCGGTTTTTGGCTGGTCAGGAATTGTCATAGGGTGTTTCACCTACCTATGAGGAAAGGGGGGAGGGTGCAAATACAACCCACAGAGGATTTTCCTTACGCAAATCCAGTTTTCGTCAGATTTTTTCCAAACATAGCACAACGGTCCTTTGATGCTCAGGAATTCACGCAAGTATTTTTGTCCCAATGGGGTTAGTGGGGATCACTTTGGGGGTTTTGCCAGAAAATCCAGAATGATTACAAAAAAAATCTAATGATGTGTCTAAATTTAAATTTTGATAAAATTGTGTTTTCTACACATTGACAGGAAATGTTATGCAATTTTTTTCCTTTTTTTTAAACCTGATTGTTAAACATTTGCCACTAGATGAAAGGTTTTTTTTTGAGGTAGACTGTGCAACACCGGGTAATGCAGCTAGTGACATATAAATTACAGGTATATTTCTATGTGCTTAATAAGTGTATGGCGTGATAGTTTCCAAAATTCATAGCTGTATTCTTCAAAAATTTATTATTAGTATTTTACTTAATATGAATCAACTAAGAAGTAAAAAGGCTCAAAGAAAGAGATATTAAATGACTAAAAATAAACTATTTAAGACGTTAATACGAAATATAGTTCGAAGTACGTATATTCAAATTATTGAGAGTGCTCAAATTGAAAGATTTAAACAAAATATTAAATTGAATATTTAAAACTTTTTCGCTGTGAAGCACTTTTGTCATGCATTGAGCATTGCCATTCGCACGCCCCCCCCCCCCCCCCCGCTACTGCAAAATTTTGAATTCTTCTGTGAATCTATCGATATATCGATATTAAGGGAGTGATATACCACAGTATTAAAAGTCTGATATCGTCCAGTCCTAGCTAAAACTAGTGCAAAATACAGAAGAGGAAATTCTATTTCTAGACTAAGATTTCAAAGGAAAAGAAATATAATAAATAAATTTACCTCTCGCATTTTTCACAGTATAACTGCTCTACAGTTTCACTAATCAACAAATCCTTCGCATGTAATTTTTTGAAAATGTCCTGAGCAATTCTAAAAGTAAGCTAGAATCATTATAAAATATTTTGAAAAATTTTAACTCCAGTTAAAAAGATCTCTCATGAAAATAAAGGAATACATTACATACTCTGTTTGCTGAGATGTAGTTGTTCTACCAAATAAATCAAAGGATATGTTGAACCATTTGTAAATATCAGTATGTAGTTTGTTAAATTTATCACAGATTTCTTGAGGTGTCATTCCAAGTTCAATAGCTTTAGTTTCGGTTGCTGTACCATACTCATCTGTTCCACAAATATAAAGAGTATTGTATCCTCGTATTCTACAGTACCTGTGATTTTTTCAAAAAAAAAAAAAATGAAAACTTGAATCATGTACATATATATGTAACATATGTAATTCATACAAACAGCTCTAAAAAATAAATCTGTTATAATAAACATACCTAGCAAAGACATCAGCACTAAGAACTGATCCAATTATATTACCTAAATGTGGTATGTTGTTAACATATGGTAAAGCACTTGTAACCAGTATATTTTTTTCTCCTTTCTTAGGCAACCTGAAAAATATGCACCATACAAGCGTTTAGAAACATAATCAGAACAAAGCATTTAATTAATAACTGAGAGAATGGAAAACATACAAGAATTTGAAATAAAGTCAAACCTTATTAGTTCAAACATCCTTAAAACAAAGTGCTACGACGAACTACATTTACAATCTTTGTCCTTTGTGCAGTAAAACCTCTCAAACCAGCCACCCTTGTTTAGCAGTCACCTTTGTACACAGCCGGTTTTGAAAAGCACAGTATCTTTAGCCTGTACGCACAATGTTAAATCATCCATTAAGAGCCCTCAAACCCCTCAGAGTAGTATGGTAGTCACCAGTCTAAGCTTTGAAACAGACTGTTGACTAATCATCCATTTCGTTTTTTAGGCCTTTTGCCTTTTGTTAAGAGAACGGTCAGTTGTCTTCTATTTTTAGACTTTTGTGGTAGTGGGGAAATGAAATATCAAATGTGACACAGATTACAAAATATGGGATGCCTAAGTAACTCAATCAACAAATTTTCTCAACTTGAATGTGTGATGAAAACTTTAGATTAAATAAAAGTTTCTCTCTAACTTATATTGCTGGGTAATGAGATGTGTTTTTCATCTCTTCACTATCTTTGGTACTGAGCAATATACTTTGCTTTATACAAGAATTGAAGATTTCTTTTTAAATGATTATTCTACTGAATGATTTCAGCAATGATGGAATCATTTAAAAACTCAGTTTGCAAATTAATTTAAAAGTAAACTTAGATGCTAATTTAAAAAAAATGAACTGAAAATTACGCATAATCACCAAAGTCCAACCAAATATTTTGTTTTAAAAACAATACTTACAAGGGAACCTCTTTCTTCTTTAATACAGGTAATGCATTTTTTCCTTTTGTCCAATTTTTAAATGCTTTAGCTATTTCTTCTGCTGTAACGTCTGGTTCCTTTGCACACTAAATTAATGGTACATGTAGAATGAAAGCATAGCTTAATAAACTTATAATTACTTATAGATACATTTTACTATGTTATCTTACAACTAATATTATTATACTGCCAGAATATGAAATTAAACACACCTGATATTAAAAGTACACTTAATGATGAAAATGACATACCTCGTCTTCATTTTTAGTATCTCCAGTTTTAACTTCTGCCTCCACGGAAAATCCAGACACATAAATAGGCATGAAAAACTTGATATGCTCTGGATTAAAAACAGATGAACACACCAATTTTTTCTAAAAAATATATATTCTTTTAAGAAACTGTTTTCTTGTAACTTTTTAACATAAAACAGAATGTGACAGAAATAACTCCCACGATTGGATGGATAACTGAAGGCTGTAAGGAGAGTACAGCAATAAGGCTGAGTTTGTGCTTTTTTTTTAAGACTCTGAATGCATTAAGTAAAACAGAGTTGATTTTCTTCTGGTTCCTATCCTTCAATCCTCAAGAGATTCATGAGGGTGTTTGAAAACCTTTTCCCTTAAGCTTCCCACAAAGATGATGGGTACATGAAAGAGGGCCTTGAAATGCAATCAAAGTTTCAAAATTGAAAGCAAAAGCAGCAAAGTGAGCGCTGCAAAAATTTTTGTTAGTTTTTGCAGACTGTGACACCATTGCTGTGACAGCAGTAAAAACAAAATAATCACATGAGACAAGCCTTGTTTCTCTTCTCTTGCCACAGCCCACAGTCAACCCTCAAATGTGGGAGTAATTTCTGATGTACCCTGTAAAACAGAAAACATGTAAACAGCAATTTACATAGCAAGAACTCATATCCCTAATACGTATTCTCTTCTAGATGAGCTTTGTACAGCCTTATTTATAGTATAGCTTTTTCTTTCAAACCATATTCAACTAAATATAGGCGAGCAGAGAGAATGATTCAAAAATCGTCTCATAAACTTAAGCCCAGTGGCAGAAAGTTTTGCAGCTGCCTGCAACAAGCTTATAGGATTTCATAATCCATACCACTCCATCCAGATTAGGCTTTGAAAACCATGGTTTCATATTAACAAGAACTTGTTCCAGTTGCTACCCTAAATAACTTCATGAAAATTTTTTTGGATACTGTGAAGGACTAATTATTTTTGCATATTCAGTCGAATTTGCATGTAATTTTACTTTATCCTGAAAAGTTAAGCCACCGAGTGAGTGGCAACAGCAAAAACATTTATTTATAAGCGAGTCGCTTATTTGCTAGATTCTGTCTCCTACTTGCATGCCTGCTGGTTGCAGGATGTACGACATCTATGTTTTTAAATTGTAAATAAAAGAATTTTATTTTACATTCAAGTATTCTTCTTATGTTCCCATGTTCGCAGCCATTCGACCTCGCAACAGTGGTGACCTATTATAGGACTGAATGCGGACAACCAACGTGAGTGATTTTACATTTCGTTTGTCTTGGTTACTAGTAGTAAAATGACTGAATCCAAAGTTGAAACTAGCGTTGATAGGATTCGTATGAAAATGCCAATTTTTTCACCATTGAATGTGAAACTGTATTTTGCTCAATTAGAAGCAAATTTTTCAATAGCAAATATAACGACTGAGCAAACGAAATATAGCCATTTAATTGCTTCCACTGATTCTGAATATTTAACTTATGTTTCAGAAATAGTTTATTCGCCGCCAGTGGAAAATCCGTATACTAAGTTAAAAGAAAAATTAATTTAACAGTTTGAGCATTCTGAAAACAAGAAAATTAAAACCTTGTTACAAGACTTAACTCTAGGGGATAAAAAACCTTCACAGCTTTTGCATGATATGCAGGAATTAAGTAACCATAAACCAGATGATAGTTTTTTGAAAAATTCGTGGTTATGTCACCTTCCTTCAAATATGCAGGCTATTCTCGCAATTAGTGCTGAAAGTTTACCGCAGTTAGCTCTTATGGCTGATAAAATTTCTGAGGTAGTGACTCTTCCGTCAGTATCGGTAGTGAATTCTCCCTCCTCTCAAGCTGAAAATTCTATAATTTCTTGTTTGGAAAGCCTAATTGAGGGTTTAACTGAGCAGGTTCAGAAATTATCTGTTCACAGATCCCGGAGTAAAATTCGGAGGTTTTCTAAATCTCGGTCAAGAAGTAAAAGTTTTTATTGTAACTCGGATAATTCTGAAAATTGTTGCTGGTACCATAGGACTTTTTCGGATAATGCAACAAAGTGTAGACCCCCATGTAGTTATAACCAGAAAAAAAAGAGTAAGGCTGTCAGTTGATGCGGCATCAACCGTACAGAAATATTTAAATTGCCGACTTTTCATTAATGATGTAAATACAGGTTCAAGTTTTCTGGTTGATACTGGTAATAATGTCAGCTGCGTGCCTAGATTTTATTTTAAAAGTCATAAAGTAAGCAATCTTGTTCTTTCTGCTGCAAATAATTCAAATATTAAGACTTACGGCACAAAATTGCTAGCAGTAGATTTTGGGTTATGAAGGAAATTCACATGGCATTTTATAGTTGCAGATGTCAGTAAACCAATAATTGGTGCTGATTTTTTGGGAAACTACTGCCTAATTGTTGACATTAAACGAAAATCTCTTATTGACCCACTTACATCGCTAACCTCAAATGGTCGTACTTTAAAATCTTCGATACCGGCAATAAAAAGTATTTCTGGCAGTTCTAAATTTCATAAATTGTTGCATGAATTTAAAATTATTACTCAGCCCGCTGCAGGGTTGCAAAGTGAAATAAAGCACAATACATTGCATTATATTCAAACAACGGGTCCCCCGGTGCAAGCGGGAGCGCATCGTTTACATCCAGCTCAACTTAAAATTGCAAAAAAGGAATTTGAGTACATGTTAGAGCGCGGCATTTGCATACCTTCTCGTAGCAATTGGTCCAGCGCTCTACATATGGTTCCAGAAAAGTCCGGGGACTGGCGTCCAACTGGGGATTATTGGATGTTGAATAAAATAACGCGTCAAGATAGATACTCTGTTCCGTATTTAAAAGATTTTGCACAGCAACTTCATGGTGCAAAAATATTTTCTAAACTTGATTTGTTAAAAGCGTACCACCATATCCCTGTAAATCCGGAAGATATATGCAAAACTGCTATTATAACTCCGTTCGGATTATTTGAATTTCCATACATGAATTTCGGATTATCGGCCAGACATTTATGCACGAAGTGGTGCGTGGCCTTAATTTCTGCTTTGTATATTTGGATGATGTTTTGGTGGCTAGTGCAGAACAAAAAAAAACATGAAAAACACCTCAGAATTCTTTTTCAACGCTTCAAAGATTACGTGATTAAAATTAATGTTGCAAAATGTGTATTTGGGGTATCACAGGCAGATTTTTTGGGGCATTCAATAAATGAATCTGGTTTCAAACCTTTACCGGATCGTGTGGAAGCAATTTCAGAATTTAAATTCCCAAAAACAGTAAAGAGTTTGCGAGCTTTTCTTGGAATGTGGAATTTTTATCATAGTTTCTTGCCAAAAATTTCAGGGATACAAATTCCTTTAAATGAATATTTAAAAGGGAAAAATAAGAAAACTAAAACTGAAATTAGTTTATCAGAAGAAGCGATTGCAGCTTTTAACAAATGTAAGGAATTGTTGGCTAGTGCTACGCTTTTACATTACCCGTCAATAGATGCAAAATTAGCATTAATAACAGATTGTAGTGATGTTGCAATGGGTGCGGCTCTGCATGAGGTAACTCCCCAAGGTCTCAAACCATTAGGTTTCTTTTCGCATAAAATAACTTCAACGCAACAAAAGTATTCAACCTATGATCGAGAACTATTAGAGGTATATTGTGCAATAATACATTTCAGATTATATGTTAGAAGCGCGCCCATTTGTGATCTATACAGATCACAAACCTCTCACTTTTGCGTTTAGTCAGAAAAATGATTCAAAAGCTTCCCCCCGGCGTTTATGCCAACTTGATTTCATTTCACAATTTTCTACAGACATTCGTTTTATCGAGGGAAAAGAAAATATCGTGGCAGATACGCTTTCATGAATCGAAGAAATTTCCATCCCCTCTACTGTTGATATGGAATCGTTAGCGAACGCACAGTTGGAAGATCCTGAGCTTTTAAATAAATTGAATGAGGCAAGTGAAAGCCTATCGCTACAAATTAAAAAATTTCCGGTTCTGAATTCGGATAAATTTTTGCTTTGTGACATTTCAACTTCAAACATTAGACCTATTGTTCCCGACTCTTTTCCTAAAAAAGTATTTGATTCGTAACATAATTTGTCCCACCCTGGTGCACGAGCTACGACAAAACTAATAGCTGCAAAATATGTTTGGCTAGGTTTAAGCAGACATCAAATTATATTGTCAGGCTTGTTTGGAATGTCAGCGAAAATAATAAGTCCTCCACTAAGGTTCACCGGCATACAAAATCCCCGTATGGTAACTTCCTGCTTCCCGACGGAAGATTCAAACATATTCATGTCGATTTGATAGGGCCATTATCAATTTGTCGGGGTTATACTTATTGCGTGACAATTGTTGATCGCTTTACGCGTTGGCCAGAGGTTACTCCGATAGCTGTGTTAAGGCCCATATGGAAATTTGACCAGAAAAAGAGGGCGCTGCGAACGCCACAAAATGCTTATCAAAAAGCGAAGTGCCTTATGTAGTGATCGAGTGTGGGAGTCGGCAAGAGATGTCCGATCTCCAAGTAAATAAAGAGTTTCGAGAAGTGTTACAGTCCACTTTGTGAAGATTTGAGTTTGTGTGGTCAATGTGAAAAGCGCCAAAACATGTGGTCCGTACGGAGCCGTAGCAGCTTCGGATCCTTTTTAACAGTGCAGTGCAAATATTGAGCTGATAGGGACAATAGCGAATTAAAGTGCCACTAGTCGTCCGAGAGCTGTCAGGTAGGAGATTTATTATTGCATTTATAATCAAATGTTAATTAAATAATTGTGTCAAAATGGATGTCATTTTAGTACATAAAAAAGTGCTTAAATCGGGTATTACAAAGGCATCTAATGAATTAGCTAAAGGCTCGTTCGATAAAATTCAATTAGAGCTCTATGAGAAAAAGTGCACTCAATTTGAAAGTGTATGCTCTAATGTTTTTGAGAAAATATTTGAAACTTGTGAAGAGAAAGATATTGATAAATTTATTGATGAACAATGCTCGGTTCAACAAAGTATTGATGAATTATGGGTTGCAGTTAAGCAAAAAATGTCTAAGTTGCCGACTATTGTTTCTACTAATGTCTTTCCAAAACCCAAGGAAAAACCATGTGAAGGTGTTCGCCTACCAAAAATGAATCTTCCTTCTTTTAACGGAAGCATTCAGGACTGGTTGTCTTTTAGAGATCTATTCCTAGCTAGTATACATAAGAACAGTAGCTTATCGGATTCTCAAAAACTTTCGTATTTAAAGTTATCGCTTCATGGGGAAGCTCTGAGAATCATTCAATCAATATCCATATGTGATGCAAACTATAAATTGGCTTGGGATCTCTTAGAAGAAAGATATTCTAACAAAAGAGACCAAGTATTTGCTCAATTAAGACGGTTCATGTCTATTTCTCCAATACAAAGTGAATCCCCTGCTTCTATTCTAAAATTAGTAGATACGGTAAATGAATGCATTAGGTCCTTGGAAACTTTAGAACAGAAGATTGAGGGTTTTTCGGAAACAATTTTGGCATACCAATTACTTCAGAAATTGGATTCTACAAGTAAATTGTGGTGGGAAAGAGAATGCAAGAAAGATGATTTACCAAAATTGTCAAATTTTATTTTATTTTTGAAGAATTATGCTCGTACTCTTCAAGCTTCGAAAACGTCTGAAAATTCTGGGATTGGGCGGAAGCAACAAAATCAAAAGGTTACGAGTACAATGACCGTGAGTGTTAAAAATACTAATTCAAAGTGTGTGTGTTGCAAATCTAATCAATATCATCATTTAAATAAGTGTACATCATTTAAACAAATGTCTGTGCATGATCGTATTGAGTTTGCAAAAAGATATAAATTGTGCTTCAACTGTCTTTCAAGTGCTAATCATTGTGCTAAATCATGCAATTCTAGTTTCACTTGTAGTTTTTGTTCTAAACGGCATCACAGCCTACTTCATATTTCACAAGTTAGGGGAAAACCTAGAATTGACCTTGAACCTTCTCAAGTGCCTGCTCCTTTAGCGGTGTTAAAGGGAGAAAGGGATGGAGATTTATGTGCTTCTCCCATCATCGGATCTACTTTAAATGCTGATGCGAAGAGTTTTGAATTCGCAGGGACATCACTTAATAGCGATTACGTGTCAGATTTAAATCATAAGGTTACCATTTTGTCTACTGCAATAGTTTGTATTGCCGATGCTTCTAACAAGCTAATTAAAGCACGAGCCTTGTTGGATAATGGTAGTCAATCAAATTTTTTGTCAGTTGAGCTTGCTGATTTATTACGGATCAAGCGAGAAAGGATAAACGTATCAGTTTCTTGCTTGAGTGGTGTTGCAGTAACTGTGAAATCTAAGCTGACAACTACGATTTCAAATGAAGAAGATTATTCAAGAACCTTGGATTTTCTGGTTGTTTCTAAAATAAATGATCTTGTGCCAGGACAGCATTTTAATTTCCCCTTTTCGGAACTTTCACCAGATATCAAGCTTGCTGATCCTCATTTCAATAAACCGAGACGGATTGATATTTTATTAGGAGCTGAGTGTTTTTATGAGCTTCTCAAAACGGAACCGTTTCATTTCTCAAACTCGAAGCTTATTTTACAAAATTCCATATTTGGATATGTAGCCGGTGGGTGTGTATCAGAAAATGGGTTTTTGGGTACAACATATTGTGGGTTAGTTTGTGATGTTGAGGATAATTTGACTGACCTAATTAAGAGCTTTTGGGAAATCGAAAATTCCTTTTGTGAGGACAGAGCGATAAACAAGAGCAAAGAAGAAATTATTTGTGAAGAGCATTTTTTAGAAACGCACAAGAGAGACCGTTCCGGTAAATACATTGTTCAGATGCCTTTCAAGGAAAATCCAAACTGTTTAGGAGAATCAAAGCAAATTGCCGTTAAACGTTTGAATTCGCTTTGGAAACGCTTAGAAAGGGATCCTGGGTATTCAAAGCTATACAGAGATTTCATCCGAGATTATGAGCGTTTAAATCACATGGAGCTGGTTAATGAGACTGTAGAACCGGACATTAACTTTTATTTGCCACACCACGGGGTGTATCGTCCAGAAAAGACAAGTACAAAGTTGAGAGTTGCTTTTAACGCCTCACAACCTTCTTCTAATGGAAAATCTTTAAATTCGTTGCAATATAATGGGGGTGTCATTCAAGATGACATATTTTCCATCATGACAAGGTTTAGGAAACATTATGTGGTTTTCATAACGGACATTAAGCAAATGTATAGGATGATTCTTATTGATCCAAGTCAAAGAGATTTGCAACGAATTGTTTGGAAAGAAGGTATAAATGAGCCAATTAAAGTTTACAACCTCTCTACAATAACGTACGGGACGACTAGTGCGCCATATCTCGCCACACGGACGCTGAAACAATTAGCGTTAGATGAGGAGAAGGACTTTCGCATAGCAGCGGAAGTCATTAAGACAGATACTTATATGGATGACATTGTTACAGGTTGTCCAGATATAGCTACGGCACGAGAATTGCAACGCCAGTTGAAACTCTTACTTCAATGTGGAGGTATGAACTTACATAAATGGTCAGCAAACCATGAAGAACTGTTGAGAGATATTTCAGAAGGTGCTGAAACCTACTCGTTTACAGAAGATAGTGAAACCAAGACGTTAGGTATTTTGTGGAACCATAAGTGTGATGAGTTTGCTTTTAAAGTTGCACTGGAAAATTTGGATATTTATACTAAACGTGCAGTTTTATCCAATATTGCCAGAATCTATGATCCGCTCGGTCTGATTGGCCCTATAATCGTCAAAGCAAAGATATTCATGCAAAAATTGTGGCTTCTACATATCGGATGGGATGAGCCATTGCCGGATCAAGAAAGTAAGGAGTGGAAAAGCTTCGTTCAGTCATTGTCAGCAATACAGTGCATTAAAGTTAAAAGATGTATCTTAATCGAAGATGCTGTAGACGTTCAACTAAATGGATTCGCTGATGCTAGTGAAAATGGGTATGGAGCAGCGATATACGTCAAATCTACTGCAGCTACAGAAGAAACAGCTACCCATTTGTTGTGCAGCAAATCAAAGGTTGCTCCTTTGAAAAGAATCTCCATTCCTCGACTTGAGCTTAATGCAGCTGTGCTACTTGCTAAGTTACTTCATAGAGTAATGAAGTCCTTGCAAGTGAGTTTCTCTGAAGTTCATCTGTGGTCAGACTCGACTATTGTTCTGGCTTGGCTGAAAAGTGATCCACACGTGTTAAAGACATTCGTAGCCAATCGCATAGCTCTTCTACAAGAATTGACAAATGGATTTCAGTGGCACCATATTCGTTCAGAAGACAATCCTTCGGATATGGTCAGCAGAGGTCGTGATCCGAGTAAACTTCTTGACAACAAACTGTGGTGGCATGGACCAGACTTGCTAAACCAGGAACTCCTTCGCGACGAGGTTATTGATGATCCTTTACAGCAACCAGTGTTTTGTGATGAATTTAAAACTCAGACTAAAACGAAAAACATGACTGTGTCCTTATTAGTGAATTCACGTAATTTTCTGAGTGATTCTTAATATTACAAACAATTATGGTAAATTACTTCGTATTCTTAGTTATATTTTTAGGTTTTGCCATAATGCTAGAAAGCTTAGGGAAAGGATCTCAGATGCAATTACGTCTAAAGAATTAAATGAGGAAAGAGGAGTCCCTAGTTAAACTATGCCAAAGTAAGGCCTTTTATGCAGAAATTTCTGACCTAAGTAAAGGTAAGGTTATTTCTAATAAAAGTAAATTGAAATCCTTAAATGTGTTTCTTGATGACAAGGGAATTTTACGCGTAGGTGGTAGGTTGAAAAATTCAAATCTTAAGTTCTGTGAAAAACATCCTGCGGTTTTACCTGATAAATCTAAATTAACGCAACTGATTGTTGAGTATTATCATTTGAGGCATTTTCATGTAGGTCCCCAATCTTTGCTGTGTTTTGTTCGACACAAATTTTGGCCCATTAATGGAAGGTCTTTGTGCCGTCGTGTTGTTCACAGTTGTGTAACATGTTTTAAGAGTAAGCCTCTTACTGTGGAACAAATTATGAGAGACTTACCTTCAGAACGAGTGAATCCAACTTTTCGGTTTAATGTTTCGGGAGTTGATTTTTGTGGCCCTTTCATGATAAAGGTAAAAAATCATAGAAAGAGTTCGTTGAGCAAAGTTTATGTAGCTATATTTGTGTGTTTTGTCACCAGAGCTGTCCACTTTGAAGTGGTCTCTGACTTGACATCTGAGTCATTTATTTCCACCCTAAAAAGGTTTTTCAGTAGGCGGGGAAAATGTGCTAAACTCTTCTCAGATAATGCAGGTAATTTCGTTGGAGCGAACGCAGAAATAAAAAAGTTGCATAATCTAGTAAAAAAACCAGATGAGAATTTAGCGGGTTATTTAGCTTCCGAGGGAATTGACTGGAAGTTCCTTCCGCCCAGAGCCCCCAACTTTGGTGGTCTCTGGGAGGCAGGAGTAAAATCATTCAAGTACCATCTAAAACGGGTCATGAGAGATCTTAAATTTACATATGAAGAGTTTGAGACTATAGTAGTTCAAATCGAAGGTATCTTAAATTCACGTCCGCTCACCCCGTTAGCTTCAGATGGCGATGAATTAGATGCACTTACCCCGGGTAATTTTTTAATTGGAAGACCAATAAACGTCATTGTTGAGCCAGATCTTTTAGATGTAAACGACAACAGGCTTAGTAGATGGCAGAGAGTTACAAAGGTAACACAATACGTGTGGAAAAGGTGGAAAAATGACTACCTCAATACACTTCAGCAGAGGTGCAAGTGGATGTTTGATAAACCAAACATCAAACTAGGAGCTGTTGTACTAATCAAAGAGGACAATTTACCTGTCTGTAAATGGTTATTAGGTAAAATTGAAAAAGTATATCCTGGTGCTGATGGCAAAATTAGAGTAGTAGAAGTGTATACTTCAAGCGGAGTATACAAAAGATCCATTTCCAAAATATGTATTTTGCCAGAAAATGTTTCTTAAAAATTTTATTGTGTTTTGTTGTGATTTGCATATGTATTCATTGTTCCAGGTGTTTTTATTGTGTAATCTGTGTTTTATAATTCTTTGAGTTATTGAATGTTTTCTTAAAACATGTCAAGGCGGCCGGTATGTTAAGGCCCATATGGAAATTTGACCAGAAAAAGAGGGCGCTGCGAACGCCACAAAATGCTTATCAAAAAGCGAAGTGCCTTATGTAGTGATCGAGTGTGGGAGTCGGCAAGAGATGTCCGATCTCCAAGTAAATAAAGAGTTTCGAGAAGTGTTACAGTCCACTTTGTGAAGATTTGAGTTTGTGTGGTCAATGTGAAAAGCGCCAAAACAAGCTGATATATCCGCAGAAACTGTAGCTGAAGCTATATATTTTTCTTGGATTGCTCATTTCGGTGTTCCTTCAGTCATTTCTAGTGACCAGGGCAGACAATTTGAATCCTCACTCTTTAAGTCATTTGCTAATTTGTTTGGAATTAAACTAAGTAGAACGTCAGCTTATAATCCGAAATGCAATGGCATGGTCGAAAATCTGCACTGTCCATTTAAACAAGCTATTAGTTGTGTTTCAAGTGCGGCATGGGTAGATAGATGCCTTACCCTCAGTGCTTCTCGGATTGAGAACAGTCTACAGGGAAGATTTTGCATCTTCAGTCGCCGAGCTCGTCTACGATGAGACACTTCTTTTGCCTGGAGATTTCATCATGGAATCGAAGCTATCGACAGGTTAAAGCCGGCATATTTACTTAACCAGGATTTGTGCCCGGATATTTCAACTCTGACCCCTGTTCCAGTGACGACGCGTTCGGGACGACAAGTTCGCTTTCCGGATAGATTCGTCTCTCCCCGACTGTTCGAGACTCAGAGGGGAGTATTGTGGAGGACTTATTATTTTTGCATATTCAGTCGAATTTGTATATAATTTTACTTTATCCTGCAAAGTTTAGCCACTGAGTGAGTGGCAACAGCAAAAACATTTATTTATAAGCGAGTCGCTTATTTGCTAGATTCTGTCTCCTACTTGCATGCCTGCTGGTTGCAGGATGTACGACGTCATGGGTGCAAGACCTTCCGTCTCAGGACGGATTTCCGTCTTGACAAAATTTCCGAGACGGAGGTCGGGACGGAAAGAAATTCAATGACTTTCTTTTAATTTTGAATGAAAAAAGAAAATTTGAGTGTTTGAAAAATATGCTTTAATATTACTGGACCGTTCCATAACCACGAATTTACATCGACATTCTCTCGGTTTTCCGCCATGTGCTTGTTTTGTTTGCAACGTGCTTTTGGAGGAGTGACTTTTCGGCTCACGCCGTTTGACTTTTTTTAGGTATAGCTTTATTTCCAACTCGCTGCATTGCAGACCGAGGAGTTGCTCGCTATTCTCCCTAATTTTTCGAAGCAATCGGCTCTAATTGAAAATTTAGCCTTTTCTCATGCTATTTTCGATCATCCTTTCGTTTTTTTCATTTGTGATTTTTTTTTTTTTTGCAAACTTGACAAGCATAAATGAAAATTATGTACGCTCTTAAAATGTCTTAAGAGTTGAATCTGCATCACTGAGAGTGATTGCTGACAAGATGAAATATTTTCGCCACAGTCAAGGGCGTCCACATACCATGTAAAACAGAAACTTATCAAGATTTTGAAGATTTTAATGAAAATGGGAATTTTGGAAATAATCGAGGGGGGGGGGATTTCTAGCTGGTTGGAAACACCGATGGGCAAACCGTTCCTGCATTTTTGACAATGACTTGAGGAATCATTTAATTCTAATGTCATCGATTGGAACACTCACTAGAATGGAAATATGGGTGGGGGGAGGGAGAGAAAGGAAAGGAGAAAAATAACGGCAGCACGAGTTTGCGAAAAATTGCTGCTCTTGCAAAGAGGGTAATCTGTCCTTCAAACTAAGGTCTTAACAAACTAAGGTCTTAAAACGTTGATACCTTGGACAATCTAGGGGGTGTGGGGTTACTCACGGGTTACAGTAAAAAATATAAAAAATATCGAAAAACTGAATTGAAAATATTTTTGAAGCTAGGAGTGGTTCGATATTTCTCCAGTGCAAACTCTTAAAAATTTATAAGTCAAAAGTTTTAGGCTGTCTCTAATGATATAAAAGTGGGTTTTAAAAAAGAATCGAAGACTGGAGTCTTAAAAACACTAATTTAGGCAATCTTTGGTGAATTTATGAGAGATGGTTTTGGTGTTCTAACATGAAAATGTTTTGTAGCTGATGTATTAAAAACTATTTGAGGCTATACTTAAATGACTTAAGTTAAAGGGCATTTGCGACCCTCTCCCGAAAACTGTTTGTAATTGAAGTCTTAAATCTTTTAGGCTGTCTTTGGCAATGTCAAGAGGGAGGGAGGGCGCTCTCTTTAGGCGAAATTCCGAAACTGGAGTCTTAAAAGCGCAACTTTGAACCGTCTTGGGGTTCGGGGTTCTCCTTTCCCAAAAAAATATTCAAGGCTGAAGTATTCAGAACTCAGCTTTAGGTAATCTTTGGAAGACTTAAGAAGAGGGAATTCGAAGGCTATCTCTTTAATACATTATACGTATTAAAATTTTTAGACGGTCATAAGTCATGTTTATAGGTAAGAGGGGTGCTATTCCTACAAAACAATTTAGAAAGTGAAGCCTTAAAAATTGAAATTTAGGACATTTGTGGTGAACTCAGAGGAAGGGGTTCGGGAGTTCTCTTCCGAAAATTCTTTGATGCTGAAATATTTAAAGCGCCACTTTAGGCTATATTTGAGTGCCTTAAGAGGGATGTCATTCGGGAACCCTGCCTGGAGTTAGGATTCAGTTCCCCTATTTCTTTTTTTAATTAATGAATGTTGGAAAGGGTACCTTATTTAAAAAATATATCTACTTCACTGAAGCGATTTTTTATTACTAATTTCACCACCTTCTATCTTATAAAAGAATTCTTTTTTAAATGAAGACTGTGGGGGAATGGTGACAGTTCATTATCATTAGTCGGCCTTATCCTTCCCCCACCTTTCCTTCTTTTCTAGTTTGTTGGCGCTACCTTGGGTAGACTTTCGAATCAGAACTGATTTATGTTGCAAAAGTGAAAATCTTATGTCCTAAGCGATTTTATTGCTACAACAAAAATGTTTAGGATCGGCAAAAAACTAATGGTGGGGTGCTGCAAACGCTTTTACCCCTTACATTATCCAACATCGTCTAAAATTGCGTTTTTGAAACTTCAATTTCGAAATATTGCCGAGGAAGGGTTCCTGAAATCCATCCCTTCAATAGTGCATTCAAAAAGCGTATAAACGTTATGAAATTTAAATTACAATTTCGTTTTTAAATCTTCGATTTCGGAAAAGCCCATAGCGTCTCCTCCCCCCTCTTTCTTTAATATTTTTGGAAGGTTGCCCAATATTGTGATTTTGGGACTATCAGTTTGAAATAATTGATGTAAGAGTCCCTGAACCCCTCCTTTCCCTGAACTTTACCAAAATGGCCGACCACAGCGTTTTTTGGACTTCAATTTGAAAAAATTTCTGGGGGAGAGCCCCCAGACCCCCCCCCCCCCTCCCCCGCTTATTGCCGGATTTTAGATTTTTTGGAATTATGATGTCAAAACACTTAAATATTACAATTTTAAGGCTTAAAATTTAAATCAAACAGATTCCAAAACTGGCATTGTTAAAATCTGCAACATTTATACATACAAAATTTTCCTTAAGCCCGCATGCGGGCGGGGGGGGGGGGGGGGGAGCTGAAAATATTTTCCGTCTTGAACACATCACCAAACTTGCACCCATGTACGACGTCCATGTTTTTAAATTGTAAATAAAAGAATTTTATTTTACATTCAAGTATTCTTCATATGTTCTCATGTTCACGGCCAATCGACCTCACAACAATACCTTCAAACTTTTCAAAAAGAAATTTTTTGCTTTACAGATAACTGTTTTGTTTGGAACACAGTTGAAGCAAACATTTCAAAACTTTGGCTGTTTTCATCATATCACAAGCTTTTTTCATTAAAATGTTCTGAATAACTTGCATGATAAGACAAAAGTGCATTTTGCAGCATATCTGTTAAATGGTGCAATTATTATTAGCTGAAAGCTTGATTTCATATACATTTTGAAGAAAAAAATGTGAACTTCAAAAATAGGATTTAAAAAATAAGCACTACAGTAACCTAACTAATTGTTTTTGAAAATATTCCTTCAAGTATAAACTGTAATAGTTGAGTTCTAAAATGAAATTGGTGGTGGTTTTTTTTTTTTTTTTTTCTTTTTCCTTGACTAATTTTATTTTTAAAAGCAACAAAAACGAGTACGTGTGATTGGGGGATGTTAAGCAATTTCTTTTCTTTTATTATTTTCATTGCATTAAGCAACATTTTTAAGACCTTCAGTATGCCTATGTCTTGATTATGCCCAGTTTGAAGAAATCTCCTTTAAAGTCCTTGAGAACAAAAAACAAACTACAGGAAAATAAACTATTCAAAAATATGAAATACAACCTACAGGAAGTAATGCATTTATGAAATGTTTTTCCCTCAAATTACAGTCTAAATTTCAATTTTATCCACAGCTGAATGAAATGTTGGGCAGTTTTTGGGTCCATACGCTAATACGCATGTACCGAAAAACATGGGTTATTTCATACAGGTTTGACGTATGAGTATGCTCAACCATTTTCAATTTATTTAAAACTCATATCCCAAAAAGCTGCATATCAATGATGTTTAAAAACCACTTTTATTTTTTCTTTTTGTCTGGCACATGCAAAGGATAAAACGCTCCCAAACACTGGTACAAATTACAAACGTTTTTTTTTTTTTTTAATTTTGTTCACATGGTTAAATGAGGAATAAGTTTTTACATACAATGCACTAATGGAAAATCACAATTTTTGGACTTTTGCTAGTCTGGCTTCGAGATACAGAAATGATGTTCCATTTTTAAGGAAGGTGGGAGGCGAGCAGTTCCTGAAATTGTAACAATGAGAAGGGAGGAGATACCGAGAAGTGTGACAACATGTCTTTTTTATAAGATATGTTATGCTAATGAAAAGTAACTTGACATTTGAACAAGGGGGGGGGGTGTAAGCTTCAGTGCAACACTTTGTAACAAAGGGGGGAGGGGTCAAAAATGGTGAGAAAAGGGTCACATCATTGGTGGACAGCCCCCAAATATATTAAAAAACACTTTGCCTTTATAGCATTTAAAGCGTCAGAGCACATGTCCAATTACATTGACTAATTAAAAGCGTCCTCCATTAAGCAATCACCTCCCTTAACAATCAATTTTCACAGGAACCAGAAGTGTTTGCTTTAGAGAGGATTCCTTGTACATGATTAACGGGTGTGAGGTTGATGACTCAGATGATTATTTCATAATGTACCACATCTTTTCCTCTTTTAAATGTTCAAAAGAATAAATCACATTTATACTGTGAGGTTAATGAAAGCACAACATGATATTTGAACACAAAATATGAAAATATTTCTGAGTTGAACATCATGCAATGGCAATCGAATTAAAACATTAAAGTGAATTTAGTGATTTCTATAACATCCCGAGATGAAATTGCTGCATTTAACAAACAAACTCTATTTTTTAACAAAATAACTAGAGAATAAGAATTTGAAATAAAAATTAAACATAGAACTTACTTTTAAATTTTCAGACACACAACCACTGGAGCTGATTAAAAATGCCTTTTTTAATGGAGCTAACTCACTCAACAGAAATGCCCATTTATAAACAAAAGGAATTTTCAATTCTAAAAAAAATAAAGGAAAAATCAATTTGAAAAATAATTTTATGCATAAAGTATTAAAAATGTACTTTTAAATACTGGTATTACCCCGCAAAAGCCGGCATGCTGGAAAAAAGCAAAGTTGATCAGCATGCAGGAAAATTCGAATTTCCCGGCATGCTGGATAATTTCAGGTTTATTTTGCAACAAAATAAAAGGGTCAATCCATACAGGTTCAACGGATGGGTGCGCTCCACCATTTTTAATTTTTTTGAAACTCATATCCTTAAAAGCTGCATATGAAAGATGTTTCAAACCACTTTTCTTTTTTCTCTAAACTGGACCTTTTATTTTTTTAGAGGTCATCAAAAGTGATTTTCGTAGTCAAAAATGGGTCTTTTAGACCTTTGCATTTTGGCCAAACTCAATTTGAATTACATTCATGACAGTTAATTTATCGCTTTGATGTTTAAGTGCATAAGTTGATAGTTTTACTAAAGGTCAAGATTTACAGTCGCCACTCGCCTCGTGGCGACTCAGTTTTCAAAATTGGCGACCCCAAAAAATTTCTACAGTCGCCAACTTTTTTTGGGACTTATTTTTATTTTAGATCCCAAGAAAAGAATTCCACACCACTCCACAGATGCATCAGTACAAGAAGGATTCACTGATAGAGACCATAACTCGGACTGAATGTTGTTTATTTTACAAAGCTTTCATGTTCTTTCTCACTGCCTGCCTGTATGTTGGTTATTTTACGTTGCTTGAATGTTCCTCTTACGCGATTTAGGTCATGTAAAATAAGCAAGAATGGTATCCGGACGTAATCCGGACAGTAAAAATACCGACAAGCCAGAATCCAGACAGCCTAAATCTCGACGAGCCAGAATCCCGACGGGGTCAAAATCCCGACTGAGTCAAAATCCTGACAAAGCAAAATCCCGACAGGGTCGAAATCCTGACAGGCCAAAATCCCGACAGGGTTGAAATCCCGACAGACCAAAATCCCGAAAGGGTCGAAATCCTGACAGACCAAAATCCCGACAGGGTCAAAATCCCGACAGACCAAAATCCCGTCAGGGTCGAAATCCCGACAAGCCAGAATCCCGTCAGGGTCGAAATCCCGACAAATCAAAATCCCGACAAAACAAAGTTCCGACTGTCCAATATCCAGGGCAGTAGAAATTGGAGTTGGGCTGGTTTTGGGGTTGAGGAGTCAGAGTCTGTAGTCGAAGGTTTAAAATTTCAAGAGTCGGAGTCGATCATTTTCCGTCAAAGTTCACAATTCTGCCAGTGCTGATGGAGTCGGACTGGTTTTGGAGTAAAAGAGTCAGAGTCGAAGGCTCTCCAACTCCGCAACCCTGCAAAAATCCCAACAGGGTCATAATCCCAATAAGGCCTAGCAGCCCCTCAACCAGTAAATTTTCACTACAAAAATTTCAAAAGAATGCTAATTCAGTTTTTACTTCCTTTTACAAAAATGGAAATATTGTATTCGCGAAAAAAATTTCACTAAAAAATCGGCCTTCATTTCCATTTTGCTTATCCCCAAATGAATGTTGAGTTTTTTTTTCCGACCCGGCCACACATGGATACATGCGTAGGAACGTACAGACACCCGAAACATCCATTTTGACGATCCCCGAGTTAATTACAACGAGTTTTCTAGTGACGTCTGTATGTATGTATCTCGCATAACTCAAAAAAATTATGCTTATCGGGATATTGACTATGTCGGGATTCTGGCTAGTCGGGATTTTGACCTTGTCGGGATTTTGACCCTGTCAGATTCTGGCTTGTAGGGATTTTGACCATGTCGAGATTCTGGCTTGTGGGGATTTCGACCCTGTCGGGATTCTGGCTTGTCGGGATTTCTACCCTGGCGGGATTCTGGTTTGTCGGGGTTTGGGCTGTCGGGATTTCGACCCAGACCCAAGCAAGAATACAGTGAATTAGGAAGCCATTTGCACAAGATTAGAGCGTTTGCTCTTTGTCTTGACTCTTTGTTTTTCAAGTAATTAACGTACTATAATCATGATTTCAAGAAGAAATCATTATATTTTAGATTATATTTCGGATTAGTTTTGATTATGCCTTCAAAGTAATTACCTTTTCACGTTTTTAGTATAGTTGCTCAAATGGTACATTAAATTCAAACTTTATTTTTTTACATCGTATTATATACCGCCTCCGATTATACAAAGCTTTTTTTTCTTCAGGCCCATTTTAGAATCTGCAGATTATAGGCCGCCCGCGGATAATACGCAGGAAAATACGGTTATTAAACGGGGTTTGTACGCTCCAGGAAAACCTGGAATTGTCCAGGAAAACGACATAGTTAAAAATGTCAGGGAAATTTCAAATTTTGCCCCCCACCCCTTTTTTTTCAATTTTTTCCCAGAGAATTTTGTACCTTGAGTTCTAATCTTCGTTTTTATCTATATATCCTGAAAAAAAAAGTAAAAATTTTGAGGCAAAATGACGCTGGCAATAAAATAAAAAAGGCGACCCAAAAAAACTTCCGGGGACGCCATTTTTGCCCCTCAATAGTTCAAAGAAAAAAATTCCTAGGGTGAATATGAATTATGCACAAATTTAATGTGAGAAGATCATTTTCCTGCATCTCAAGCACAAGCCTGCAGATGGTAGGGTGAATTGGGAAAATCGTTTTTTAATAGAAAAGTTTTTTCAGCTACGAATGAAACGTAGTCGCCATTTTGGCCATTCATAAGATGGAAGTAGACAAAATGCTTAAATGCCTAAGTTTCCGAAAACAAAGCAGAATGGGATGTTTTCTTTAACTGAAAACTAATGAAAACAACGCAAAATGTGCTGTAACTTGTTCTTCTTTTCTTTTTTTTAAAATTTTATTTTAAATATGTAACTTTCTTGAGAAATGAAAAATTTTGTTCTTAAAACTTATCCTCATAACCTTGGATGCAAATGTGCTAAAATTTTTTCAACTGAATTGTAGTTTCATGAAGATTTATTATTTTTAAATTGTTTTCATGCTAAAAATTCATAAAATTATTTCTTAATTTTTGTCGTAGCCGCCATATTTGGTCATTCCCAAGATGGCAGTACACAAGACTTTTTAAGTGATTTAGTTTCCGAAAATGGCATTGGATGTTTATTGCACTGCAAAATATTGATAACAACGCAAAATGTGCCCTTTTTTTAATGGGTAATTCGTAATTATTTTCTGGAAAGTTTCGAAATTTTATCTCCAGAACTTTTTTTTATTCTAATTGTGTACTGTCGAAACGTACAGCATGCGAAACACCAAAACACATACCCAAGATCACATTAATTACAATTCTTTAAAGAAAGAAACAGCTTTATTCTTACTAGGTGGCATGGCTAAGATGAAGCATTATAACACAAATACAATTGCTAGAACAGTGCTTTTAAAAGAATTTAAAACTATTCCTTGATCGAATACTAACTCTAAAAATAACCCCTAACAAAAGTTAAAATACATTAGTTATCACACGGCCAGAGTTTCCGCCTATATATATCTACAAAAGCACCAAGCCCAAATAACTCTCTGCTTAAAATTAAATAATATGAATTTTACATTTCACGCACATTAAAATAACATCAGCCTATGACAACATAATACCACAATTTGCACAAATTAAAAGTTCTTATGTAATACATTAAAACATTACTTCACAGGGGTTGCATACTACGACGAGGCATCAAACACTAAAAATCTCACATGCTGTACAAAAGGCACCAATTCGACCTTGCTTCAAAGATCTAGCGTAGGCTGAATGAATTGAGGATTTGCCCGCTGCCGGTAGCTCCGAACTCCGATTCCTGCTACTATTTTCACGGGCCACAAGATTACAATTTCCTACCATCCGATACGTTCATTAGCTCCCAGGTCTGGTCCATGGGGCCTTTACTTCCGACACAGCGATGAATTTAGTCTGGCAGAAGACTCGGATAGTTTCTTGGTTCACTTATGTGATGCCGAGACTTCACATCTTAGCGAGGAACATTTATCTGCACTTAACCTTCCAAAGGGCCATCCTTACATTCACTATTTGAACGAAACTCGAGAGACTGTTTCAGCCACGCACGCAAGGCGAGATGATATGCGTAAAAAGGGAAACTTTAGCTCTTTCGTACTGCCTTATATCCATTGCGTCATTTCCAACTGTTGCCACTACGCTTTTGGGCAGTACAAATGCCCTCCCCCTCAAAAAAAAATATACACAAGTATATTTTTACTGAACAACTCTTCCATTCACTCTAGGCCGCAAATTATAAGGATGCACAACATGTGGGACAAAACGACCTAAGAGACCAGGCATCATTTGGACATCAAGAGGCAAACTCCCAGTTGAATTTCCCTCCTCCTTTGTATTTTCTTGTTGTGTTCTTGTTTGACCCATATCTGTGGTAGCAGTATCAGGGTCAACTAAGGGAAATCTGGGAGTGGCCAAAGCAATATTCTCTACATGTACCACCCTGACGTAATTTGATTTCTTTGCGTGCCTAATTTTTACCACTACTGGAGAGATAATTTCAGAAATTAGAAAAGGACCTTCATTATGTTTACTCAATTTTTTTGAGTGCCCTGGCTTCACTGCAGGATTATACCAAAATATTTCATCCCCTACTTTAAATTGCCGTATTTTACTTTGCCTTTCTCGTCTGTTTTCATTTATCTCAGCCGCATTTTCCAAATTGTGTCTCACTGTGGCGTATGATTCATGCAATTTCTTCAGTAGCTCATTAGCATAATGCATATTATCCGCATAAGAAAAGGGGGTCGCCTTTTCCAGAAACTCATGAGGCAGATTTAAATTTCTTCCATACATCAACCATGCCGGTGCAAAACCGGTCGACTCATGTGTAGACGTTCTATACGCCAGGAGAGCAAAGGGCAATTTTATATCCCAGTCATCATGTTCGGAATTTACTATATGCGAAAGCGCATTACCTAACGTTTTGTGATATCTTTCCACGCACCCATTACTCTGTGGTCTCCACGCCAGGGTATCTAATTTTTTTATATTCAAACTCCGGTATACTTCCTTCATTGCATTGCTTAGCAAATTCAACCCCCGGTCTGACAAAAATTTTTTTGGTGTCCCATAACGACTAATGAATTGCATCACTACATCCGCGATGACATCACTGCCTATCGTAGACACAGGGAAAGCATCCACCCACCTTGTAAAATAGTCAGTAAAGGTAATGATATATCTATTACCCCTTTCCGTGACAGGCAAAGGACCTACTATGTCGAAAGCGACTTTTTCGAATGGACCTGCCGGAATAGGAGCTCTCTGCAATGGAGCCAAATACCCTGGCAGATGTGCCCTTCGTTCCATACAACTCTGACACGACTTCACCCAGTTTACGATTTGAGCCCACATTCTCGGCCAATAAAACACACTTTTGATTTTGTTAAAAGTTTTCTTAATCCCGGGATGACACGCTTGCGGACTATCATGATAAATCTCACATATTTTTCGCACCAACGACTGTGGCACAACGTACCTAATATCTTTTTCCCCCTTGGAATTTCTGTTTCTGCATACCAAAATTTTATCCTTCAAGAAAAATTTCAGTTTATCCGGATTTATCCGGCTATTTTTTAACAGGTTGTTCTTTATCCTAATACATGCTCTATCTTTTTCCTGTTCCTCCCGCAATTTTTCAACCGAAATTTCAGCCTTAACTGGGCCCATCTCACTCAATTCATTGAATTGAACCTCCCTATTTTGTGTCTCATATTCAGAAACATTTCTGGACAAAAAATCCGCCACCGTGTTAATTTTCCCTGGCAAATATTTTATTTCAAATTCGAACTGGGAAAGCGATAAAACCCACCGGGCTATTCTGCAGAATGAATCCTTAAGCTTAAAGCAGCTAGTCAGAGGCGCATGATCCGTGTACAAATAAAATAGTTTTCCCAGCAGATATTGTTTAAAATAATTGGTAAAATACACAATGGCTAAGGCCTCTCTTTCAGTCGTCGAGTATCGAGTTTCCGCAGAATTCAATTTCCTACTTCCAAAGGCCACGGGTTGTGGAAATCCTTCTGTATCCAACTGCGCCAGGACGCAACCTATCGCAATCTTACTTGCATCTGTATACAAGTGAAAGTCTTTTTTCATATCCGGCAGATACAAAAAGGTGTCATTCATCAGAGCCAGTTTTAAATCCTCAAACTCCTCCTCCGCCTGTTCATTCCATTTAAACCCCTGTTTCTCTTTCGTTAAATTTGTTAAACTAACTGACCGCCTAGCAATATTTGGTATAAATTTTCTGTAATAGTTTATACATCCCAAGAAAGATCTCACTTGTTTCCTATTCTTTGGAATTTGAAAATTCTTTATAATATCAATATTTTTTTGATCCGGAAAAACTCTACCTTTGCTAATTTTAAAACCCAGATATTTAACAGTTTCAGTCAGAAAAATGCATTTATTTGGCTTTAATTTTAACTTATATTTTTTCAATCTGTCAAATACTGCCTGAAGTTTCGGAAAATGGCTTTCAATTGAATTACTGCTAACTATGATATCATCAATGTAAACTCCGATATTCATGGGGTCCAAACCAGAAAGTATAACACTCATAAGTCTCTGAAAGGAATTCGCACTTGTCCTTAGACCGAAAGGGGTGCGAGTAAATTGGAAAAGCCCTTTCTGTGTTGTAATTGCCAATTTCGGTCTATCTTCGGGCACCACTATTTGTTGAAAAAATCCACTCGTCAAATCTAAAGTTGTAAAAAATTTTCCGTATTCTAACTTATCAATTGCTTCATTAATATTTGGTATGGGATAGGAATCGGGCACCACTTTCATGTTGAGGCCGCGAAAATCGACCACCAATCTAAATTCCCCTGAGGTTTTTCTTACAAGTAGAACGGGTGCGGCATAAGGTGATTCGGATGGTTCCAAAATTCCTGCCTCTAACAAGATATTTAACTGCCTATCCATTTCATCCCTTAAGTTATAAGGGACCCTGTATGGTTTCTTCTTTACCGGATTTTCATCCGAAAGTGGAATCTTGTGTAGTACAGCATCGCATCCCTGCAGGTCCCGTACCGAACTTGCAAACACCTCTTTATTTTTATTCAGAAAGTCTATCATTTTATTTTTTATATCAGGTTGCAAATGATCTAACCTAAATATATTACTCCACTCTAAATCGGCCTCGTCGCATTCCCCAAACCGCTCCTCGTTTTCCACAAAATACATGTCATTCATTATACTCTCCGCTTTAACTACTTCTTCGCATCTGACCAACTTTGTTTGTTTGTTAATATGAATAAATTTATCTGTTGGGTTCATTATCAGGACCGGAATTCCATCCTTTTGCGTTCCCTTACTTACAGAACGGGCAATTAAGAAGTTCTTTTCCTGTTGATTATATGGTTCTATCATTATAACCTCCGAACCTAATGTATTTTTCAAGTTAACCTTTGCGACAGACTGTGAAAAAGGGGGCAAGGTGATTTTTCTGCATATACGACCTATTTGGCCCTGACTCCCGTTTCCAATATTAAACATAGCGTCTGTTTGCTCCGAATTTTCCCATGAAATCATTTCATTGTTTATTTTTACCGTTTTTTTACTATAATTGATGATACATCCGTTTTCAACCAAGAACGGCTGACCCAAAATAACTTTAAAATTTTTTGAAATATCTTTTGAAATTACATAAAAATCCGAATTTATAACTTTATCATTTATGGTCACGTAAAGATGGACTTTTTTAAGGATTTTTATAGCCTCTTTCGCAACGGTATTTATCCACAACGAGCATGGTTGACAGTCTGACTCCAATGGTATACAACCCTCCTCAATTAAATTCAACGTCGCCCCCGAGTCGCATAAAGCCCCCATCTTGTTCTGGCCAATCTTAACTTTTATAACAGGATGCTTTCCCTTTTGCCCATTATTTATACGCACCCCAGGGATTAATGTCTGCGTTTGTGCCGACCAGACCCCCTGGTCTAGTTTTCCGGAATTTGATTTTTTGTGTGCTCGTATCCTGGATTCGTTCTACAATATCGAGCTATATGTCCTATTCGCCCACATTTAAAACAAGTTACATTTACTCTTCTTTCATTACCACGGCATCTATGTCGCTCCAACAGTTCAACTCTTTTTGTTAGATAATCCATTTTCTCTAACAAGGTATTAAACCCGTCGCTTACTTTATTATTGTCTGTATTCGTTTGATTTATTCCAAACACCGACTCAGAATTTGCCTCAAAATGTTCAGATTGATTTAAAAATGGATTACCGGCGGATTGTGCTGCCCTCCAGGCAATTTCTTCACGACCTGCATAATCTTTGAGTTCTTCCAAATTTTTAGGATTTCTGACAATTACTCCCCTCAAGATTTCAGGTCGCAAATTTGCAAGAAGCATGTTCATTAACATGTGTTTACGCTGACTTTCCACTATTTCTTTAGATTCATTTCCGAAATCTAGCATTTTGCTTTTCGCATTAGCCCTTGCGATAAACCTCTCCACTGGCATATTTGGTGGCTGTCGGAATGCCATAAACTCGAAAAGGGCCACGCTTGGGGGCGGCTTGCTAACAAATTCTCTAAAAAGGACCAGTTTCAATGTTTTAAAATCACTAATTTCGTCGCGAAACTCATTGAAACATTCCCTAGCGTTTCCAAACAGCCTATCTCGCGCCACGAAATATTTCTCCGAATCAGACCAATTCCACTGCAAAGCCGAATCCTCTATTCTTTCAAAAAACTCTGGAAGAGGAGTTTCACTATTAATACCTTTAAACACAGGTATCATTGATAGATTCATTACAGATAAGCCGTGAGGTACAAAAACTCCTGATGCCTGGTCCCTGGCCATCCCTTCCCTATACAATACGCAAAAACACACAAAATTACAAATTTAAAACTTGTAAAAACCACCACATATTATACACCGCTATTTTTTTTTTTTTTTTAATAAAGCTGCAAGAAAAGAAAGCCACGGCACCATTTTTGTACTGTCGAAACGTACAGCATGCGAAACACCAAAACACATACCCAAGATCACATTAATTACAATTCTTTAAAGAAAGAAACAGCTTTATTCTTACTAGGTGGCATGGCTAAGATGAAGCATTATAACACAAATACAATTGCTAGAACAGTGCTTTTAAAAGAATTTAAAACTATTCCTTGATCGAATACTAACTCTAAAAATAACCCCTAACAAAAGTTAAAATACATTAGTTATCACACGGCCAGAGTTTCCGCCTATATATATCTACAAAAGCACCAAGCCCAAATAACTCTCTGCTTAAAATTAAATAATATGAATTTTACATTTCACGCACATTAAAATAACATCAGCCTATGACAACATAATACCACAATTTGCACAAATTAAAAGTTCTTATGTAATACATTAAAACATTACTTCACAGGGGTTGCATACTACGACGAGGCATCAAACACTAAAAATCTCACATGCTGTACAAAAGGCACCAATTCGACCTTGCTTCAAAGATCTAGCGTAGGCTGAATGAATTGAGGATTTGCCCGCTGCCGGTAGCTCCGAACTCCGATTCCTGCTACTATTTTCACGGGCCACAAGATTACAATTTCCTACCATCCGATACGTTCATTAGCTCCCAGGTCTGGTCCATGGGGCCTTTACTTCCGACACAGCGATGAATTTAGTCTGGCAGAAGACTCGGATAGTTTCTTGGTTCACTTATGTGATGCCGAGACTTCACATCTTAGCGAGGAACATTTATCTGCACTTAACCTTCCAAAGGGCCATCCTTACATTCACTATTTGAACGAAACTCGAGAGACTGTTTCAGCCACGCACGCAAGGCGAGATGATATGCGTAAAAAGGGAAACTTTAGCTCTTTCGTACTGCCTTATATCCATTGCGTCATTTCCAACTGTTGCCACTACGCTTTTGGGCAGTACAATTGATTTAGACGCTTATGTGCAAAAAACTGACTATTTTGTCTTAATTGTAGTTTTTTAAGGATTGATTATTATTTAGAATTACTTTTATGCTACAAATTCAAAAATCTACTCAGTATCTTCATTTTTTTTACTTAGTTGCTATATTTGGTCGTTTGTGAGATGGAAGTAGACAAAAATTTACAAAAACATAATTAGATTTTTATCTCAAATATGTCTATTGAAAGCAAATGTGCAAAAAAGTTAATTTTTCATTTTAATGTAAGCATCCTTTATATGCAAAAGGAAAGAAAAAACAGATTATTGGCATTGGCCTATGATCGACGGATGTTGACTTTTGTTAGAATGCATTATATGGTATGCCGATCGATGCAACAAGTTAATCATATTTATACTAGAAAATAGCTTTGTACTTTCGCTCAATATGTTTTGTGTTGCATACTAATAAGAAAATAAAAAGAAGAATCGTAAACCAAAAGCGGAGAAAGATTGCTGTCGATTACAGCAAAACGCTAATATGCATGACATGTGGCTTCAAAGAAATGCTAAAATAAGTTGAAAGTACTTTGTTTTAAACAGATAGAAAACAAATGAAAACAATTTTGAACAAAATGTTTTTTTTTAAACTTAAATTGTGACTTTTTTTTTTTAAACCCGAAAACTTAACCAAAAGTGTATGAACCCTGTATTACTTTTTTCAAATTCTTTTTCTAAAACAGTTTTATGTTTTGCTTTAAATCTTGTTCTGAAAGTATGAAAATATTATGCAAGTTTTGGCTCTTTAAAATTGGGAAAAAAAACACCATATTGTATGGGTTTTTTTAACATAAACCCTCGAAGGTCTTTTCGATCCTATTTGATTCCCAATTAACTCAAACAGCCTTTATTCTGAAAATCGTCAAAATAAAAAGACAAGTTACTTAATTTAAAACTTGAAAAGACAACTTGTTTTTGACCGCACAAAGCCCCCCCCCCCCACCCGCACGCACCCCGTTTTATCATTCCTTTGCCATAATCAATGTTCCATGTTGTACCATAAATCCTGTATTTCATTAAAAATCAAATACATCATTAAAAATAGAAAGAAAAAAAACTATACTTCTATAAACTATATCTTATATTTCTGCTGTGATGTGGACTCGCGATCGATTAGGAATACGTTCCATTGAAAATCGTTTAAACAACAGGGGCTAGTTTCTATTTATTCGAATAACTGTTGTAATTTTTTAATCTTCAATCGCATCAGATTAAAATATAAGCCAAATCGCCAGTCCCTTTGATCTTTTTCCCTTCATAGTCATCCTAACATCGAGAAGCTGCGTATGGAACGTAGTTGCCATGTTTGGTCATACCCTTAGTTCAAATAATGCAAAAAATGGTTTTTTTTTTGGAAATATATTTTTGGTAAATGCCAAATTGTATATTACTGGAGGAGGTTTGTAGTTAATTAATTTTATGCAAAAAAAAACACAATAATCTTAATTATTGAAAAAATTCAAATCATATGTTTATCTAATATTTTTTCTATTCTCTTCGTGCTAATTTTCTTAGTTAATTCTTTTCATTAAACTAGTTACATGAAAAGTGCATGTTGATTTTTACTGCCATGGCATTTACAATGATTTATAAAAAGATTTTAAAGGAATTTGTTGTTTTTATGGGAAATACTGTGGGATCATGGTATCGTGTACACTACTTTATTTTTGGTTTAATGGTTTTTTTTCCTTTGAAACTTTAAAACGGGTAGAATAAACCATTTACTTCAGGAGCTCCCAACCTTCACCCAATGCCTCTTATATTTCCATGATTAATATAATTCATATTTCTTATTAGGCTTTTTTTAGCATCACTTTCATAATATTTGTTTCAAAAAATACAAATTGAAATCTTGCCCCCCCCCCCCCCCCAATTCTCGTACTAGAGCGCTGTTTTCGAAGCCCGGTAAAACTGGTGGCCACCAAGTTTTTTGAGTCTAGTGGCCATTGGCCACTTGAAAATTTTCTGAACCTTGAGGTCTAAGTCTTACATGCTGAGTTACATAGCTGTAACTTAATTATTAAAATAATGGCAACAGATTAAAGTTCAAGGTCAAATGTAAAAATTTTACTAATTTCAAAGGGGGATAACTCACGTAGGGAACGGAAACACAAAATGAAATACGGCAAAAACTAATCACTGGAACCATGCTTATAAGAATATGTAACTGTTGCTGTGTGTTTTTGTACCCTTTATAGATTACAGCTTCTCAAAAATCGGAAAAATGACAAAAATGACATTTTTAGACTCCTGTAGACTAAAAGGAGATGGAATTAAAAATAAAATTTCTTGGCCAATTGAGTAATCCATTCAAGTACTATACATGTTATATTTATTGTTTTGTGTATTTGATTTGCAAAAAAGATACAGGTCTTTAAAATTGAGCAATTTTGCTAGTAAAACTACACACTAAAACAGAAATAAAAAGTGTGAAAACTTCATTGCACCTTCTTAAATTACGTATATTGTGCTCTATACAATATATTTACTGAAAAAACATATTGTGAGTATAAAAATAATTATTTTAATTTGATAACTTAGAAATATTTGGACATGAATGAGGAGTTCATACTTGATTGACAGCTTAAGTAGTTAATTTATAGACTAGACTGATAATCTACACACACAAATTTTCAATACATACAAATATACGCTCTGTACATTAACATATCTAAATTGCATTAAACATATGTAAAAACATTATACAGCGTGAGTTCGATCGAATCTGCCAAACGAAAGGGGGTGACAGAAGAGCCAAATCGGAGTATGGAACCACCCATTATCGTCTCCAATCCTTAACTGTAACAGAGTTATGGTGGATATAAGAAAAGTGAGTAAAAAAACAAATTTCTGAGAAAACGACCAATTTCCGAGATTCCTGTAGGATCTACAAGAAAAATAAGTACATATTTGGAAAAAGCAGATTAAATCCTACAAAATGACACCTTTCCCATCAAGGAAAGGTGTCATCCTTTTACTGCTTTGAAACATTGGACACACTCAAAATTGAAATGATGCCAAAGTTTTTAAGAGACATTTTCAAAAACAACCATATAAGCTACAATTGGTCAAATCTACCAAAAACTTCCCCATTTCACTAGCTTTCAGATGATACAGGAACAAATCATTTTGGGCTCCATTTCAGCAGAAATTCGGGCTTTTGTTTGAAACTGTAAATATCTGCATTCGTTGAAAAAGGAAAACCAGCAAAGAGTTGCACTTTTGTGTTTTAAATTTTTTGTTTCATGTAAGCATGCTGCTTTCTTTAACATAATGATAGTTTTAGATGAAATTAATAATTTTAGCATTTTATTGAGTGAAAAAACACAAGAAGAGATAACAATAAGTAGAAATTACTCTCTCGTGCTTTTCACAATCGAAAAAACAATAATAAATAAGTTACACTAACATCAATGAGCACATTTAATCAATCTTCGAAATCTACAAAAGCTGCTGAATTTGGTCGCCGTACCTGATACACGCTCTTGCCCTTTTGCGAACGGAAAAGACCATTGCTCTTAGTGAAATTTCATTTCTTAGTTTCACTACTGCTTCATCAGGCCGGTTGCGCAATTCCTGTAAACTGGTACTTCTGTTTTGTATACTTCTTAGAATCTCCAAGAGAAGTCCACTGGTGTCAGGTCTGGCGATATAGGTGACTAAGGAATGGGCCTGGTAAGACCAATCCATTGGAGATATTATTCAGTCAGAAAATTCCGAACGGCATTTGAAAAAGAGCAGAGTTACCACCATGTTGAAAAACACATACAGACCAATCAAATGATCTCCTGTTACGCCAAGCCAAACATTTATGCTGAATCAAGTTTGGAACAATGAGTTTTGGGTTAAAAAAGGATTATGTTCAGCAAAATTATGCCAGTTATGCAAATTTATAATGCCTTCTCTAGTGAACAACGACTCATCTGTCCACAATATCTTTCTTAGAAAATGGTGTTCTTCAGTGTCTCGGGCTAGTAGTCATCTGCAAAATGTTATCCGCTTTTCTAAATCTGAATTGCAGAATTCTTGTTCTAGTGTAAAATCATAAGGGTGATACTTGTTTTGGTACAATGTTTTCATCACTTTACGTTGTGAAAGTCCACCTTCTCTACCAATCGTGCGTGAGTTCCAAACCACCAAGTGTGAGTTCTAAACTCACACTTGGGTTTTCCACTACTTGGTCCAATACACTCTTCATTCTTCAACATCGGCAGAACAGTGACACTGCGAACACATGATTCGTTATTCAGTCGAGGGGGCATGATCATTTCGCATAACTGGCATCAGTCTACTGAACAAAATCCATTTTTAACCCCCAAGTCCCAAAATGTTTGGCTGGTCGTAATTGGCGATCATTTGATAGGTCTGCATATGTTTTAAGGTGTTTTAATGCAAGAAGCACATATTTAGAGTTCGTGGAACAGCATTTGCCTGCTTACTTGATGCCATTCCTGATTCGGAGAGAGCGGAAATCATTTTTCAACATGATGGTAACTCTGCTCTATTTCAAATACCGTTCGGAATTTTCTGACTGAATAATATCTCCAATGGGTTGGTCATACCGGGCCCTTTCCTTAGCCACCTATATCACCAGACCTGACACCAGTGAACCTCTTTTGGAGATTCTAAGAAGTATACAAAACAGAAGTACCAGTTTACAGGAATTGCGCAACCGGATTGATGGAGCAATAGTAAAACTAAGAAATGAAATTTCACTAAGAGCAACGGTTGTTTCAGTTCACAAAAAGGCGAGAGCATGCATCAGGTGTGGCGGCAACTAATTTCAGCATCTATTGTAAATTTTGAAGATTGATCAAACGTACTCATTGATGTTAAGTTTTTTTATTAATGATTTTTCCTTTGTCGAAAGCACAGGAAAGTAATACTTTTTTATTTCTACTTATTGTTGTCTCTTGTGTTTTTTTACTTAAAAAAATGTAAAAATTATTATTTTGATACAAAAAAATCATTTTTTTAAACAAAGAAATCCACATGCTTACGTGAAGCTGAAAGTTTAAAACAGAAAAATGTGCGACTCTTTGCTGATTTTCCTTTTCCAACGAATGCAGATTTTTACACTGTTTCAAACAAAAGCCCGAATTTCTGCTGAACTTGAAACCCAAAATGATTTGTTGCTGTATCATCTGAAAGCTAGTGAAATGGGCAAGTTTTTGGTAGATTTGACCAATTGTAGTTTATACGGTTGTTTTTGACAATGTCGCTTGAAAACTTTGGCATCATTTCAATTTTGAGTGTGTCCAATGTTTCAAAGCTGTAAAAGGATATTACCTTGATGGGAAAGGTGTCATTTTGTAGGATTTAATCTGCTCTCTCTAAATATGTACTTATTTTTCTTGTACAGGAACCTCAGAAATTGGTCGTTTTCTCAGAATTTTGTTTTTTTACTCATTTTCCTTATATCCACCATAACTTGGTAACAGTTATGGATTGGACACGATAATGGGTGGTTCCATACTCCGCTTTGGCTCGTCTATCACCCCCTTTCGTATGGCAGATTCAATCGAACTCACCCTGTATACACAAAATTTAAATTTTAAAAAATGAGTTTTTTATTTCTTGTTTGAGTGTAATTTTGAAAAAATGAACTCACCTAGTAGTCCTATAGTTGTAATGGTGACTCAAGTATATGACGTTTTGGAATGCTTTACCAAGGCATATTCATAATTTGATACTTTGAAAATGTACCAGGACCAAGACAATGACAGGGGTTCTATATTCAGTAATCAACACAGGCTATGTAATAAACTTTTTGACAATAATGTGCATTTTCTTTTGATAGTCTTTTCAGTAACATGCTATTCTTCATACCTATTGCTAGGGGACAATAATTTTACTGTGATAATATTTAAATAGGGTGGCATTAAGCAGTGATTAGATGTTGTATTCGGAATTTCATTCGCAGAGTCACAAACCTTTCTTGCAGCATCTTTTCAGCTAGTTTAATACACCGAGCATTCACAAGGACACATGCAATGATCATAGCAAAAATGCAGAATGTATACATTTCTGTTAGAATTAAAATGTGACTTCCAGTAGTTCTTGCAAGCCAGTCTTAGTAGTATCAATTATTTTTACGGTTTCTCTGATTCTGTTATCATGTATTCATTGTCCATTACCCTGTAATATTGCATAGAAATGCCATTCAGCTCTCAAGTTCACATCCGTTTCGTGATTACATAAATTTACAAAGTTCTTTGTTGTGTATTTGAGTAAAGTATTTCAGTACGCCACATACTGTGTCATAACCAGAACTATAGTACTACTATGTGAGTTCATTTTCTTTGAACGACACAGAAGCAAGAAATGAAAAACGCATTTTTTTTCCTTTCAGCTATGTAGATAATGTTTTTGCATGTGTTAGGCAAGTTACATAGGTTAATGCACAGCAAGTATGTTTGTATGTATTGAAAATTTATTTGTGTAGATTATCAGTATAGTCTATAAATTAAGTACTTCAGCTGTCAATCAAGTAGGAAATACTCATTCATGTCCAAATATTTCTAAGTTATCAAATTAAAATAATTATTTTTACTTACAATATGGTTTTTCAGTATATATTATATAGAGCACAATATACTTAATTTAAGAAGGTGCAGTGAAGTTTTCACTTTTTATTTTTCTTTTAGTGTGTGAATTAACTAGCAAAATTGCTCAAGACCTATTTCAAAGACCTATATCTTTTTTTACAAACCAAATACACAAAACAATATATATAACACATATAGTACTTGAATGGAATATTCAATTGGCCAAGAAATTTTATTTTTAGTTCCATCCCCTTTTGGTTTACAGGGGTCTAAAAAGTCATTTTTCCAATTTTTGAGGGGCTATAATTTATAAAGGGTACACAAAAACACAGCAACAGTTACATATTCTTATTAGCATGGTTCCAGTGATTAGTTCTTACCATATTTCATTTTGTGTTTTCACCCCCTATGCGAGTTATCCCCCTTTGAAATGAGTACAATATTTACATCTGACCTTGAACTTTAACCTGTTGCCATTATTTTAATTATTAAGTTACAGCTATGTAACTCAGCATGTAAGACTATCCTCTTATGCTTTTTAACACAAAGCGTTCAATTAACTGTCATAAATGTAGTTCAATTAGATTTGGGCCAAAATGCAAAGGTCTAAAAGTCCCATTTTTGACAATGAAAATCACTTTTGATGACCTCTAAAAAATCAAAGCTCCAGTTTAGAGAAAAAATAAAAGTGGTTTTAAACATCTTTCGTATGCAGCTTTTAGGGATGTGAGTTTCAAAAAAATTAAAAATGGTCCAGTGCACCTATCCATTGAATCTGTATGGATTGACCAAAGAGTAAAATTCCCCATACAGTTAGTTCCAATCAGAAAGCAAACCATTGCTACTGCTATTCATTCATTTTTTTTTTAAATAAATTATTTTTGGTTCTTTTTAGAGCAGTAAGTGTCATTTTTATTTATTGAATAGCTATAGTAAATTCTTTAACACTGGCTTGGGGTGGTAACTTACTGCTTAAATGTTTGCTAAGTTTTAGTTTAATTTTCATAAAATTATTCATTATTGAACAATATTTTTCTTGTTAAAATAACAAATGACATTGTTAGTTAATATTTTTATCAAATTACTTGTTTATTATTACTATTAGGATATGTAAAGAACGTATATTGTTTTTAAACTTGAACATATATTTTTTATAGTATTCATTTTTTCCCGGCATGCTGAAAATGACTAGGCAAGTGTTATTGAAAGTTTGGAGACCCCGGAACTTCGCAGCATGCCGGCTAATATGGGGTAATTACGGTAAATCTTTATATATATTTTTTAACTCTTTTAAAATGTATAAACAGCCAGCCCTTTAACTTTATCGTCATCTTAAATATTTCAACATTAAACATTCAGCATTTATATTGAAAAAATGAAAAAAAAATATATATATATATAAATATATTTTACCTTCAGATATGCAAGATGATACACACAAAGGATATATATTGGCCCAAATAACAACGTCAGAGAGACCAACTAAATCCTTAAATTAAAATACAATATTGTAAGTAAACTACAGTTAAACTTGATTCGGACAATATCAGATATAGCAATAACTTCCTCTCTAACAATATTCATATTTTCCAGCCGATATGAATTTGCATGACGTACAATATGTATCACATTTAAATTTAACCATATTCTGTAGTTTTATAATTTAGTAAAGTGATCTTATTCTCAAGAATGATGCAGATTTCTTTTCAATTCATGAAAAATGATTCACAGGAAGAACTTTCTATTTTCTTCTATCCTCCTGGAAATAAAAGCATCTCTGATGAGAAGTGAATGTTTATTTACAATGTGAAACTCCATGTCTCCTTCTTATAACCAGTAAAAAATCGCTCGATTCGGTACTAATAAACTTCTTTCGATTTTTGAACCCACAGGTCTTCATTTTAACCATTTTTACTCAAGGGTCATCCTGTAAATTTTTGGAGGCAAGGCAGGCCGAACAACCATCATTTCCATTTAAATGTAAGCGTTAGCCTTCCCATACAGCCATGAATTTTATTTATTTTTTTCTTTGAGCCTTCACTGCTGGCTCTTGAGATTTTCTTAGACTCTTGAGACTTAAGTTTGCGTTAAACATGCTTAAAAGCTCAAGATGTTAGTCCCTTTTGTCAACCCTTTCTTCCTTAGCTGCACTTTTGCTTGCTTATTTCTCTTTTTAGTTGAAAGATAATGATGAAGTTCCCTAAAGTCATTCCCTAAAGTCTCTATTAGAATGATGATATCAGTGTTTTCAAATAACTCTGAAGATCGCCGTCAGATTAATTCAAAAAATCTTCATCAGTACAGGTCTGATGGCGTAAAAAAAAAACAAGAAAAAAAAGAAAAAAAAAGAAAGAACAATATTCTCCATTGTTGCCATTAAAGTAGGGACATTAATTCCACAAAATCCTAATTAGCATCATTTATCCTTAAAAACACAAAAAAATAAAAATTAAAAGTTTGATAAAAATTTACAATAATTCGCCAATATGCTAAAGTAGTCGCCTGGTGAAACTGGAGATAAAAAAAGAATTTGGCGAATTAATTAACATTTAATTAGTAGTTTTAATGTCATTTGAGCGTGTTGTTTCACTAATTTGGTGCTGATTAATTTTAACTTCAATACCTGACACATAGTATTTAATGATCTTTTAACGAAAATTAATTTGGAAAATATTTTTCTATTTTAATGCAACTTTTGTAATGGCTATAACGCCAAGATTTTTGAACACTCGTCTCGACCGCATTATCATAACTCTGCCTATTGAATAAGTTTTTAAAATATCATTTTGTTTAATTTATTTTCTGTTTTAGCAATTAAAAGCAGCATAAAAATGTAAAATAATAAATCCAAATCCATTGTTTTTTGCCAAAGGACCACAGTACCATACATTCGCCAAAGACTTGCCAAGTTAATAAAACTGCGTAAAATGTTTGTTTGAAATCTATATTCATAAGAATGGTTTTTAATTCCGAACAGAAGATGCTAGGAAGAAAATATTTTGCATGCATTTGGCAGTTCCTGGTAAAAAATAAATTTTTTCGAAGGTAACGGGGGGTAGGGGGGCAGACTCTATTTAATAACTTTCTTTATTTAGTTACCAGATTATTGTACATAGCAAAAATATCCGGAGTTGCCTGGGTCTGTAATAATTATGAGAAACAATCGCTACTTTTATTCGTTTTCTTCTGTAACTGAAGTAACTCAAAACACACTGGTTTGACATGATTATAAATCGAGTTTCTTCCTTACCCTAAAAGTAAAATCGCAATAAGTATGAAGAACAAAATAGTACTCTTTTAGAAACGAAAAAACGACAGTTAAGTACATACAAATTTGAGGAATTTCCAAAATATGAAATTAACATCACTTGTTCAAAAAGATTAATTTTTAAAAAATTTTTTGATCGTATTCTGAAATCTTCTCTGTATTGCTATTGAAATACAAACTTCAAAAAAAAAATGTAGCCGCTTGTAATCCCTTACTGTGCGCTACCAAATTTGCAGTAATCGTTTTGGGATACCTTGGATAAGGTTCCCCCTCCCTAATTTGTAAAACTGTGTGTTACTAATTTTCACCGAAGAGATAGTGTCGCCAAATACTGAAATATTTCTGGCGATCATAAAATGACGCCACCTGAAATGTTTCCAAAATAAGTAGTAAAATTTGGCAATGGGATTGTTTCCAAAATTTTAAAAGTATTTTTTCTGAAAGAGCATGCTTAAAAACATTGGATCTGACCATTATTTGAATAATTTGATTGAGTTTAATATTTTTAAAAAATTACTGCACTTTCAATGTTTAAACTTCTGCCGATGACATCACAATTGACCAAATGCCATTTCGTGTTGCCATTCACAGAGCAAAATATTTAATTCACATCTTTACCTCACGTGTATTGGCAACGACATGGTTGATAGCAAGCCTAGAGCGCAATTTTAATTCGCTTCTTGATTATCATAACAAGGAAATGTGGGGGAAAGATGCGCCAAAGAGCATCATTTGTGGCGTCATCAAGACCACACCTTGTTTGAAAAATCGGACATTTTAAAAAATTAATTAAAAAATAACTGTTGGGAAAATAATAGTATTTTCTGTGTCCATGTTATTTTTTTCACTTATTCTATTCACTTTTGACTGAAGGAAACAACCCCATTGTTTGAATGGTGTGCAAAATTGTGCTGATTATGAATTTGCTAATTTAGTTGGCGGATCAAATTACATGTTAGCAAATGATTCTGCAAAAAACGTTTGGCGAGAACCCTGCTGGTCGATCAAATACCCAATCAACAGAATAAAAAAACCTCATTAATTGCCTCAAAGTTGCATTCAACTGGAAAATAAACAGCCTAATCCATTAATTATTTTCCAATCTTGGGCAAAAATGTTACTTTAAGATTTGACTTCAGAAAAGCTTTGAACAGTCAGAGGAAAAGCAAAAATAGTCAACAATACAATTGTTGCTATCGACACGGAGTTCAGATGATAAACTAAATACTATATTGGGTTGAGGAAAGCCTTTGAATATGGAACTAAAAAGCTCATAACTCATTTTCTATTCTACTTAGAAATTTCAAACAGGTGCCATCTTCAGAAGAAAAATTAGAGCTTTCGATGGACATATAATGTTAATATGTGCAAGTATTTTTTCACCCCCATATTAGAGAATTTGTATGAAAATTGTGTACTAGGGTGGGCCGAAAATGCACTTTTGCACAAACTTTCGAAATCAATGAGGCTTGGGGGCGGAAAAGTTGTGTATTGGGTTGCTCAGTAACCATGTAAAATTTTTTTGAAATCGAACAATATCTTCAGGTGGCGCCGGCGCCTTAAAAATTTGAAATTTTGACTAAAACAGACATTTTTCTTCTAAAAACACGATTTTTTGCATTTTCGAAATAGATTACGCTCTAGTGCGGAAAAGTTGTGTATTAGGTTGCTCAGTAAACATGTAAATTTTTTTTGAAATCGAACAATATCTTCAGGTGGCGCCGGCGCCTTAAAATCGGAGATTTTATTCAAAACAGACATATATTTTCATGAAAAGAGAATTCCTTATCAGTTTTCTATTCCATCCCCCCTTCTACTAAATGAAATGCTCTCGCACCTGCAGTCCACGTGACAGTCAGTGTGATAATATGCAACACAGTTATCGTTTAGTTCAGTCTAGTACAGAAGCAATCAACTAATAAGCTTACTTTATGTCGTTTGTTCATCGAAGAGCAGTCTCTTTAGATATTTAAATGTCATTAACTAGTTAGTTATAGTTATACTTTTGTCACAATGGCCGGTTATTATTCAGCTAGAAAAGTTACAGATTGTTTTGTTTTTGGTTTGCCAGAAGAGCTGAAACCTAACGTCTTACCAACTTACAGTCAAGTTCTGAAATTTCACTTCCTTATAAGAGAACAAGTGAAATCTTCAAATCACGGCAAAGATCCAGCTTTTACTGACATTGCCAATGTTGTTGCTGAGAGGGTAGCTGATTTGTGGAAGAAGTCCTCGATTCCTACTTTTTCTCATTGCAGAATTGTGCGCATCCTTAAATCATATCATGCTAAGTATAAAAATATCCTGAAAAGTAAACCAAGTCTACGGAATCCTATAAGAACAAAGTAAAGAATTTTTGGAAGACGCCGAGAAAACTCTCTTTGACATTGCCACATGCAAATGTCATTCCTTTAAAGCATGCTCCTGTGAAAAGGATAGAAAAGTGCCACATTTAGAACAACTATTTTTGATTGATCAACGAACCGTCAGAAAAATGATTATAGGGGGCATTGATTTAAAAGTAACTGAGAAGCTGCTCCGAAAGCAAAATAGGCAATCCAAGACAGTGTTGAAAGCTGCTACAAGTGAACAGCAGTTCCAAACACCAAAGTCTATGTTCGAGTCGCCTGAGTTCGAGGATTGTGAGAACGAAGAATTTGAATATGAAACGCTCAATGATGAAGAATACACTCCTCCTAGATCCAGAGAGAACCATTCGAGAAAAACGAAAAAAGAGACCAAGGTAATCAGCCAGATGAGGATAAAACTGCCAACCACAGCACTCGCCTGCGATAGTGCAGGGATTGGAGACAGGCCTGCAGCGAAAATTATTTCTGCAGTTCTTGAAGATGTCGGAATGATTTCTGATAATAATCGTTCCAAAGTTACAGATAAAAATAAAATAAGAAGAGAGAGAAAGAGAAAACGAAAGGAACTACAATGTAAAGGAAAACCAGAAGAGCTTCAAGCCCTCTTTTTTGACGGAAGAAAAGATAAAACTTTAGCAGATCAAATCAAGGGAAACAAAAAGCACAGGACAACGGTTATTGTAGAACATGTAGTTTTAATACAAGAACCTGGATCTGAATATATCGGCCATGTTTCTCCTGCTAGTGATTCAGCAAAATCTATTAAGAGCAGCATTGCTGAATATCTTTTACAGAATATCAACACTGAAACTCTTTTGGCAGTTGGCTGCGATGGGACACCCGTTAACACAGGTTGCAAGACTGGAGTTATACGTCTCATAGAAGAAGATGTTGGTAGACCTCTTCAATGGCTCATATGCATGTTACACGCAAATGAGTTACCGTTGCGGCATCTTCTAAAAAAGCTAGACGGTCAAACAAGTGGTCCTGAAACCTTTTCTGGTCCAATAGGAAAAGATCTCGAAACCTGTGAGCTGAAACCGGTAGTCAATTTCAAAAAGGTTGATGTCGTAGAGTTAGTAGCAATATCAGAAGAGCTTCGAAAAGATCTGAGTACAGATCAACAATATATGCTGCAAATTTATGAAGCTGTAACATCAGGTTACTGCTCTGTTGCCCTAGCAGAGAAAAAACCAGGAAAGCTAGCGCACTCCCGTTGGCTAACGGCAGCATGTCGAGTTTTGCGCCTGTACATTTCAGTTACAAATGTTTCAGCAGAACTGAAGACCTTAGTAGAGTTTATAATTAAAGTGTATGTGCCGATGTGGTTTGATATAAAATCCAAACCGCATTGCAAAGATGGTGCTAGACACTTATGGAAGATGATTAGCTTGTCACGTTATCTCCCAGATGACTTGAAGACTGTCGTGGATGGCGTAATAAGCCGAAATGCTTTTTTTGCGCATCATGAAAATAGTTTTCTTTCGATGCTTACGGATGAACGAAATTACATCCGACTGCTTGCAATACGAAGAATTTTAAAAGCCAGGGAAAATAAACAAGAAGGTATCCGGCGGTTCACTGTTCCTGTAATAAATTTCGAAGCAAAAGATTATACGGACCTAATTGATTGGCACCAATCAGTTGTTACGGAGCCACCAATGCTTCGTGCAGTCAGCAATGAAGATTTCCGAAATATTCTAAAGGAGAAAATATCTTTACTAGAAATAAAAGAGTTTCCATGCCACAGCCAAGCAGTGGAGAGGGCAGTAAAAATAGTGACAGTTGCTTCAGCTTCTGTGGTGGGACAAATCGAAAGGGATGGCCTTATAAGGGCGAAATTAGAATCACAAAGAATAATTCCTTCATTTGAAAGCAAGTCGAAATACAAAAAAGGCGAAGTAGATCAGGCAACAGAAAAGTGAAATATTTAATAAAATCTCAGTGTCCATTATATGGTTGGGAGGGCACGGGTGGAACTCGATATGCAGCCACCTCCTCGTGGTGAGTTCTGGGTTATCTCAGTGAATTTCCTCTGAGATAAGCAAAGAGCTGCATTGCTTCATGTTTGTTTGCTTACTTGGCACAAATGACAGCAGTAAAAGATGAATTCAATTATTATTTATGAGTTTATTGACGTTTCCTTTTTCCTGCTGAACAAACCGAATTTTAAAGGCTCAGGCTCCACCTGAAGATATTGCTTGATTTTTTAAAAAAAACTTACACGGCTACTTAGCAACTCAATACTAAACATTTCCGCACTAGAGCGTAATCTATTTCGAAAATGCAAAAAAATCGTGTTTTTAGAAGAAAAATGTCTGTTTTAGTCAAAATTTCAAATTTTTAAGGCGCCGGCGCCACCTGAAGGTATTGTTCGATTTCAAAAAATTTTTACATGGTTACTGAGCAACCCAATACACAACTTTTCCGCCCCCAAGCCTCATTGATTTCGAAAGTTTGTGCAAAAGTGCATTTTCGGCCCACCCTATTGTGTATTATTGCCCTCTATGTGGGTGTTGCCCCCCCCCCCCATAACGGGACGAAACATACCCTATGTGTTTCTGTAGTTTTTGAAATGAAAGAAAAAGAGATAAGAGAAAATGATAAGAAAAGGGGTGTAAGTGGACATTTTCATGTTTTCAGTAAAACAAGTTTAAAGTTGTAGTCCTAGGCAGATTTTCATTGAAAATTTTTCCTAAATCATGCTGTACAACCAGGGCTGCGGAGTCTGAAGGAAATTTGGCTGACTCCAACTCCGACTCCTGGATTTTGAAACCTCTGACTCAAACTCTGGATTTTTATTTTATTTTTTTTTTCAGTCCCCCCCCCCCCCCCCATGAGAAGGGGAAGGAAACTTCTAAACAGCGAATGAAATATTAATCCATTTCTATGAAGTTTCAGCATGGTATTTTATTGTAAACATAAGGTGCACACAATGTTTGAAATTCATTTTGAAAGTCAAATTTTACAATAGTTAGGATTTTAAAAGTGATTACTTAAAAATCCCCCCTTTTTTTAAATTGGAAACGATTAATTTGCTCCCTTCTAATGTTTAACAAATAAATGTTGATCAAATTATGTGCTTTCAATTTCTGAAAGCTGTAACTCGAGAGAAAGAAATCCTTTTTTGCAAAGTCAAAAAACTTTTCTCGAGAGGGAGAGGTCTGATCCGGGTGACACTCATGTGGTGGGTGCCACCCCAAGTTAATTTCAGAGTTTATAAAAAATATAAATGCTTTAATTCTGAAAAATTTCCCCAATGAATCTTAAATTATATTGCATCTATAAAACTTAAGCGTGGTTTTATTTTTTACGAAGAGAGGTTGGGCCAAGGGGGCCCATATAGGAGGGCAAGGGGGGGGGGGGGGCTCAAGCACCTCTTAGAAATAAGAACTTCCTTGCTTTTAAATGTAAAAACATTTCTTCTCCAGACATTAATTAATAATTTATTTAAAATATCAAACTTTAACAACTCTAATCTGTACTGAAATTGGTGTCTATGTGGGAAATATCCCGCTAAACTATGGCGAAAATATCTGAGCCCCCTCTTTAAATTTTGCATATGGACGCCCATGGGACAGGTACATGTCCGGCTTGAGCAAATTTTACACAAAATGCGGCGGTATACAGCCTTGTGCAAATAGCTCTTTTACTGTACCTATATTTCTTCTTCGTAAAATTTTTAATTTTATTGGCTGCTTTAGAATTAACCTTAATTTGAAAATTTTAAGATTGAAATTATTGAGTGTTGTAACCAATAAAAAATATAGGGGAGGGAAGCCCTAAGCGGATAGATTAATGAAATACGCTTGAAAGTTGTAGTTTTTGGATTTTTATCGCAGCAATATCGGTTTTATTTCTTAGTAGGGTTTTTGAACTTCAAAAAAAAATTATTTTTGCATTACTTCAAACCAAATATTTATTTATTATCAAGCATCACAAACACTTGAAACATCCGCTTCGCCCTACCAAGGAGCCTAAAGCAGGTAAGCCGTTTGGGTAAAGTAGGTAAGTGTAACTAATTGTGATTTGGTACACTTGTCAATCAAATATGAACTTATAAATGATTGAATTAATTGATTAGCTAACTGCCATTATAAAAAAATATAAAAAAGTTATACTTATCCAATTTAAATTGAAAATCTAAGTCTGCACATTTGTTTGTAAAACATAAAGAAATAATTGACTAAATCAATCGACTAACTAACTGCCATCATGAAAAGTAACTAGTTATACAAATCCTACTGAAATAGAAAATCGAAGTCAGCACATGTGTCAAGAAATTATAAATAAATACATGATTAAGTCTCATACCCGCTTTGCCCAAAGGCACATTTTTTATTTCAATAATTATAACCCTAAATTTAAGAAAGAAACAAAATGACCATCGTAGTTTGAACGCGGATGGTGTCAGAATAACTTAATGTTATTGGCATTAAAAAAAAAACTAATCTTCGACTAATCACAAGTTACATACCTTCAATTTTTTAGATATGTATCATTTTTCTTATTTTAAGCTTGGCTACGCCATGTTGCTTCACTGCAGCTTCGCTATGACTGATTGAAACTCAGGGGTGTTCAAGGAAACATGACATACGCATACATCGCAGCTTGCACTCGGAATACGAATGCCAACTCGCTTTGGGCCACTCTCCCCTACTTATTTCATTTCATACATTTTAGTGAAAACCAAGCTTATAGACTCCCCCCCCCCCATCAGATGGCTGGATGGGATAGAAAAGGACTTAAAGGTAGCAGGAGTGAACCAATGGAGGGCTATTGCAGGGGATAGTGTTAAGTGGGAAAGACTTCAACAGATGGTCTTGGCCTGCAACAGGCTGTAGCACAAGCGAAGAAGAAGAAGCTTATAGACATAGTCTTTAGATTTAAAAAACCGATACATTTTCACGATTTGCTCAAGGGATACCTTCCTTTTACTATTTAACTGAGATCGGAGTAAAAACTATATTTTTAATTTTATTTGAAAGTGATTACTGTATAATTGTTATAGGCAATAAAACCGTTTGCTGACAGTTGCTATTAGTTCAAGAAAGTTAAAAAAAACAAGCAGACTAGCGGGTCGGTAGAATAAGCTATTTCCGAAAGTGTAAGTTCGATAAATGGATGATACGTGCGATTCCCTCTCATTGCATGCATTCTCTTTTTTTCTTGAACTTGCAAAGAAGTAGTCAGCATCTCGGGCAGGGTTCCCTAGTGCAAGCAGAAGAGTCAGACTGATTTTGGAGTAAAGGAGCCAGAGATTCTAAAATTCCCCGAGTCGGAGGTCGGTCATTTTCCTCCAAATTTGCAAGCTTGGTGCCAGGCAGGAACCTTTATCGCCAGTGCTGGTGCGCACTTAACAATGCACTCAGTGAGGAAAAAGTGCGGAGGTGAGACAAGTAGACCAGCTTGGTACCACAATAATATTGAAATGTTTCCCTTTTTTAAATTTTATTCTTTTAGTCGGCCAGGTTGATATAAATAATGGCTAATACAAACTAATTCATGAAATTTGGTACGGTACTTTGTAATAACCAAGTTCAAATGTATTTCTATTTTTTACAACAGCTGTGTTAAATCTTTTTTGCATTAATCATGAGTAACAAAGTTGGCTATAGAACTCGGAATCTTAAACATATGAAGTACATATAAAATGCGAGTTTATTCTGTCAATAGATATCAATAAACATACCTTGCTAGACAAATAAGCTTGCTTTTCCAACACAGAATTTAAATATAATAAGTTATTTCTCAAACTAGAATGGAGAGCCTCACCCTTGGAAGTTTTCAAAATGTATAAAATTGATGGCTGAAAAGGACAATAAATACAAATAAATGTTAATTATGGGCACATATAAATCAAATTATGCATTAGGTCAAAATAAAAAACATTTAACAAAGCCATATCACCAAGCTAATGAGAAAAACAGAAAATCAAAAACATGATTTGTAAAATTAAGAATAAACATCTTGCAAATGACACACTAAACCCAAGCCTTAGAAGATATTTCATCGTTAAAATTTTATTTATCTAATGCTCTTACCAACTTTATAAAAGGCAAAACTTTTAACTACTAAGTTAAATATTAATTTAAAATAACACTAGGTTTATCCTACACTAACTGAAGCCATAAGCCATAAAAGTATCTTCTGAAACTTTGGCTACATTGATTATATTTCCTTTAAGATAATTTTCTTTACAATTCTTCATTGTAATTAAGTATCAAATAAATGTTACATATTTATTTTTGTAATTTGTTTTAATTTTCTTGTTATACTATATAGTTTGAAAAGCTTCATTAAGCCTTCCTATAATTACTGTGCATTAATTACTGAACATATCATTTTTAGTCTATGTATTATTCGGGTACAAAGTTAGAAGATGTTATGAAATTATTCCTATTAATTTGCATTGAGGTTCAAATGCATCTTACATGAATCAGGACCTATTTATGTCTATTAGTTAACATGAAAAATATTTATATAATTTATTATCTTGCTTATGATTAGTTTTGATTTTGCTGTGACAGCTCAAAAAACTTAGTTATAATTTTATAAATATAGCCCTTGCTATATATATATATATATATATATATATATATATATATATATATATATATATATATATATATATATATATATGTATATGTAATATGTGTAAGAATAGGCTTGAAACATATATATATATATGTTTCAAGCCTATTCTCTAGTAAAAACTTTTGTTAGAGATTACTATGTATATCCAGCATTAAAACATGATTATAAACAGTAGTGTGTCCCCATTTATAATAGTTCAAGAGAACAAAATAGTTTTTCTGCAATATTTTTTTAAATATATGTATTTTTTAATTTTCAAAAATAGTGTCCTTTTATGCTACTGCCATACAAACAAGGTTAAGCAATCAAAAAGAGCCCAATTGCATTTATGTCTTACACCTACACTGGGAGGCTATCGTCAATTTTCTAGCTTCCTCTCCATTTTCAATTTCTTACAAAGAAACAAAAGTAAATTATACACAACAGAAATATTATATATCTTTAAATGAGCAATTCTTGTGACTATATATATATATATATATATATATATATATATAGATATATAATATATATATATATATATATATATATATATATATATATATATATATATATATATAGATAAATATAAATATATATATATATATATATATATATAGATATATACACTAGCTATATTCGCATAGCGATGCCTGTGCTAAGAGTTTAAAGGAAGTCCGTTGAATAAAAAAATCCACTCCCCTCCCCCGTTTTTACGCCAAATTAAGTAAGCAAATATGCGACATAAAATAGATACAGCAAAATGTCCAGCAGAAGTGACCGCACTGCAGAAACTCACCCAATTAGCGAGTGAAACGAACTCTGGCTGATAAGCAATTGCGATTAAAAATCACAGTACATCTAGGACAAAAAGGAAATCCTGTATCCCGTAGGAAAAAGGATTCAACTCCCCAGCAGTAAAACAACACAATTAAAAAAACAGTACATCAAGGACAAAAAGGAAACCCCGCACCCCGTATGAAAAATTTAACTACAGAAAAGCTATCATCCGAGAAAAGGGAAAAAAACCTCTCCCCTCCTCCCCGTCTGATGTTAAATAATTAGTAATCATATTCTTAACTAAAATGCATGAACACCCTTTGAAAACCTAAATACAATCCTTTGAAATCTAAAATATTTTGCGAAATAAACAAATAATACGCAACTACATTGTTCATCGCCAAATTCCCAAGCAACTTTCAAATTAAAAAGAAAATCAATTAACATTCGCACAATGAATTTAACAAAAATGCCAACAGTGCAATAACCAAATTAAGAATTCACTGGGGTCACCTCCCCCGATTTATGAATTTTTTTATTTTTTTTTATTATTTAAACTTTTTAAAATTAATTTTTTGCATTAAATTAATAAAATTAAATTTATTTTTAACACAGGACAAGCTACAAAATACTTAAACTACTATAAATAAATCACGAAAGATATTAGTCTTATGTTTATGTCCATAACTGCCAGTGGGGTGGTGCACTCCCCCCCCCCCCCCCGACTTTCACAAATAAAATTTAACTAATCAGATAGGGAAAAGCTACAAAATGCATCATGAAAATTATTAATCTCAATTTATGTCTAGTATTTATTCCGAGGATGCAGTACATCTCCCTTGCAGTATCTGTAAGGGGCTGCAAGGGGAGGTACTTTCTGCCCTTGGGTTTTCAAAATAAACAAATTTTAGAAAACAATATTAATCTAATATTTTTAATGGTAATATTATTTTTACTCATTTAATAACAAAAAAATTTGAATGAGTAGAATTAATTTTGTTTTAAGCAAGACCAAATAACAAAAGTGCAAAAAAATTGTGATCAGAGAAATATGTAAAAATTCTAAGGTAATTAAAATTAACTTTATGAAAAAAGTTAAAATGCTGAAAATACATCTCCGTATTCGCTTTAAAATAAGTAAAATAAAAAGTGATAAGCTAAATATAAAAAAAAACTAAAAATAAATAAATTAAAAATTTAGTAAAAAAAATTATCAGCAATTTTCATGGGGTGTACTCATTTGCATATGAATCGGCCGGCGCCCATGGAAGTTTATTCAAAATTGAAGCCCTAAAAACTTAAGCACAATACTCTATGACATTAACAGGGTATCAGAAACTATCCCAATTAAATTTTTTAAAAGGGGCTGTTTAAAAATCCTATTTTTTGATGATATTAAAGGAAGGCGATTCAAAGGCATATTCCCGAATATTTCCTGAAAATTAAGTTTTAAAAAAGCGATCGTAGGACCATATTTGGTAATATTAGGGATAGCAATCTTTAAATTGAAGCTCCAAAAACGCAATTTTAAGCGATTTTCGAATACACAGTTTTAAGCGATGTTGTAAGGTGTTCAGAGACTTTCCCTGGAAATTTTGAGAAATTGAAGTTCTGGAAATGAAAGTTGAGATGTTTCGTAATGTTTTTGGTGGGAGGGGGAGATTTGGGGGAGAGATTCTTTTATCTTCAGACGATCTTGGTAAAAGAAGGAAGAAATAGGATGGGGGGGGGGGGGGAACTAGCTGACAAATTAGCTGTAACTATTGAAAATTTTTAATTCAAAGATTTCTTTTTAAAAGAAATTAAGATCTACCCAGACATTTTTTTTTTCCACATTAAAATCTCTTCTGACCTGTTGTGTTTCCCAGGTATGCTTTGATTTAACATATAATTTTAGCAACTAAATTAAAAACGGGAATAAGGTATATTCAAAAAAAATCTAAAAATAATGACTTCTCCAAAATGTCATTACAATATGCTAATTACTTGAAGACAAAGAGTCTAGAAAGGAACAAATGGTCTAATCTTGTGCGAATGAAGTCTTCTTACTTTTTACTGTATGCAGTGTATTTTACATAGCCTGAATCGCGTAAGAAGAATGTTCAAGATAGGTAAAATAAACAACATGCAGGCAGGGTAATGGTCTTGGCGAATCCTGCTGTAAATATTGAGGTTCAATGCGTTGGTGTTAAGGAAAAAATAATAATAAAAACAGATAATCCACAGCAGCGTATATGATTCGCTCCTCATTAATTTTACTGTGTTTTAACATATAATCTACAGATTATAGGCTAGAAAATATGGTACAATTCCTTTTTAATTTCAGGCACATACGCACAAAAAAAAAGGAAAATAAATAAAAAGTAATAAATTTTTGTCTGAAAAAGTGAAGGGGCCCGGGCCCCCTCTGTCCCTTCCCATGAGCCGTCACTGACATATTCTGTAAGTTCATCTACATCAGTGTTTTTTCTGTAAAAAAACCCGATTTTTTCCATAAAACTTTCTTAATATAAAGTCTAATCAAGTTAAGCCTTGAAAAAAACTGAATTGACACTTAAGGCAGACGATATACAATCATAACAAGGAAAATTTGTCTCTTCGCGCTTTAAAATTTTAAACTTGCTTAGGGTTGCCAGGCTTGGCTGATATTAGTCACTTTGGCTAATTTCAATCACACTAAACAATTAAACTAACTAAACAATTCAAAAGCCTTATGTAAGTCGATGTAAGGCTTTTTTTTTTCCTTAAGCAAAACTATTGCTTGAGAGTCTTATTATATTTTATTTACTTATTTTCTTTTTTACATTTCAAATTTATTTGTTTTTTTTTTTTTTTTGTTTTTTTTTTTTTGTTTTAAATCATGCATCTAAATTTTTTTAGAAAAAACATATGTCTTGAGACTGTTTATATTTTGTTAAGACTGTTTATATTTTGTTGTCATAATTTGCTGGAGTGGTTTGTGGATCATCAGTTTTTATGGAGTATGCTGTATGTAGCATTTTCTGGCATCAAGTGACCAACTACACTAAAAGTACTTATTCCAAACAAAAATCTCAATTGGGATAAAATCGTGAATCGCATCATAGTGTGGAAGGAAGGTTTTGGTCAAAAACCAATTTCACAATAGTAAAATCGACTCCAAGTTCAAAATCTTAAAATTAATGACAGGAAAATTGTATAGTGGAACCAAAAATGTAACAGATAGTTTAAAGCAAAGTGTTGATTTAATTGCATTAAGAATCTTCTTTGTTTGGTACTTTAGTGTTATAAGAAGGTCACAGCGCATTTTGAACCCATTTTTTCATATTTATTGTCCCAATGTTTGGGCAGTACCGTGTGTTAAATATTTATACGAAACCACCTTAGGTCTTCCCTAGGTGGATGTCTGTGGGGGAGGGGAGGCCTATATTCAGTAGCAGGCTTCTTAAAGCAGAAATGTTTAGGGGATATTTTGATAAATGGGAATCTAGCGAGGTCGTCTCATTTTTGGCGTTAATAACTTTATTTTGGTAACCTTGCTGATTTATAGTAACCCTATGTAAATAGACGTTTCCGTTTTCTTTTGTTTAGCTTTGCAACAAAAAATACCTCTTGCACAGGCGCTGGAGCCAAAAATTGACGCCAATGAAGAAAGATCTCCAGATTCCCAAATATCGAAATAACCCCAATGATTATAATGCTGATGAAGTGTTTACATGTGTACTCTCATTTCTTGGAAGCATAATATCCAACGACTAGCGAGAACCTTAAAATTTCATTAACGTGATGCTTTTCAATTATATTTGAAAAAGTATTGAAGCTTAGAAAAACACGAGTTGACAAAAAATAATGATTAAAAGCAGAGCGAGGCTCAGTCGTCAGGTACTATATATATATATATATATATATATATATATATATATATATATATATATATATATATATATATATATATATATATATATATAAGGTATATGCTTTGGCAGCATAATCTGATTGATCAGTATGAGGTACAAAAAGTAATCACAGCTGTTGTGAAAAATAAAGGGTCCAAGCTACAAACTGGTGGTCAGTATCTCAGTTGCTAGGGAGCAAACATAACTCTACAATTCATGTTTACTCAGGCTAAATAAGGGGAAAAGGAAAAATAGAGAAAGGTTTGACTCAACACCTCCTTCCTATAACCAAAATGAAACAAAAACAATCAAGGTGGATGAGCCACCGACAAATACATGAAAATACCTGAAGGACTGTAGACTCCCATTCTAGCCAATGTTCCGTAAGAACATCTATCACTTTACCATTTACCACATTCAAGTACCTATAAAAAAGAAACATTAAAATGAGTAACTTTTGTTCCAAATTTCATCTAATTTGTAGCATTATTTCTTGAGATACATCAGTTGCAATGAACAAGAAAAAACTTTCGATTGCACCAACACTCTTGAAGCTATTGGCACCAAAATTGAATTGGCTTTTGTCCTACTCTACCTGTGGATAAAATTTTATTTAAATCCATTCATTACTTCCGGAGAAAATAATAGCCACAAGTAACAAAAAACAATGTCTGAGTGCTCAACCCCCCTTGAGATATTGGCACCAAAAATTGAATCACCACCAAGGCCAAGTAGAGTCAAGGCGGACCCCAGGGGCGGCATTTCACCATTTCATTTGGGGGGTCGAGTTTTTTAAATATGTATAACCCAAAGCGAAACCAAACACACATTAGCTAACAAGAAGTTGTCATAAAATCGGTTTAGTATAAATAAAATTAGTGTTTAGAAACAATTAAAATTTTGATTCATTGACTAAAAATTTATCATACAAAACATCTCGCTGCTAAAGATTTTATACCTTTTGGAAAAATTATAATGCATGATTTTTCGAATTCGGAACAGCAGGGAATCCTGTTACTAATCTATCAGTGCCCAATGTCGTGCTGTTTTGCCGGTTCAGCTAAATAGAAAAGGTATTTTTTTCCCCTTTGTGCCTCGAAAATATTTCTCTAACCTCCTGAGACACAAAAAAAATCTTTCTCTACTAGCTGAACCGATTGTAATAGTTAAAAAATAATAGAAGTAACACAAAGTTATGTATAAAAGCACTTTTTATATCTTGCTCTTCAAAATCACCCATGCTACTTCTAAAACTGTGAGGGGCTTAAACTTTTCATCATTGAATAATCTAGTCATGTCGGTGCTCGCAGCTTCAATGGGATATCATCTGCCTCCAGCTCTGTTATTCACTATTCCAGACTGATGAGCCCATAATAAGGACGAAACTGCAGTCTCTGGATGTGAAAACCATTCTGTCGGTATATTGCTTGTAATTGTTCTTTCCTCATGCTAAAAATTTTACTCACAGTTGAAACATTTTATTTTTCGTTTTCAAAATCCAATCCAAATAACCATAATCCCAGCCAACCATACAGAAAAATAATTATCATCAAATTTTGTGTTAATTTCATTCGAAACTGAATCTATTAATTCATACAAAATATTCAAAATTCAATGTTTGACTTCACATCATCATGTGGATTTTTGTCCCTTTTTTTTTTTTTTTTTTTTTGCACCTCTTTAAAATTGGCTAGGAGGAAGATTTTTTTTTTTTAAATTTCACGATTGATTGAAATGTACACACAGAACAATTGTAGATTGAACTGTGGTTTGAATAGTCGAGTAGCGGATTGAAGATATAGATTTTGATAGAGTAAAGCATTTTTCAAAAACCTTTTCCCGATACAAACAAATTGGATAAAAATTCAAACGAAGTCATACATGCTAAAGGGCATGAGCTTTTTCATCATTGAAAGAATCGTTTTGCAATAATTCTTCCAGTCGTCAAATCACTGCTTTGAAGTAATAGAGAGATGGTTTTATCGTTTTAACTCTTGAAGATTATCTTGTGTCACTCCGTGATTGCATAATTATAGAGCCCCATAAAAGGTATTTGGTTAATATGTCTTTTTTTTTTTCAATAATCACATGCATTTTGAAGAAGTTTCTATGAAAACATTATAGTGTATTGAGCAGCTGAAACGTGTTTCTAGCAGAAGAACACTCATTAAATAAACATACACTTAAAAAATGAGCGTAAAAGTGAATGTAAAATATCAAGGAAATTTCTTGTGAAAACCATGCTGCCACACCACTTTTCACGAGCCTCTCGTATTGGACATACCATCGTTACACTGGGCACACAAGTGTGAAACTTTTAGCCTATATGAGGCAATGTCTTCTAGTTAAAATTAACCATGGTTTTCTATCAGTTTTCTATGTTCTGAAAAAGCCGAAAATATTTCATGAATTTCTAAGTCATCATCCAAATAACGAAAAACACTTCTTCTAGTCTGAGAATGTGTCGAGTTTCATCAAATAGTTGCTGAGAACCAGCGAGATTTCCTTTAGTGAACATTTATTTCCGACTTACGTAAATTGAATTCACCCGTTTTCTATCATTCTGCTCAAAAAATTTGGGGGTGCAACCGCCCCCTCTTGACCCCCCTATTTGCCGCCCCTGGCGGACCCCCTGTCAGTTATGTCGTTGGGCCCCCAAAAATAAGAAAAAAAGAGAATGAAAAAAAGACGAAAAAAGAAAATAAATCAAAGCTGCTTACTAGAAAACAATTAATTCTATTTTAATTACCACAACAGAAAATACCGAAAGAGTATATTTTTCATTATCTTTAAATTTTTGCTTATCAGGATTTTTTCCCCCCTTTTGCTTTCTTCCTTTCTTTTTTATTCTTTATTTCTTTTTTTGGTGTGTGTCAGTGTCGCTGGGCTCCCTAAAGGTCCGGGCCCCTAGGCTACGACAAGGCTGACATGGCCTCTTGTCTGGCCTGATCACCACCTGTACACACTTGAGTATACATGTAAACCAAATTTTGTTTCATTTTGTACTTTGTTTCCCAAGATATAGCAAGCCTGCATAACAGAGAAAACGTTTAATTGTTCCATCCCCTCTTTGTGGAATTGGCACCAATTCACATTGGAGGTTCATACGAGGGGGACCCAAAAATAACCGGATTTTTGTTCTAAAATATTTATATATTAGTTTATTCACAAAAGTCTTTAGTCGCCTTCAAAGTGTTCACTCTTAGATGCAATACACTTGTTAATTCCTCTTTTTTTTTCACTGTTAGAAGCTCCCCTGGAACTCTTTAACTTTGACCATGTCCAGTGTCCGTTGCGAAGCAGTTTTTACAGCCTCTGCATAATCAAAACGCTTCACTTTTAGAATTTTTTTCATCCTCGGGAACAGAAAAAGATCACCGGGAGCTAGGTCTGGTGAATATAGGGGGTCAAAGAACGACTGACCACCCCTGAGAGGCCCAGTAGCGGTTAATAGTGAAGGCTGTGTGTACAGGAGCATTATCATGTTGAAAGAACCATTCTTCTGATCGCCCGCGCGAGCTCCAACTTACTCTTGTTTCTTCTAAAGTTTCATCAGGTGTAAAACGACGACTCTCGTTAATTGTCTGGCGGATTTTTTTCAAAGTTTTCATCATTTTGAGATGTTGAAGGGTGCTCAGAGCGAGCATGATCTTCAACATCCATGCTACTATGTTTAAAGCGCCCAAACAACTTGAAAACTTGCGCACGGCTCATAGCGTCGTTCTTGAAAGCTTGTTGAAGCATTTGGTAAGCTATTCCATTGCCGACTTTTCAAGCAGGAAGCAAAATTTCAAGCTTAGTTTGTTCTTTCAAATCTGCCATAATGAGTTCACAGGCGGAAGGCAATAACGCCTGAGAAAACCAACACTACGATCACCATTATCAACTAAACTGACGCCACTTGCACAGCTGGTTTATGAAGGTCTCTACTTGAGCCATCTAGCTGGAGAACACTCTACTACATCTAGGATTGGCATCACACCATTAGTCTGGTTTCTTTTGGGTCCCCCCCCCCCTCGTATGTGAACCAAATTTTGTTCCGATTTCATGCAGTAGTTATTCTCCTGGAGCTGTCACAAAATAATGGTCACACATACACAGACTTACAGAGATTTTCCAAAAACAAAACAGAACTGGCATATGGCAATGGTTTGAAGCAGTGGTTTTTACAGTGCTGAAACAGAAATTCATACTTTAAAAAAATGTTTCAACTTTGCTGCCCCTAAAATCGGTTCCCCTAGGTCGCCTACTCCAGGAGCCGGACCTGATTAACTCAAGTCAGTTATCCCTTACAGAAATTAATTCAACTTTCTTTGAGTGAAAACTTTCTTGAATGTTTAATTTCGGTATATAAGTTCCCCACACAGTAAGACCTTTTTTTTTTTTTGTAAAATTCTGCTGAGAGATGTAATTACATATTGTAGTTTTATGTATTGTGTTGTATGTTATGTTCATATATGTTGTATAAAAACACTTTATTTGATTGTAATACATACACTTTTCCGAAACTGCGTTACAATGTTTATTTTCGAAAATCTGCACAATTTGAAAATAAGATCTACCTCTGGTCAAAATTAGATCAATTTTTTATGTTTTATTCTAAATAGTACTGTCAGTTCTACTTAATGGGGTAACGGATAAACGAATACCCCGCTTATACGAATAAAATCTCCCAGAACCGAAGATTTCCCTACAGGTGTAATGTTAGAGATCCCTGCTTAATCGAATAATTTCCCCAGATAATCGAATAATAGTAATCAGCTTTTGTGTATATTTTTGCTGAGAAAATTTTTGAATTCATTAAAAATAAATTAAATAAGAGCAATTATTGATGTAAAAATTTAAAATGGTATTTTTCCGCAAACAAGAGAAAATCTACATTCATATTGCATCAAAGCATTTCCACTATTCTATCTAGTTTCTTTTATACAGTCGACTCTCGCTACAACACGATCCGACTTACGCGAAACTGCTATAACGCGATTTTTTCCCTGATAAAGAATTTTATTCTAACGCGAATTCTTCACCCGCAGCATGAAAATTTTCCAAAGGGAATCGCGGTTTTTTCGTGTATGGACCTTTATCCCTTTGGCATTACTGATAGCGGCAGTTCCCCCACTGTACTGGTCTGAACATCGCTTATAGAATTAACTACTACTCATTTTACATTTATTTTTTTCATTCTACACTGGTGTCCAAAAGTTAAACATAATTCATAAAATGCGAGAAAAATCTGTAAATGTTCGTAAAATTATATAAAGTTACTTATAGAGATTCATTGGTTGAAGAAGAAACGATATGTTTATGCAAAATAGTATACTCGATGGTGTCATGCGCGAATTAGGTGCACGTTTCGGTATGTGGATAAAACAGCTCGCACGCTTTAGAGAGTTCAGGCTCGTTTCATGCAATTGCTGTACCAAGAAACATTGGATCTGGTGAAACAGAACTAATAATGGCTCAAAGACATCAATTGGACACGTTTGCGAAAGGAAGAATCGTTACAATGCTAGAATCTGGACGATCAAAAACTGCAGTGTCTCATATTCTTAATGTGCCTCAGTGTGTAATCTCGAAACTGTGGCAGAGGTTTTCAAATACCAGAGATGTTACCCGCCGACCAGTACCCGGTCGACCAAGAGTCACAATCGCAAGCCAAGATCGTTTTCTGGCAATTTCTGCACGACGTCATAGGGACAGCTGTGCCAGAAAACTGGACTCAACGCTCAGTGCCGTCACAGGAATAACAATTTCGAGGCAAACTGTTTACAGGATCAACTCCTGTACGACTCAATCATGACGGTCTGTATGCCAGAAGACCAGCAGTTTGCATTCTTCTCACATCAGCGCATAATCGCGCTCGTTTAAACTGGAGCTTGCAACATCGGCATTGGAGTCTGGGACAGTGGGCTAATGTGATGTTCAGTGATGAGTCCCGCTTTACTCTACAGGGTGATTCTAGTCAGGTAACAATCTGGAGAGAAAAGGGGACTCGTTTCCAACCGCAAAACATAAGAGAAAGACATCACTTTGCGTCAGATCACTTTGCAGGAGTAATGGTGTGGGCGGGGGTATTATGTAGGATAGCCGCACCAACCTCCATATTTTTTAAACAGGCTCAGTCACTGGTCAAAGATACAGAGACGAGGTTCTTGAGCCTTATGTTTGCTTGTTTCGAGGTGCTGTTGGTCCTGAGTTCATATTCATGGACGATAACGCGCCATGTCACCGAACAGCTGTGGTCGATGACTTCCTCGAATCAGAAAATATCCAGCAAATGACGTAGCCTGCGAACTTCCCTGATCTGAACCCTATCGAGCATGTCTGGGATATGCTCGGGAGACAACTTGCAGCCCGTTTGCCCCTGCCAAGCTCGGCTTCGGAGCTAAAAAGAGCTCTCCAGCATGCTTGGAATTGTTTAAGCCAGAGGCGGATCCAGACAGAATTTTCGGAGGGGGCCATTTGGAAAAATATGACGCTTTGAAAATTTTAGAATTTTACAAATATTAATATAGAGCCCACCTTTTAACCAGAGCATTTTTTAGGAATTTTCACTAGGCGACACAAGTTGAACACAAAGGCTGTAACCTTTTCAATAATATTCCTCTTTGGTACAGATGTGATATACCCCCCCCCCCATTTGGCGACATCCGATTTTTTGCACAAAATTGAAATATTTTTCTCGCCAATGAGGCGATAAATTTTTAAGCATGGCATCCCTGGTGAAACTAACCTGTGGTTGGCAACGCGAAGGCAAACTTGTTCGAACTTGTTTACTTGGGTTCTTGGTTTTACGCAGGAGAGATACGTGTTGTTTTGTGCAATATACCTTACAGGAATGCTTATTTTGTGTTAGTTTAGATTCAGTAGTTGTGTTTTGAAGTAAAAACATTAGAAAATGCCAGTTTCTTCAAACTTGAAGGTTAATTAAAAGTTAACTCCAACGTGGTGTGTATCTGTAACATGCCATTGTCAGATGATGTTTTGTTTTGGACTGAGTGTGAGGATTTATACCATAAAAAGGTAAGTTCTTTATTTTAGAATTCACATAAAAATTCTCACTTCGGAAATTCTTTGTTTTTTACAAATCCTTGAGGGGTTCTTGTAGCTTTTAACTTTATTTTTACTGTATGTTAATTAATTTTACAAAAATAGTTCGGTTATTTTGTTCTAAAAGTTAATTCTTATCGATGCCACGAATTATTTAGACATTAACGTGCCTCCTTTAGGTACTGAATTTTATGTTAACAATTGAAAGTTCTTTCGGTTGTACTCTTAAAAATGCTGAATTTTATTAATAAATCTGCACAATAATGGTGCATATTTCACACTTAAAACTGTGTCATTATTGTACACTGAACGGAAGGAGCCACCCTTGGGTGTACATACACATGAATATGCATAATATACATAAATATACATAATTGTGACCATACTCCGACTGTAATGTATATTAACAGTCGGAGGGATAACGGACCGAGCGAAGCGAGGTCCTGGCGAGCCAGAGGTCTCATAGTACTTTCGTAATGAGACCGAGGCAGGGCCGGCGAGCCGAGGTCTCATTACGAAAGTACTATGAGACCGAGGGCTCGTATCCCGGAGAAATGATGAAAAAACAATTAATGCATTAATTTCGACTTGTAATTAATACAATAATTTATTTCATTGTATTTTAATATGTTTACAAAAAACCCCGGCCCTGTACATTTTTGAAGCATATATTCGTGATGTTTTTTGTTGTGCTTTTATGTTGTTTTTATATATATTGTGTTCTGAAGTGCTTTGATCATGTTTTTTATCTGATTTTTTCCTGTTGGCGCAAAAAAAGCATCGCTAAGAACGATGTATGACATATGTCGTCATACATCGTTTTCTTGGCGACGCTTTCTTGGCGCCAACAGGAAAAAGTCGCCAAGGGTGGGGTATATCACATCAGTTCCTCCTCTTTTCTTAGCAAACGTGTGCATATATCGTCGCCTCAAAGTGGTATTCCTGTAATCAGCACTCTTAGTTTCTGAGGCGACTGGGGGGGGGTACAGGACTTCTGTTTCTAATAGGAATCCGATATGAACCAACGGTAAGTATAATATTAACTCCGAAGTAAAGGGGGCCCAGGGGTTTCTCCCCCGGGAAAAATTTTTAATTTGTAGTCTTAAAAACGCATTTTAGACGATCTTTGGCAATGTTAGTGGTGAAGAGGTTCGGTGGCGCTCCCCTGCATATTTTTCGAAATTGTAGCTCTAAGAATGCAGTTTTAGACGATCTTTGTTAGAGAGAGGAGAGATTTGAGGGACCATCAAAGGAAAATTTTCTGTTTTGTAATCTTAGAAATACATTTTAACTGTCTTTCGTAACATTAAGGGCTGGGGTGCAAGACCCCCCCCCCCCTCCCTCCCCCGACCATTTTTCGAAATTGAAACCCTGAAAACGCAAACATTATCTCCAATAATGTTAAGAAGAGGGAGATGCAGAGGGTTCTTTTTTTGCAATTGTAGAGCTAAAAACGCAGTTTAATTCGATCATTTCGTGATGATACGTGGAGGAGAGATTCAAGGGCCCACACAAAGAAATTTTTCTACGAGTAATTTACAGTCTTAAAGATGCATTCTAATTATCTTCGGTAATGGTAAAGGAGAAGAGGTTTGGAGCGCTCCCCCGGAAATTGCTTGAAATTGTAGCTCTAAAAAGGCTGTTTTAGACGATTTTTGGTGATGTTAAGGGAAGGAGAGAGTAAAAGGCCTATCCCAGGATTTTTTTTTTAATTTATAGACTTAAAAACGCATTCTAGACTATCTTTGGTAAGGTTAGGGGTTGAAGAGATTCTGAGGTCCTCTCGCAAAATTTTACTCTTTAAATTGCAAATGTAGGCAATCCATGATTCATGAGTAACTTTTAGAGGACCAGCCATTTTTCGAAATTGAAGCTCCAAAAACGTAATTCTTGAAAACTTTCAATAATGTTAGGGGAGGGGGGAGGAGTTCTCTCCCGAAAACATTTTGAAACTCAGGCGCTTAAAACAAAATTTAGGCCGATCTTGAACGATGTTGGCGAAAAGGAGAGGTGGGGAACTCACCCCTGGAAACTTTTACAAGTTACTTTTTTTAACGCAGTTTGTAGACGATCTTTGGTAATATTAACAAGAGGAGTGGTTTGGAGGGTCCCATATTAAAAAGGGAACGAAGAATAATTACATAGTACATCATAAAGCCAGGCTGAAACTTAAATCTAACTTTAACTTAATGCACAGTCATTAAAGTATTTTATTATTAACTTTTTGTTAACAAATTTTCGTTCGTCTATTCGGATGGAATATTGAAACAGGTAGTATAGCTATTGACAGGCTAATAAAAAAATATTTTAAAAATATTATATATATAAAAATTGTTTCTTTAAAAATTTCTGTACAAATTTCTTGAAGCCTAAGCTGGGAGCTGCTTTTATTTCCAATGTATATAAGCGTAGGTTTTTTGCAACGTAAATTTGTAAGCAAAATTCATACTTTTAGTTTGAAAATTAAAAAAACTAAGTTTTTGAAATGAAACACATTTAAAATATGAAAAAGAACAACACAAAAGCGTTATATCATACAAAATCTTCGGATCTAATTGCGCTTATGTTTTTTTCTCAAATTGGAATTTCCTTTAGTTTCAACTTAATATTGCATACGATATAGTTAATCTGTGTACGTTTTAATTACTAAAATAACTAACTATTTCTTAAATCAGGGACTGAAAAAATAGTTTTCGTCTTATCCAGCAGCGAGATATTGGCTTGTTGGGGGTGTGAATCTATTTCTCAAAATACCTTTTTTTTTATATCGAATTACGTATGGAACTAGACAGAAATTTCCTCTAGATTTTAAAACCGTGGTTATTTTTTTATCTGCCATTAACAGCAAAAAATATGCATACCTTCCAAAGAGACCGGAAACCATCCGGCTATTCTTGCTCGCTTTGTGGGAGACACCGCAGTTATAAGTGCTAAATGAACTCAAATATTTGGTATACACTTGATATTTTTAAAATTTTCGTGAGGTATCCATGCCTTTCCTCTGGCATTGTTTCCATTCATGTTAGACTTCACATGAAAATTACAATGATTTTTTTTTTTTTTTTTCAGTTTAAGCGAGGAAAGAGGCTTAAAAAGTATAGTTGAAGCTTTCTCAGTGTGGTTTTATGGCTCCTCGGCGTTGTTTTAATATTCATGTTCGACTTTGAGGAATAATAAGGATTTTTTTTAATATTAAACTCTGAAAAAGGTTTTTAACTATTTTTGAAATTTTCTCAGGGTAGCGATAGCCCCCCTCTCATTGTTTTCTTATTGTTAGTCTCTTTATGCATCATAAGGGAAGTTTTTTACATTTTTGCTAAAAAAGGGGGGGGGGTTAACAATTCTTGAAATTTTTTCAGGGGGGCCATGGCCCCATGGCCCCCCCACTGGATCCGCCCATGGTTTAAGCCCACAACTCATCCACCATCTCATTGAAAGTATGAGTAATCGTTGTGCAGCGTGCCTGGCAGTCAGAGGTGGCCATACACACTATTGAACTTCAGCATCATCTTTTAAAGAAAAATTTTTGTGCCAAGAGTAAACTCCTCATATGCCTGATTTTCATTTAAACTATTTTTTGGGATGATAAAAGTAAATATTACCGTTTTTTTGAGTAGTTTCCTTATTTTGTAACCATGTTGCACTCGCATATCACATTTCCCCCTATTTCGATGTATATTTCTCACATTACTCAAATAAATAACAATTATGCTTAACTTTTGGACACCAGTGTATATGGGAAAGATGATGAAATATTATGACACCAAAGAGCGCTGTTTCATTTAAGGTTTGTGAAGATAGAAGGAAAAAGAGAAAGTTTCTCAACAACTATAGTGCATTTGTTTTTCTTACTACATAATGTACATACTGTAGTGGTTTATTTTGCGTCTTCCTTTCCCATTGATCATTGATTTTGTACATTGTAGCAGTTTTTTATGTTAAATAAAATGCTTGTTTTTAAAAGTGCAATAAATAAAAATTCAATTTTTTATTTAAGAAACAGTATAGTATAGTTAAGAAATGGTTTTTAACAGTTTGAGGTGGTGTTTACAAGTGTCTTTAATCGTATGGGTATGTTTAAAAAAGTTTTTACACATACCCTTTTCCACAACGCGAAATTTCAACTTACGCGAAGGGTCTTGAAACGCATCCCTCGCGTAAGTTGGGACTCGACTGTAGTTGCAATTACCAACAAACAGCCGATAATTAAATTAAAAAAAACAACGAAATATAAACATTGCAGACGATAAGAAATTGATAAATATTAGTTATACGTAAAACACAGTAATTGAAACGGTCTTTAAATATTTTTTGAGAGAACCTCCAATAGCTGTTCATCGTAATGCTTTTTTCTACGAAAAAAAAAGAGAGCAGTACTTAACATAAAAGAATTAAAATGGGCCTTGAAGTTTTGGAGAAATTGAAAATGATTGTAATTTGAATTACAGAATTTTTTTTGCCTGAAGATTGCTGCTCAAACAGCTGTGTTTGGATAGAAAATAACATACTTTTTACAGGGGACAGATTCGACCTTGATCTCAATTCTAAGAAAAAAATTTCTTCTAAGAACATGTGATCAAGGGAAGGAAGTACAAAGCGAACCCTAATAAAGATTTATCACCCCCATCCGAGTGGTCAGAAAGATGGTGGGGGGGGGGAGGGGATTTGAATGGTGGATTGTCGATTTAATGAGTATTGTTAGTAGGAGGTGGGGGAGTAAGATACAGGAAATGAGAAAAAGAAGTAGAGGGCAAAAAAGGCAAGAAAGTAAACGGACAGCGAACAGTGTGGAAATCAACTGTCTCTCAGATGGTTCCTCAACTGTTATAGATAAGGCAGTTTTTGCTGGATAATGGGTGTCACTTTCTGTTCGTTTTCTTGGTAGATAAGCAGCTCTATTTTGGTCCAAAATCTCTTCCTTTTTTTTTGTCACAAATGAGTAAGACCGGAATTTTTCGGGGGATTTTTGACAAGTTCAAAAGATTGAGGGGGACGTGTCCCCCCTGTCCCCCGCGCCAACGACGCCCGTGAACGAGTACAGTCCTGATGTCAATTTGTCATTGTGAAAAAACATAATTTGAATTTAAGATCTCTAAATTAAAAACTATTTTTTTTAACTTTTTACTCACACGTCTTGCTTTTTTTTTTTTTGTAACCTCATATATGTCCAACTGCTAAAAACGGTACCTAGACTTTTCAATTTGCTGCTTGGACAGCCTAATACAGGTGTCGTCATGATCAGTGTTGTGGAGTTTGACTAATTTGGGGTACAGGACCCAAAGTCAGAAGTTGAAGGTCTACAATAAATGATACATTTCACGAGTCTGAATTTAACTGTATTAAATGTTGATGTTTCTCTTTAACGATATCCTTGATTTAACAATATTTTTTTTCTCAGTCCCCTGACAATCCTTAAATCAAGGTTATACTATATATGGTTGTAAAATCTGCCTAAGGACTGCTGATATAAACTATGATTGAGATAAAGATATATTATAAAATTTGTAAGAATATATTTGTAAATGACCTGCAGGTAGCATTAGATGAAAACAGCTCCAAACCATCAGAAGTTTTAAAAAGGGGTATCTTAGCAGAACATTTCAAATCTAAAAAGAAAACAACTATTAGTCCTGTTATTACAGCATGTAAATAATCACTACTTTGCACATAATTTATGTAATTTTTGAATTCCAAAATGCTTCCCATAACAAACATTGTAAGGTCAGGTTTTTTCATGCAACTGAAAAGTACAAATGACGGCTGCATAAAAATTTCCACTTTCATATTGGGAAGAGAATATTTCACGAACATCCAGAAACTTAACAATATGCCCAGTTAAATCTTATTTACAATAGCAAATAACTATTGAATCTGGCAGAATCAAAATCTTTAGTTCATAAAGATGTAATTTTCAAATTTGAATCAGAGCGAAACCACTCCCAGGTTTTATTTCTTGGGTTTGCAATTTGAGAAAAGTAAAATATTTTTGTGAACTTTTTTTATTTATGTGAAAAAAGAAATTTTCATTAATTAGCCTTTTTTTTTTTTTTCTGGCAAAACGTAATGTCAAAGCAATTTTAGTTGTCATAGGGAAAGGTGGGGATATCTTGGGACAAGACATGGCCCACCTTAGGACACTATAATTTTCAGCTTTAATTTTGTAAACAGAAATTAGTTCTCTTAGGATATCATCAATGACAGCAGGATCTACTCTTCATAATACTTTGGAATTTCTCATATGAACAGTTAAAGACCGATACAATTTCTCATATGAACAGTTAAAGACCAATACAATTTCCTTTGTTTTGAAAAGTTTGGAGTTGCATTATTAGGTGGTTTCATTATTAAAATTTTTAAGTAGGAAATGGCAAAATTTCAATCAGAGCATGTGGGAATTAAAATATGTCCTTTCTAAGTAATTTAAACTTAAAGGTTAAAAAACATATTGTGTTGCTAAGTCTCACTTTTAAAATTGATAGTCAATTGATAGTTGCAAAGTCTCACTATGATATATAATGACAATCTAAATGGAGAAGGTTGGGACACACAGTGGTGGGGCATGTTGGGACACCATCCCAAGCTGCTCCATCAGTGTACACACAGAAAAAGCCTATTTCATTGTACTTAATAAATCTGATGAGTTTAAATGAAATAAAATTGAGAAAATGGCTACGGTTATACAAAAAATCGATTTTTCTTTCTAGGTAAAGTATTAAGATATTAACAATAACAGAAATGGCGAAATCTAGAAAAGAAAAAAAGGAAGTTCCCTGCTGTTGATGTGTCTGCTCTGGAAACAACATCAGTAGAAAATGTTCCTAGAAAAAAATTTCAATTATTTAAGACAGGGTTGGCTTTTTGCCGGCAGAAACTGGTTTTTGCCCTGCCAGTGGCAGAAACTGGTTATAACCGGTAAAAACCGGCAGAAACTGGTAGAAACTGGCAAAAACTAGAAAACGTTTTTAATAGCTCTAGTAATTACTTAATGACAGGCAATTAAGTAAAATAAAAAATATAACTCAATTTCGGCATTGCAAAAACTTAATATAATAGTTATTTAATAATTAGTGTAAAAATATGTTAAATAGCAAAACTGACATTTCCAAAGCAAAGTAAAATTTATCATAGTTGAAATTGCTATGCGTTAGAAATTTTAGCCTTGTAATGTTGTAAGTAACAAATTTTTCAGTTTGTTGTTTATAATTATTTTGTTTGCATTTAATTTAAAGTGTAATATATATATATATATATATATATATATATATATGTATATATATATATATCAAATATTTAAATAAATACAGATTTGTTTTATTTCATTAAACTCTAAAATTCAAGAACTTTTCATTTTACACTTAATATAACTGAACAAAGCTATTCTAAAAGAGCTTAATCAAGCAGTTACTGATAATCATTTACTCGCCTATATGCTCCATCCAAAGTATTTGGGAGTAAATTTATCATGTTATCAAGAAGAAAGTGCCCGCACTTTACTCACAAATATTAACCCTGATTATGTACCTTATACCATTGCTTTACAAAGCAAATCGGCCCCTTTTCCCAAAACCTATTTTTCCAATCACGTGGTAACAACTACTCCAAATACCGCATGGTAGTGCAGTTTGAAAAAATGTGCTATAGATGAAAGTTATTTGAATCTTGCTTGTTCTTTGAGGATAATGCCAGCTAGTTCTGCTGGGATTGAAAGAATCCTCTCAAATTTCTCCTTTGTGCACAACAAATTGGGAAATTGGTTAGGTTTAGAAACAGCGTCAAAACTTTTATTTTGTTAGAGGCTGCTGCAGTGGAGAAACAATGTAAAATTTGATTTTGAATGGTGGTAGTGTAGTAAATAAATTGTATTTGGGTTAATATTCAATTATTTTTCTTATACATTTTCTATTGTATGTCAGGAGTTGCATTTATGTCATTTTTTGAGTTTCTGCCAGTTTCTGCCATAAATGTGGCAGAAAGGGGTTTTTGCCATGCCGGTTTTAACCGGTTTCTACCAGTGGTTTTTACCCGCCTCGGCAGAAACCTGCCAACCCTGATTTAAGATGACAATTATTAGTATTATTGCTTGTGTCCCAAGGTGCTCACTTAGTGCGGCAGGTTGGGACGTTGTAATGACTTTCTGATTTTTTTATGAAAATTTAATTTAATGAAATAATAGGGTAAAATAAATTTTAATTGAAGCAAAAATGTCTAAATTGCATGTTCAGCTAAGGTTCGTGAAAATTGGTTTGAAAACAAAATATTTAAAAATCATTAGTGTTTAAAAAGTGTCCCAAGGTACCCCACCTTCCCTTACTTTATTGAGTAGACCCTAAGGAGTATAATACAGTATTGTGGCAATTAATTGGGAAATGCTGTTCGCTTACGTGTGATAAAGTGAAATGCTTTTCACATTATCACACATAAGCGAACGAATAAGCACTAAAATTCATCTCAGAGTTCAAATGGCAGTTATTTTCAAACAAGTAGCTGTTTGTATGCATGAGGTAAGTATCAGGCCTATAAATTCTTACGCAAAGTGGCTAGAAATTGGCAGTATTAGCTGCTTGCTTGTTGTGGTGAGCAATAGGAGTTATTAAAAATTAGCTCTGAAACGCGTGCTAAAGTGATTACGCTTAGAGAACAAGCTTCTAAAATGTTAGAAGAAATAGGCAAAATATGTGGAGTGATAAATCAAGGATTGAGAAAAAGTTTTATTTTCTGATGAAACACATTTTGTGATTCAGGGATTTAGATCTAGGTTCGTGAGAAGGAGCAAAGGAGAACCTCTTCGTCCACACCACATTAATCAAGCACACAAGAATCTGCCCAAAAAGATGTTTTGGGGTTGTTTCTGCGTTTCGTGGACAGAATTCTTTGTTCCCGTAGAAGGGAAGATTAGCATGGCCCTTGCTCTAGGGTGTGATGTGATGTTCCCGTAGAAGGTAAAGTTGAATATTAGCAGTCGCCACTCGCCAAGCGGCGGTTAAAGTCACAAAAGTGGCAATTTAAAAATGTGTCATTGATCGCCACCCCCCCCCCCCCCCCCCGCTCACCACTCTTGATCAGTCACTCTACAAATTCATTTTTCTTAAGATTTAAAATGCCGTAAAATACCGAAAGTAACCCCCATCCCCTATTTTCCAAAACAAAACTTGAAAATTTTAGGAAGGGGGTTATAATCGAGAATTGTTTGAAAAATTAGCCAAAATAATTGTTTTTAGTAGTATTAATTTTAGGGTACAGAAAAGAAATAATAAGTAAATAACAGTTAATATTAATGAAGAGTGAGAAATTAATTAAATCCTTTCATAATTCTCCTGTTGTAATAAATTACACGTGAGTGCCATTTTTATTTATTTATTTATTTATTTTTTGAAAGAAAGGATTTTGCACCTTAAGTTGGAAAAACCCCTATAATTTATCGCTTGCAAATTCATGATGTGCTAAATGTAATAAGGTAATGTGCTAAATGTAATAAAAGAAGCAAAATCTTAATGGTCTTGTTCCAAAACAGAAGCATAAATCTCAAGCATCACTGCAAATTTGTTACAAAAATCATAATTTCAAAAACTGCGCTTTACAAAAATTTGCCAACGTAAAAATAGACAAATCTCTTGCTCGATTTAGTAAAATATACATTTCTAATGATCTGAAAACTCGGTCAAGTACTTTATTTCTGCTTTAAAAAAGGTTATTTTTAAGTTTCATGCTACTTTTTAAGCAACCTGTTTCCAAAATGGCGTTGTGTTGAAGATTGTTTATTTTCACAAGTCAGAATAAATATGCTGTTTCCAAAATGAATAAAAAGCAGTACGATTGCATAAATTTCTTCTGTTTTACATATGAACAAAAAAAAGGTGCTCTTGCATCAAAAGGAGTCTAGACATTTTATAAATACAAATACAAATACAAAAGTGACGACCAGCAACAGGCTCTGGGCCCAGCTAGACTGGTCCTAGTCAATTTACAATCCCCAGTGAAGATCAATGGCCCTCTTAAAACTGTCTACTCCTTTGCTCATTACCACCTCTTCCGGTAAGCTGTTCCAAGGTTCCACTACCCTGCTAAAATAATAATTTTTCCTAATATCCATGTTAGCCTGAGATTTAAATAGCTTAAAACAATGACCCCTTGTCCTGTTTTCAGTGCTAAACTTTAGTCCCCGTAACATCTTTCGTTTTAATAAATTTAAACAGCAACAACGGTTTCTTGGAAACCGTTTTTTTTTTTTTTCTTTTTCTTTTTTGTTTAAATCATTGTGTTTTCTTTTCGTTCTTTTTTTTTATAGAACAGAAAACCTGCACATTGAGGGAGAAGCTAAATCTCTGTAAAGGCTTTCTAAGTAAAGCAGAAACTTTTATCTTTTTTTTTTGGGGGGGGGGGGGGGGGGCAAATGAAGATGATCTGAAAATTTTTAGGTGAAGGAAAGGGGAGTGGGGGTAAATCAAGATTATAAAATGATTTCACTTTTCTTGCATGTGAGCGATATTCTGATGATATTTTTTTTCCATTACTAATAAAAATTTGAAACATAGCTGCAGTTTTAAAAAGTGGCTACTAACTTTAAAAAGTGGCCTCTAATAAAACTGTGTCTACTGGCCAGAGACTACAAACCAAATTCCTCAGTTTTTCAGCTTTAGTAGAAGGAATGATGAGCAGTGCCTGATACAAATCGATATTGACCCAAAATGTGCTTCCAATCTTGTCGAAACTTTGGCCAAAAGGAGATGGCATTTTTCAACAAGATGGCGTGCGATGCCACACATCGAAGCAAAATTGTCGATTTCTGCTCTAAAAAACCCGGCCCGGAAACTCACCGAACTTAAATCCGATTGAAAATTTGTGGGCTATTGTCACAAAACGTCTTCATAAGTTTGACAGTACTACGATAGAAAAGCTAAATTTGTCTGTTATTGACATGTCGTATAAAGAGGATTAAATTAAAAACAATATTAGCCAGTCTAGTACTTTCCATGCTAAAATGTGTCTGTGATGTTAAGTGTCGGGGAGGTCATATTAATTATTTTCAAATGTATGTGTTAAAAACTGGAATGGAACTGATTTTTTTGAAGAAAAATGCATTTCTTAATTAATTGCCACAATACAATAAGAACAATGATGCAATACATAAAATAAGACGCTTGAAATTCTTAGATATAATCAACAATCTTAAAAAGTTGGACCTTGATTTAACGAAATCATAGGGACCTAAACTTTTATATGTTAAATCGGCTCTCCTCTGATATGCCCCCCCTCTTGGCGAGATTTTAATTTTTCGCTCGATACGAAAATCGCCAATAAGGCGATAACTTGGCAACCCTGGTTTTGCAACTTGAACGCTGGAAAGTAGTTTCTCGAAGTCTGTCTTTTTGCACGTGTCTGTGTGGTAGGAGGTAGGTGCTCATATGTTCCGCTTTTAGAGTATTCTTTTTCTTGTTGTTTTTTAATGTTAATTTAGTTGAATTTTCTATTTTAATTATGAGTTCGGTTTGTGATGTTGTCCAAAAGTATCAATTGAAATTTTTGAATGAATCTTCTTTTTCTTTTTCGTCAGGTCGTCCAACGTTTGGACGTACCGTAGTCCTAAATAGATTTTTTATATTTAAACTAATTGAAAATAAAGAGGTTTTTTTTAGAATTTTTAAGGGAAATTGGTTTACTTAAGAATGAAATGTTATGTTCTAGATGTAATTCTGTTATGAAAATTAAAAAAACTAAAAAATGTTCAGATGGGTTAATTTTTTTTGTAGAAAGGTTATTGGGGGTGTTGTTTGTGGAAAAGAAGCAACAATCAGGAGTGGGTCATGGTTTAGTTCTAGCAAGTTGAAAATAGAGGAGATTTTTTTGATAACATATGAGATTTTAATTGGGATCAAAACTGCTGATATTGAAAGTCAATATTTTTTTTCATCACAAACTTTAGCCGATTGGCGAAATTATATTAATGAAGAAATATTAAATTACATTGAATTAAAATCCGAACAAATAGGGGGGGTTGGGAAAGTTATTGAAGTTGATGAATCTAAATTTGGGAAAAGAAAATATAATCGAGGACATGCAGTTGAGGGACAATGGGTTTTTGGGGGGGTTGAACGGTGGTTGCTGTTGGGGATAGGGGTAGGGAAACTCTATTTTTGGCAATTAAGCAGTGGATACTACCAGGCATGACGGTGCACTCCGATTGTTGGAGGGCATATGATACATTGGGGGAGGAGGGGTATGAGCATTTAACAGTCAACCATAAACTTAATTTTGTAGATCCAGAAACTAAATGTCACACTAACACAATTGAATCCACATGGAGACACGTTAAAAGTACTCTACCAACATATAATAGATTAGGGGAATTTAAATTTTATTTAGCTTATTATTTATACAAAAAAAATTGTGAATACAAAAATGAGGATATGTTTGTAAAGTTTTTGGAAATAATTCGCGAAATTAATTGGGTGGAGTACAAAATACAAGTAAAATAAGGTTGTTTTTTTTTTTGGAATTTTTTTTGTCAAAACAAACATAATTTAAATATTTTTGTAAAGTAATGATAATAAAAAATGGGATAATTTCCCTAAGAGCGGAACATATATGCACTGCCTCACGTGAGGAAGTAAAAGAAAAGTAAAAAAGGTAAGTGAACATATTTTGAATTATTGTGTTTTTAGTGTGTTTCTGGTAGTTTGTATTTTGGTCTGGTTGGCATTTTTGTAGCACAAAAATGGTGTTAATTTCACATAAAATCTGTGACTTTATTGTATACTGAACGGAGGAGATCTGTGACTTATATCCGACTGTGATGTATATTAAAAGTCGGAGGGATAACGGACCGAGCGGCAGCGAGGTCCTGGCGAGCCCGAGGTCTCATAGTACTTTCGTAATGAGACCGAGGCAGGGCCGGCGAGCCGAGGTCTCATTACGAAAGTACTATGAGACCGAGGAATCATATCCCGGAGAAACAACGGAAAAAAATTAATGCATTAATTTCATTAAATAATTAATGACATAATTTGAATTTTTCCTGTTGGCGCTAAAAAAGCATCGCTAAGAACGATGTATGACATATGACGTCATACATAGTTTTCTTGGCGACGCTTTTTTGGCGCCAACAGGAAAAAGTCGCCAAGAGGGGGGTATATCAGATTTGTTCCGTTAAATCAGGGTTATTCTTAATATTGGGGTGAAAAAAAAAATTCATTTATCTTATCTGAAAGCCCTAATCAACAAAACTTCATAAAATTAGCCATTACTAGAAAGTGTTCACGCTTTATTCAGCATTCCATGACTTATAATACACTAGCTAATTTGAAATTTTAAGTACTGAGTAATAGGTGTTTCACAATTTCCTTGATAACCGACTCGAAATAGTTCTTTTTTAACTCTATGGAGAGAGAAAAATACTGTGTCATTTATAGACTGCTGCAGGAGATATGATTTTAGTTAGCAGGCCATGTAAAGTTACAGAAAAAGTAACAGTGTTAATAGGAGTTTCATTTTCGTTTTCTGCATCATAATCGCTATTCATTGTTTGCCCCCTTGCCCGTCAAAAATTTCTGATTCCAAAAAAAGTCTTTCTACTTCGGACAAGACGGATGTATCATTTGGAAAACAATCCAGTATTTCCAAACTCAAATTAACAAAAAAAAAAAAACTCCCATCTGTTAAAATAATTCGTTAATTTGGGGCTTATTATTCCTTAAATCGAGGTTTTTCCCTTCATTTTACTTGGGGGAAAAAGAAAAAATTTCTAAATCATGAAATTCGTTAAATAGAGGTTCGTTAAATTGGGGTCCGACTGTACATTCAAACAAATTTTAATTGCCGGGCATCTGCTACATACATAGAAGGGGCCGCTTTTACAATGTGGACTTTTGTGACTAGGGTAGCTTTTACGACGCGGAATTTTGTGAATAGGGCCGCTTTTACAACGTGAAATTTTGTCCAAGGGGCCACAAAGCGGACTTAATTTTGTCCTGGATTGATAACCGACTCCACGATATTCATATGTTACATATAAAGCATTTCACAGCAAATTTTTGAAATCTTTGTTAAATGTAGCGTAACAATGAAAGTTTTTTCAAATATTTTTAATAGATACATTTTTCACCTCCTGAGTCATCCTTTCATAATGAGACCAAGTTTTTGACTAAAAGGGATAAAAACTACATGAGTTTTAACAAAAAAAATCAATGGTGACTACCTAATTAAATTTAGGCTTCACTTGGGATTGATAAAACTCAACAGTACACTTTGAAATTTTTGAACTACACAAACCAATAAATACTGTGTTGATGAACTTTAAAAATTAATTTGGTATTTTTTACATTAATTATTGGATTAGTACAGGACACCCAAATGGAACACTTTAAAACATGATTTAGTAAAAAAAAGTTTTTTTATTAAATCAAATGTAACGTAAGAACCGAGGACCTATTCATCTAACTTACGAGGCAAAAGATGAATTCTTTGTAGTTTAAAAGCCTTTGGTTGACAAAAGAATATTTAACCATCAGAGTTACCATCCAATGGAACAAAATGTGGGATGAGGGATATTGTCAGTTTTTCAGAAGGCACTTCGTCATACCCCCTTGAACACAGAGTTCCATTTTATGTGGGGGTGATTGGTACGCAATCCTAAAGAAGACAACCAGACAGCCGTAACTTGGGCGTACATTTTAATGTGCAAAAAAGTCTTAATGTCCTTTACATCACTTGTTTGTTGTATTTTAGTCATTCTTACATTTTAAAATCTGCTGCTTTTACAACAAAATGCTATGATCCAAGTATACCTTCTGCCAAAAACAGCGAAATAAAATCATCAGGTGCTATGTGATGAAGGAGGAGTCAAGTGTCTTCTTGTGAAAAACGGAAAATAGTTGCCTGACATACAGTACTCCTAATGGGAGGTCACTGAGACCTCCGAAAAATTTCCTCATTCTGCAAATTTTGGAGATATAATTGCAGTTTTCAAATGCTCGAATGCAATTTGTCATTAGATGCTTCAAGGGGCATGCACAGTGGGGGGGGGAGCCCTGTTGGCATGGGCTAGAGCCTGAAGGGGGTCCAATATTTTTAAAACTAAGGTTGAAATATAGGGATAAATAATATGGAGGGGGGGGGCTTGGAAAAGTAATTTGTGACGGGCCCCAAAATGTTAAAGTGCATGCTAATGGATGCATCTATATGTGTCCATACCCGTATTTATCACTAGGCAATATTTGAAATTCCATTCAGCAAATTGAGTCTATCTTCTGAAAATTGCAGTTTGAAGCGCCCCTCCTGACATAATGTAAATGAAATGTGATTATATAATTTAATCAATATATGTCAAAAATAATTATTTAATTACCTTTGATAATAGAATTGAATAACAATGCAAACCAAACTTAAATAATCTCACACCTGACTGAAGAACAAAAGGGTCAAAAGAAATATTTTTAGGTCTTATTCAAGGATGATGTAATAATTCATCATTTCCTGAATTGAATAAAAAATGCCAATATATATATTTTTAATTTCACCCATTTTACAATTCTCAATTTCAGCCTTTAAATGACTTTGAAATTAGAAGTGGTTTTTGGAAATCATGAGGTGTGTTATGTCAACACTTGTGCATGCTTTCATTTTTTTGACACTTGTGAGCATGACTTCAAATAAAAAGAACGAATAAGCGTTCAAATAAAAAGCGAACTAATAAGAATCCATAAAATTTACCAGATGAATTTTCAATTTTGATGTCTGTTGAATAAAACTCTGAAACACAGAGAATTTTCAGAGAATTAATATTACAACTATTATCAATATAGAGCTTCATCTTCAAATCCACGTTTTAAAAAGAAAAAGAAAACAAACCGCTTTAACAGGCAGTTGCAGTTAATAGTTTTTTTCACTCGTTGAGTTGCGTTCGATGAAACTCACCGGTCGAACGGCGGTTACAATTCTAAGCAGTTGATTGGTTGATTGGAGCACGTGATCATTAGCTGTCACGTGATTAACTGACCGGTCGCTCCGGTCGAGCTCGTCGAACGCAACCTTGGACGCAAATGAGCCTCCTTCCTCCTTCATTAAATAATCTTAGCTTACGTTCGACGAGCACGACCGGTAGCGACCAGTTAATTAATCACGTGACAGCTAATGATCACTTGCTCCAATCAACTAATCAACTGCTTAGAATGGTAACCGATGCGGTAACCGGTTGATCATAGAACGCTGCGGTTAGTCACCGGTTACTTACCGGTCGACTGGTGAGGTTCATCGAACGCAAGGTTAAAATTTTGTTCGTTTTTTTGAGCAATTACGATTGCTTATTGTTCTCACTTGACCGTTCTTGACGTTGTGATTCCTTTTTCACCTTGGATCAGCGGCTCTGCAGCACCGCCGCCCACCAGCTCTGCAGGCGGCGCGGCGTTTGTCCCCCGGTCGTGAGCTATCCGTTTTTCCTGGTCGGAAGCGTCCATGTCCGGGGTACACACACGCCTACGTGCATACACACAGGTCTATGCACACACACAAGCCTACACATGCATGCACGCGCGCATACGCGCACACAACTATACGCAAGTAACCACCCAGGAGGAGGGGCAAGCTTGGGGGAGAGGAGCCGTTACTAGAAACAATAACTCCAATGAATAGGGTCTTGTCGCAACTCGTGATTGCGAAATACATAATTTGAATTCAAAATGTCAGAATTCAAATTAATTTAATTTTTTTTTCTTTGATTTTTACGAAAATTGCACCGATTGATGCCTCCTAATCCTAGTAGAGATATTAATGGACTATACTTCGTCATATTTTTCGAGACTGTATGTAAAGAGTCTTCTGCGGAAGGACTGTCTTTATCCTAAAAGGGAACTTCTTGAATGATTGATTTATTGACGGAATAAATCACGAAGGCATCAAAGGGGAGGGACATGACGCAGACTAAGACTATAACTACTATATTGAAAATGAAAGAGTGGGTGTTTTCAGAGCTATTTTTCTCTTTTCTTTGGGAGTAGGTGCGGGATTTGCAACGTGAGACAGAAAGCTGTACAAGAGGTTCCCAAACTGGGTGCCACACGAAGAGGTGAGGGATCCCGCAAAGTGTCCATGGTACAGTATGGAATCACAAATTCGAAATGCTCGGGACCAAGACCTTTCTGGATTTCGGAATATTCCGGACTTTGGATTTTGAATCGAAATTGTCACAGTTTCGCTGACGTTGCGCTAATCTTCTTTTATTTTTTGATCAATCTGAATAAAAGTATACTTCATAATACTAAAACAAAAGAAGGAGACGAGTTGCAACGGATGCAGATGTTGCTTTTTATGTGCAATGTGTCGATAGATACAATAAATGAATCATTTTTTTTACTAAAAAAATAATTTTGTACTTTTGTTCAAAATAGTTTTTGTTCATTGCATACTTATGAGAAGAAAAAAAAAACATCGTTAATTGAAAGCGGACGTTGAAAGATTGTTGCACAATTAGCAAAACGCTTATTTACGCATAACACGAAGAAAAAAAAGGTTTTAAAAAGTCTGTACTGAAAGTACTGCGTTTTCAACAAGTTTTTGGTGAACGTTAACAATTTTGGACTTTTGAAACGGAAAAAAAGGGGGAAACAAAACAAAAAAAAATTTTGATTAAAAAAAAATTACTTAAAGGGAAAAAAGTTCCGGTTTTTGAGTTGTCCGGAATTCGGGATTTCGAACGTGGGGTCTCATACTGTATTAATATATACGTTAACGTTTATGACAGAAACAGAGAAGGGTGCTTGCAGTCAGAGGCGGCGCGGCGATTGGGACTGAAAACTGGGGAGTCAAAAAAACAACTAAAAGCCATGTAGGAATTTTTAGTGGCAGCAAAAAAAAAAAAAAAAAAGAGAGAGAGAAAAAGGACAAAATTTTCTGGGAGGGCCGTGGTAGCCTGATCGGTAAGGCATTGGACTCGGGACCGGAGGGCCTCGGGTTCGATCCTCGCTGGTCGAAGACCCACCGTCGTCATTAATGGGGACTGGGCGACGTTAAATATGCTCGTGGTCTCAATGTCCTCCAAGTGAAACGATACCTCTGGGGGTGCTAGTACTAGGTAGCTATTAGCTCTTGGGCTAGTTCAAAATTCTCACTAACTGTTCAATCCGGTGATGGTGCTGCCATCTATCGGTATACAAAATAATAGAGGCAAGGCACGTAGTATGCAGTCCTCGACATAAATACAGTTGAAGTCAGTTGTGACTCTTGAATAGAATAGAATAGAATTTTCTGGGGCTGGTTTTGACTTAACTCACTCACTTATCTCTCATTTTTCTTAAGATTTTGATGAATTATGTATACAATAACTTGTCCAGAAGATGAATCAGACATATATTTACATTATTTATCCCAAAGTATTTTGAGATGACACTAACACTTTTGGTAACAATTTCATTAATTAAGTATGGCTTGTTTAAGTAAAACATATCGAAACAATAAATACATAAACTAAAAGTTACTGCTTGTGCTAAATAATGTTTCCTAAACAGATATGTTAAGCAAAAACAAATAATTATGTTCTGAAAAGTTTGACATTTCTGCTTTTTTATAATTTCAAGTTTTTTTCTTATAATGGAAACTAAAATAAATAATTGAACCATAAAAAGTTGGGGGGGAGGGTTGAAATAATTTACGATTTTAGCTAATTTTGAGAATGTTGGTTAGATACTAGAAAGTCGATATCGGTATACGGGAAAGTAGGCTCGTTTAGTTCTGGGCGGAACTTCTTGTTTAAAAATGAAATTGTGCTTAAGTGTTCACTCGCTGATCGGTCTACCCTATATCGTCGACATGAACGCAAAAGTAGTGTCCGAACCAGGGGCGGCTCCAGGGTCAGGAAATCCGGGAAGCCGCACAGGGCGCTGCACTTTGGGGGCATTGCGCCGAGTTGGCTTTTGTTTTTCGATTTTTTTTTTTTTTACTTCTTTATAGCGCAAGCTTGATCTAGTTCATTGAACTTGAGGCCCCATTATAAATGCAACGCAAGGATGAATAGGGCCCACCTAAAACCAGCAGGCCCTTCCACCCACGCAACTAATACTATTCTGATGTGCAGTCCCTCCGCCCTCCCGCGTGGACCCCAAGGGCCACGCCAGACCCTAAGTTTCTGGCTGTAAGTTGACACAGCCTATTGTTGGCAGGGTCTGATTGCTGAATAGGCCAACTAGGCCGTGGCATATGTACACGTTAAAATCATTGGCCGCGTTAAAAACATTAATATTTTATGTGATACTTTTACGTTAATTTTGTGATTACTTTTTTTTTTTTTTTTCTCTCAAAAGTTTATTTACTTAGGTATAATAAGACAGTTGCATTTATAATGCGAAATTCAGCGTTAAAAATTATTTGTATCTTGTCCAGTCAGGACCCGATTAAGGATTCGCAGGCCTATAGGCGTTAGAAGTGATGGGTCCGCTAGAGCCATCGCGAGGTCAAAACACTGGGGGGAGGGGCGTCTGAAGGGTCTAAGTTTTCACTCACAAACGCGCATGCATATCTTTATACATAAAGGGCTAATCTCTGTCCGGATGTCCGGGGTAAACTTCAAAACTACCGGAGGGATTTTAACCATTTTTTCACCATAGATAGCTACATAATCGGGGAACAACTTAGGCTATAATTTATCGATAAAAAACTTAGTCTAAAAACGTCGTGATCGAAAACAGTAAATGTCATGTAATTTCCACATCAAATGATTAAAGATTAAACCCATTGTTTCGGAAATTCGTTGCCTAACAACAGCAATATTAAAAGCAATCATAATGTAAATCTTGAATCAAGGTCTCTCTGGAGTAATCATGACATTGCTTTCTTAGGAATTGCATCCTCATCTTTATAAATATAGGGCTAATCTCTGTCCGGATGTCCGGGGTAAACTTCAAAACTACTGGACGGATTTTAACCATTTTTCACCATAGATAGATACATTATGAGGGAGCAACTTAGGCTGTAATTTATTCCTTAAAAACTTAGTTGTAAAAAGTTATGGTGGAAAACAGTAAATTTCACATCATTTCCCCATTAAATAATTAAATTCGCAACTCCAATAAATTATAGGGGGCGCAGCAGCCACTGTCTATTGGCGGATGAAAAAAGGTGAAACAAACAAACGCCATAACTTATAACTTGCTTTGACGTTTAGTGAATGACAGTACTTTTTCATCGTATTTGTGCGAAGCTTTCTTTTTTTTTCTTCTGAAATTACATTACACCACAAACTGCTTGAAGCCGGAAATTTACCCCAAAGAAAACTCGTGGAATGGAATGTTTAACCTTTTTCTTTAGTATTGGTAATCACCGCAAGGTAGCTTATTCGAGCTTTGAAGTTGCAAATATAAAACCCATTGTTACAAAAATTCGTTGCCTAACAACAGCAATAATAAAAGTAATCATAATGAAAATTTTGAATCAAGGCTTCTCCGGAGAAAACATGAGTTAAAAGTCATTTAAAAATTTGGAAACTCTACTTTTCGCATCCTGATCGAAACATAGTAGAGAGCTTTTTTTTCTTTGTGTGTGTTTACTATTTAATTAAATGAAGCAAGCGCACGGTTTTTTTTTTGTGATCTTTGTTTTTGTTAGTTCATATTTTGGAAATTCTTCAAACTTTTATATGCTTAAATTCGCTCTTTCGTTTCTAAATGAATATTCGTTGGTTCTTTATACTTATTGCTGTTTTACTTTTATGGGTAAGGAAGAAGCTCGATTTTTAATCACGTCAAAGCGGTGTATTTTGAGTTTTTTCAGTTAAAACAGAAAACGAAAGAAAGTAGCGATTGTTTCTTACAAATATTGACCCAGGCAACGCAAGGTATTTTTGCTAGTATATATATATTTTTATTGTTTTTAAGCGAGGAAGGCCGTCCCCCCCCCCCTTTTTGAGAAATATATAACTTTTTAAAAATGTATTTTCAAATTTAATATTTCTCTGGGGTCCTTCAGAACCTCAAGGTCCCTACGCTGCTGCCTGTATTGCCTATTTAGTTATCCGGCCCTGTGTTCAGTACATGGGGCAGAGTAGAGTCAAGCGAGAGTCTAAAGCTGTTACAACTACCGGATAAGCTAGAAATTTAATTTTCTCATTTTATTTCGGCCTAAAAATGCAGCGCAGTTCCATTCTTCCTGGCTCACTGGATTTACCTATAAGCTAAAGAAGATAGACTCCGCTTCGTTGGAAGCCTCTCGAAAAATTGCATGATTCGTTCCTGAAAAAATGGAAAGTTAGAAAAAATACATTTCATTTTTAAGTGTTTGAAAACTGAGCATGTGGGAAACCTTGGATTTCAAAATTTCTACCAAATGTAAGGAGAAGGTTTGAAGACCAAAATGTGCCAAGTTTAGCTCCTAAGCATTATTGTTTTATGTGAACGGTTCCAGAGTTACGGAGGGTGTAAAAGTTGAAGTCTTTCGTATTTTTTTTAGATATTTCGGAAAAAATATTCATTATCACTCAGGAAACTAATTTTTTGAATGGCTTGTGTTTAGTAAAAGCAAATTGCGATTTTAGGAGCCGGTGGTATGTTTGTGATAATCCTTTGAAGGAGCGACAACCTCACCATCTACTCAAGGAGCTTTACTTTTAAAGGAAAAGAGGCTTTCATGGACCACACACACACACATGGCTATATAAATCTGCGGTACGGAGAAACCCGAACTTTCTTTGGACAACGCCGCAATGAGAATGAATATATTTTCATCATAGATGATTTTAAATTATAAAAATATCACATGCATAACAATTCTGATTTATAATTATATCACTTTTAATGAAAACATTTTTATAAGCGCAGCTTTTGAAATTTTTTCTTTAAAAATAGGCATATTTGCTTGTATATTCCAACTATTTTTTTAAACTCTTTGAAGTTCAAACTGTGTTCAATTCAATAAAAATGTTGAACGTTAAATGAGACATATTAATGTAAAGTATTCACCAGTATTCAGTCCTCTTCAAACATAGCATCATCTTCTTCTACACTGTTAAAAAAAAACTGAAAATTCAGGTAGTTTTCTGACTGATTTTAACAGAATATTTCTGTAATGCTTCAAAATGTATTTTTTCCTTACAAAAACGTAAACATCCCGACGAAAACGGAATTTTTCCATTTCTAGGGTTGCCGCTGTGCTGTACTTTGCTCCGATTAGTCTTCAAGTCATGGTAAACATCACTTATTGATAGTGCTTATTAATCGCACTGTTACATTTTGCTAATTAAAAGCATATTTAGAATAACAACTCAGATGCTGTAGACAAAATAGATAGCTTGCTATTTCATGTCTGGAGAGTAATATAGTACTCGTATGTCGAAATTGTTTATACGCCTTTGAGCTTTGTAGGTTTGGAAAAATGTTCGCGCCATTTTTAGACTGGCAGATGTGTTTTGATCGCCCTGGTGATTTGACGTGGGTTTTACTGAGTTAGTATTAGAATATTTTTGTGGTTTTAATATTTTGCTCAATTCTTTGAACAATTCTATTCGTTAGTCATATTGTGTGCTCTAACAGTGAGAATAGTTTAAGGATCTCGTGTTATCAATTTAAAATAAAGCCTATTGGATTAGCTGTATCCAGATGCATTTAGCACCGCTGGTCATATGTAAGTGTTGTTGAATATCTTTGTACATGTTAATATACAAATGTATTTTCCTTGTTAATATGCATTTGATAGAATTCCGATGATAGTTTATTTAGAATTTATACAACTATTATAGAGTTATTTTTTATTGCTCTTACGCATTCTTGAAAGTTAATACACTAAATGCCATTTCGTATCTATACCGGAGATTATCGTGCTATGCGAGCAAGATAGGAAAAATCACTCAGTTTTTTTTTTTTGGGGGGGGGGGGGGGGATTCGCTTCACAGTTTGGAATACTGAAAGTAACTATTTTAAATCTCTAAATAAAGGTGTATTGTTGATCTTTGATATATACAATGAAAGTTTTGGCAACAATAAGTACTTAATTTAATTTATTAAGATCTTATCCATCACCTTATTTGAGATTATTGCAAGTTTCTTGGAAAAACAGTTCGGGTAAAACGAACTGATTGATATTGATATATGCTAAGTAATAATGATTATGTACTAAAAATCTATGTTGCGATTCCAATGAGTAAAAAATTTGGATATCATTGGGGGGGGGGGATGTAGCATCTGGGGAACCAAAAATTCTTCACGTGCATGTCAATGATTCTGTTTTTAAACACAATAGATATGCGGTACTCTCTATCAGGTATATTATTATATGACAACGTCAACCTGTTTTTAATAGCATTTTATTTGACATATTCTGCAAATAAAAATATCATATTTTTCATGTATGTTTTTCCATGCCACCCCAGACAATGTACGACGAAGGGAATATCGAACAGTATCAGCAGGGATAATTGGTGTCCTATTCAAATCCATCAATTTTTCTGCTAGTACTATTTGATTAATTTGACTCATCTGAAGTTGATATAAAAAGTTTTGGTCAGCAAATGGATGCTTGGTATGTTAGGTAAGTTCTCTCTCCAGATGTTAATTTAAAAAATCTTTGAGTAACAAATGCAAATAAAAAAAAGTAATAATTTTAGAACAGTTAACTATATCTGTATTATATATCATTTTAAAGAACTAAATTTTTAATGAAACAAAAAGTCAATACTTGACATAACTTTTTAAATATTTTTTAAAAATAAAATCTTTTTACTTAATTACGGGAAAGTGAGAAATGGAAAAAATATCGCAATGAAAAAATAAGGAACGTAAATTCTGTTAAAACACAGAAAGATCGTAAATGAATGGAAAAATAAGAAATGGAATTTTCGTTCAGTCACGAGAAATTTATAAACGGAAAACTACAACTACGGAGAAATAAGAAATGGAACTTCTGTTAAATCACGGAAAGTCATTGAACGTAAACGTAATATTTACGGCGACTTTGCTGCCGGTACTTTCTCCGTTATCTTCAGGAAATTTTTTTAACAGTGTAGATTTTCGTCTATGATATTAGTGTTCCTGTTATTACATAATAGGCCTGAGCAATAACTGCACATGCTTGAGCAGTTTAGACCATTATTTCTGCACTCACAGTTACGAACGCATTCGTCTTTGCCAACGCACACTATGAGGGAAAGTAATTCCTGAAGAGCTGCAGAACGCATTGTTATAATTGGATTCAGATGTTCATCAATCTTCTTTCACCCCCACTGAAGCGGATTCTTTTTCTCATCCAGCCACTGCTGGTCCTGGTGAGGTTTTTATATGAATGCTGCATGGAAGCTGCTGAAGTGGAGGGGTAGAGCAGCCAACTTAAACAATAAACGTATGGGCTGCTTTGCAATACCCTGCAAGTAACACTAGTAGCGAAAGCTATCTAATCTAGATCTGCAATATTCTTGGCTCCAAGCATCGCAAGAAGGAAATGTTTTCCTGCGTTAGCCGCTGCACTGGGGTCAGCTTTGGGATCGTTAAATTCTAGAAGCTTCGTACGAAGAGCGTTTCGCTGAATGTCGGAAATAGTGTACACCTTTTCCTGCTGATTGCCTTTCTTTGGTACCACCATTTTCAATTTGTTTTCTGATGGTGTGTGAACAGTCAGCAAGATTAGTAACTCCGAATCATCACCAAGCACACAAGCTCCATTTTTAGCTTTGTCAATCGCTATTAAAACTATTGAAAAGTCTGTGTCACCCGATGCTTGATGAACTGAGCAACCGCCTCTTTGCTAGTACATTTTAAGGAGAGAAAATAGGCCCATTTTGTTCCTAGCGTTAGATAGAAATTCACTTTGGGGGATAGTTACATCGATTGAGTCTTCAACTTTCACCTCAGTGTTAGTGGTAGAACGTAATTTGCGTAAGTGTTCTTCATCTTTTGTGGTTCCTTGCTCGTATCCATCAAAAACAACAGTTGCTGGCCCATAAATGAGCAGTTATGTAATCTATGTATTGCTGGCAAATCCGCCTGAAAGCAGCTGGGCGTCGCCAGACGACACGATGAAGAAGGTGACCTCCATCAATGATGTAGGACACTTTCTCTAAATTTGGGGAGAGTGATGATTCGTTTGAATCTGGAATAAAACCATTGAAGATTTGCTCCCCTTCCTCATCAAGCCTGATTCGTCGAACAATGATGGAGGATATGCACATAATTCAAATTGAAATATTTTTTAAAGTCTCTCATCACTTCTTACAGTGCGCACCATCCAATGTAAGCGAGTATCAGGGTTCACACATACAGTGCTGTTGTTCATTGTCATAGACTTGGTAATAGGGGCTAGAGATTGAACAGCTAAATTTCTTTTCAAGTGTATCTCACTGAATGTTTTGTTTTCAATCTCTTTTAAAGATAGTATTCTAACTTCAAGTGACTTATCACAATTCATGTTTTCATCTGCTATACCTCCAGTTGATAAGGAAGAAAGTTCCGGTGTTTTAGAAAACAGATTGTATTGCTCAAGCCGAGAAATAAAAGTCTTCGTTTTAGTCGAGTCGCACTCTTACACCATGCTTTTTTCCTTTCAATTTCTTTAAAAAAATAATAAAAAAAAAAAAAACACACACACACACGCACATTTTTTGCATGATAAATCCCTAATTTTAAGCCACAAAATTTACCCAAAAAAGTATTACGTAACTCCTAAAAAATACCACTCCAAAATTTCCCCCCTAAACTTAGGGTTCAAACCCTTAAGTTAACAACTTCTGTATGTGTGTAAAACTACTGGACGGATTTAAACCATTTTTTCATCATAGATAGCTACATTATTAGGAAACAACTTAGGCTATAATTTATTTCTAAAAAAAGTTTAAAAAAGTTATTATGGAAAACAGTAAATTTCATGTAATTTCCCGATTAAATGATTAAATATAAAACCCATTGTTACAAAAATTCGTTGCCTTACAACAGCAATATTTTTAGTCATCATAACGAAAATTTTGAAGCAAGGCTTCTCAGGAGCAAACATGAATTTAAAGTCATTTACACTGGTGTCCAAAAGTTAAGCATAATTCATAAAATGCGAGAAAAATCTGTAAATTTTCGTAAAATTATATAAAGTTAATTATGGAGATTCATTGGTTGAAGAAGAAACAATATGTTTATGCAAAATAGTATAATCGATTGTGTCATGCGCGAATTAGGTGCGCGTTTCGGAATGTGGATAAAACAGCTCGCACGCTTTAGAGAGTTCAGGCGCGTTTCATGCAATTGCTGTACCAAGAAACATTGGATCTGGTGAAACAGAACTAATAATGGCACAAAGACGCCAATTGGACATGTTTGCGACAGGAAGAATCGTTGGAATGCTAGAATCTGGACGATCACAAACTGAAGTGTCTCGTATTCTTAATGTGCCTCAGTGTGTAATCTCGAGACTGTGGCAGAGGTTTTCAAATACGGGAGATGTTACCCGCCGACCAGTACCAGGTCGACCAAGAGTCACAACCGCAAGCCAAGATCGTTTTCTGGCAATTTCGGCACGACGTCATAGGGACAGCTATGCCAGAGAACTGGGTTCGGCGCTCAGTGCCGTCACAGGAATAACAATTTCGAGGCAAACTGTTTACAGGAGACTCAATCATGTCGGTCTGTATGCCAGAAGACCAGCAGTTTGCATTCCTCTCATATCAGCGCATAAACGCGCTCGTTTAAACTGGAGCTTGCAACATCGGCATTGGAGTCTGGGACAGTGGGCTAATGTGATTTTCAGTGATGAGTCCCGCTTTACTCCACAGAGTGATTCTCGTCAGGTAACAATCTGGAGTTGGACTCGTTTCCAACCGCAAAACATAAGAGAAAGACATCACTTTGCGTCAGTAGGAGTAATGGTGTGGGCGGGCATTATGTTGGATGGCCGCACCGACCTCCATATTTTTGAGACAGGCTCAGTCACTGGTCAAAGATACAGAGACGAGGTTCTTGAGCCTTATGTTCGCTTGTTTCGAGGTGCTGTTGGTCCTGAGTTCATATTCATGGACGATAACGCGCCATGTCACCGAACAGCTGTGGTCGATGACTTCCGCGAATCAGAAAATATCCAGCGAATGATGTGGCCTGCTAACTTCCCTGATCTGAACCCTATCGAGCATGTCTGGGATATGCTCGAGAAACAACTTGCAGCCCGTTCGCCCCCGCCAAGCTCCGCTCCGGAGCTAAAAAGAGCTCTCCAGCATGCTTGGAACTGTTTAAGCCCACAACTCATCCACCACCTCATAGAAAGTATGAGTAATCGTTGTGCAGCGTGCCTGGCAGTCAGAGGTGGCCATACAAACTATTGAACTTCAGCATCATCTTTTAAAGAAAAATTTTTCTGTAAAGAGTAAACTCCTCATATGCCTAAATTTCATTTAAACTATTTTTTGGGATGATAAAAGTAAATATTACCGTTTTTTTTGAGTAGTTTCCTAATTTTGTAACCGTGTTGCACTCGCATATCACGTTTCCTCCTATTTCGATGTATATTTCTCACATTACTCACATAAATAACAATTATGCTTAACTTTTGGACACCAGTGTAAATATTCGGAAAGTCTACTTCTTGCACGCGTAGTTAAACATAGTAGAGAGCTCCTTCTTTGTGTATGTGTGTGTGTGTATGCGTGTGTGTTTGTATGTACTATTTTTTTTAGTAAATGAAGTGCACGGTTTTTTAGTGATCTTTGTTTTTTGTTAGTTCATATCTTGGAAATTCTTCAAACTTTTATGTGCTTATATGTCGTGCTTTCATTTCTAACTAAATACTATTCTCTTTATACTTACTGTTATTTTACTTTTATGGGTAAGGAAGAAACTTAATTTTTAATCACGTAGAAGTGGTGTGTTTTGAGTTCTTTCAGTTAAAATAGAAATTGAATGAAAGTAGCGATTGTTTCTCACAATTATTACTGACCCAGGCAACGTCGGGTATTTCTGCTAGGTATTGATAAATGCTAGTAACTACTTGTTATTGTATAAAAAAATTTTGAAAAAAAATAGAACCGACTTCAAAATTGCTCTAAAAAGTGAAAAATAATTTTATTCTTTAAACACCATCGACAATGCTTTTAAACATAATTTTTGAAGTTGGCGCAAAAACAAAACGTAAAATCCAGTGCAACCATGCTTCGTTCTTATTTTTTTCAGAAAAGCATCCAAAGTTTCGAACGAAACATTTAGATCGTTATTCAAATATGCTGTCATCAATGCATGATATATGTGATAGTGAAGAAACTGGGCGTGGTTAAATTTATAATTATAGTTGAGTTACAACTGTGAATGATTTTATCTATCGTTTTTGCGCCAACTTCAAAAATTATGTTTAAAAGCATTGTCGATGGTGTTTAAAGAATAAAATTATTTTTCACTTTTTAGAGCAATTTTGAAGTCGGTTCTATTTTTTTTTTCAAAATTTTTTTATTTCATTCTTTTTAGTGTAAATGTAGGTATTTCAGAAATAGTAAGAAGTTACCATCACGAAACTTCACCTTATTTTTTTCATAAAAATGCTCCGTACTAAAAAAAAAAAAACTATAAACACGCGTTACACTTTAAGCGATTGGCACTAAAAACTTATCTTTGTTTCTCTCTGGAATTCATGTGTAGTTAATTTCTATTTAAGTATTACGTTTTCCCTAACTAATTTCCATTTCACAGCCTACAAGTTGCTTGTTATGCAATCCTGTATTTTCTTACTTAGCCCCGATCATCTGTTATTGGAATAGATAATAACGATAAAAATACTACTGTGTGTAGTTGAGGCAAACCAAATGGTAGCATTGTGAAGGCCTAAGCAGATCCTGATCACTGCATCACTTCGCTTCCAGGTTAGGTTTACCCCCACTATGGAGCAATAGCACAGAAGAAGGGAAGATTTCGATAATTCACATAGGGTAACTATACATCAGCAGGGTTACCAAAATCAAATTATTTATGCCAAAAATGAGACGACAGCGCCAGATTCCCGATTATCAAAATATCCCACTGAAGAAACTTGATGCTTGCTTCAGGGAAGCCTTCATTCAAAATTATCCTTACAATTACTATTAATGTTACTGTCATATGGCACCAAACTTTCATAACAATGGGTTTTAAATTTAATCAGGGAAATTGCATGAAATTTATTGATTTTTGCCCATAACTTTTTTTCTAAAGGACAAATATGGTCAAACAAAGTAATGGGACCTAAGTTGAGCCATTCCCTATCCATTAAAAAAAGAATCATCAAAATCGGTTCACTAGGTGAGACGCTGTGAGTGGACAAAAAAAAAAAAAAAAAACATACATACGGTATGAACTGATAACCGCTTCCTTTTTGAAGTCGGTTAAAAATACCAATGCACTTCTATTTTTACTCTGAGTATTTTTAAAAGGGACAAATAACCTCAGAATTTGTGAATGAGTTATATTATTAAAATATGTTTTCAATAAGGAAAAGAAATACTCACGTACAATAGCATTAATTATTCACTTAAAGTTACATGGAAAAAGGTTTTAAACCTAAAAAATAAAATGTCTAATTTTTCAACAATTTTTTTAGTTTTTTATAAATCATAGACATGTGTTGACGTCAGACAGAGTCAGAACATTTAGATGCAATTGACCAGTACTGCTCCTTTAATTGATACTTACTCGGTAAATGTTAAAATTTTCCTTTCAACTGCTGCCTTACAGCAGAATATATGAAATTGACGTCAAAAATCGTAATTTTAGGCAATATTTGGTAATGTTGTAGGAAAAGGGTTTTGGTGTTCACTCCCAAAATTTTTTTAATATAGAAATCACTTTTAAAATATCTTTGGTGATATTAGGGGATTAAAAGTTTCTTCCTCAAAGTTTTCTAAATAGAAGTTTTTAAAACGCAATTTTAGGCTATCTTTGGAAACACTAGGTGAGAAGGAGGTGTTTCGGGACTGATCTAGGAAAAAATATGAAGTTGAAATCTTAAAGGCACAATCTCCGGTTATTTGTTACAGTCTAAAATTTTCATTATTTTAGGCAACAAATAAAATTATTCCTGTAGAGACTAACTCTGATGAGTAATACAGCTCAGATTAGTATACGAAAGTAAAAGTAAATTTATTTTTAATTTTGAAAAAGCGTTAGTTTTATCGGCTTTGTAAAGAATAAATTTGAAAGGTGTGAAAAGAAAACATGCAAGTCTCATGGAACCCTGGGGTTCCGCGGAATACAATTTAAGAAACGCTGGTTTGAATGCGCTAATCTCAGAACTTCCGGTTCGAATTGAAAAATTCTTTTTGTGTTGCAAAGTCCATTCATTGAGGAAGGCTATGGGCTATATAGCATCACGCTATGACTAATAGGAGTGGAGCAGCAATAAAAAATGTTATGAAAACGGGAAAATGTGTATCATAATATAAAATGATTGGAACGCAGAATATGCGTAGCCACGGTGGCTGGACCTGAATGCGCAGGCTCCATGATCCTAGTGGGCCAGTGTTACCAGATTGGGGGAAATTTCCCCATTTTGGGGAAATTTGGTGCTCTCTGGGGAAATTTTGGGGAAATGGGTTTTGAGGAGTATAGTGCCTAGAAAGAGTAGTGTGCCGACCGGCGCTTTTCCCCCCACGATTCTTGAAGACAAATTGTATGAAAACCGCTAGATGGCAGTGCGGTCGAGATGTACGTTCAATTTCGCGGTGTTTACATTAGTAGACGCGGGATTTTGTTACAATTTAGTTCCGCGTTTCTCTTTTTTACCTTTATTTTGTGAATATTTCATGAAACAGCGTTTAAGGCTTTTAATGGAGGCATCAAAGTTGAACATTGGAAGAAATAAAGCTTCATCTTGTTTCGTACCAGGGTGCAAAAGTGGGTACAAAACATGTAAGGAAAAAGTTACCCTTTTTAAAGCTCCAGCAGGTGAAGAAAAACTAAAGTGGAATTCGTTAATTCCCAGGTTAGATAAAGTTTTTGATAAATATTGCTCAATTTGTGCTCTGCATTTCGAAAAACATTTTATTGAAACGCATTTTAAGCATATTATAAATGGTTAGGAAGTTTTGATTCCTCGGGGTAAAACTTTTTTTTAAAGATGAGGCAATTCCGACAATTTTCCCAAGTCTGCTAACATACTTTACTAAAAAATTACCAAAGAAAAGATCCATCAGGAATTATGCAGTTAAGAAAAATGTTCCCTGTTTGAAAAAAATAAAACTTGATCTTTCCGCAGATGAAACTGAAATAACCACGTATAAATCTATTATAAATGCATATTAATTTTCCTAACGAATATTGGGTTTGTATGAAATTTAAAAAATCTCCAAATATTGTAGTTTTTGTATATAATGAAAATTATGTGGAAAATGATATTGACGATAAAAAGATCATTATTGATGATTGATATTAATTTTACACAATTGACTGAAAATTTGATACTTATATTTTAAAGCAAATGTATTATCAAACGAGATGGCTTAGGGCGCAGTTTGTTGTTGTTTTTAATGCCACTCACTCTCAGAAATGGACTTTCAAATTTGACGAAATTTTCTTCGTTTTTGACGAAACCACTTCCAGGGATATGCTCCGAGCGAACATTTCGTCAAATTGAAGAAACTGCTTTTGTTAGTGGTTTGAGGATGCGAATTTCGTCAAATGTAACGAAATATTTCTTCATTCTAGTTTCGTCAAATTAACAATCATTTTCGTAGTTTTGAGAGCATTAGTTTCGTCAAATTAATTTCGTCATATATGAGGACGTTAATTTCGTAAATTTTCAAGAAAATTTATTTCCTTTTTTTTCCCCTTTGAGCACATTAGATTTTTTTTTTTTTTGAGAATACAGTCGAACCTCGTTAATTCGAACACGCTTAAAACAAATAACTGCTGAAATGAATTTTTTTGCAATCCTTGTCTTATTGTTTATTGTTTTTTGGATAAAGCGAACCACGTTTTATAATAATCGATTTTAATGGTCCCTTTAAGTTCGTTATAACGAGGTTCGACTGTATTTTATAAGATTTGTGTGCGTGTGATAAAATTCTAACTTCAGAATCTTACCACCGTAGTTTCCCACTTTATTGCGTATAGTCACTTTCACAGGCCCGTCATTTACGGGGTCAGGGGGTCAATTGACCCCCTTCCCCCTCCCGTCTTGATTTTTGAACATTCATGTTTTTACACATTACTGGCCGTTGTTTTAGTTGGTTTTCTGTAAAATTTTTATTGAGTACAGACTCTTTGTCATGTTTGGGAAAAAATTGAAACAACGGGCCTGCACTCCCCCCCCCCTTCCCATCCAAAAAAAAAAAAAAAGAAGACAAGTAATTGTTAAAAAAAAAGGCACATAAAATATGTCAAGCAAATTTTTATTTATGTAAAAATGCAAACAAACAACTTCTTAAAAAAGGTAAAACAAATCATTGCAGATTAAACTCCCCATCGTATCTAATTACCCTCCCCCCCCCATAATGGGGGGTTTCCTTCAAAAAATCTAATTTTTGTCGGATATTTTCCAAATTTGGCACCGAGGTTCGTTATTTTAGGCTCGGGAATTCACACAAGGTCGTTTATGTCCCTCTATGTGGAGGGCGGGAGGGGACAGACAACCCCGCATTGGGCGTTCTCCGTATTAAAAAAAAGTTTTTGTCCGATCTTTTTTAAATTTGCCACAGAGGTTCTTCGATGCTCAAGAATCACGCAGGGTAGTTTTCTTCACTTTATAAGGGGAAGAGGAAAGGGGGGAGTTCCTTGAAAAAATCCAATTTTTGTCGGATCTTTCCAAAATTTGACACATAGGCTCTTTGATGCACGGGGATTTACGCAGAGTAGTTTTCGGCCTTCTACGGGGGGGGGGGGGGGCAACCCCTATTGGGGTAGTTTTCCTACAAAAAATCCAGTTTTTGTTGGATCTTTCCGAATTTGGCAGAGTTTCGTTATTTGATGCTCAGGAATTCTCAGAGGGTGGTTTTCTTTCCGCTATGGGGGGCAACCCCAATACGGGGGGGGGTCTTTTAAAGAACCAGTTTTTATCCTATCTTTTCTAAATTTGGAACATAGGTCCCCTGATGCTCGGGAATTCACACATGGTAGTTTTCAACCCTCCATGATGGGGGGGGGGAGCAACCCCGCATTGGGGGTTCTCCTTATATAAAAAAAAGTTTTTGTCCTATTTTTTCTAAATTTGCCATAGAGAATCTTTGATGCTCAGGAATTCACGGAGGTTAGCTTTCGTCAATGTATGGGTGGGGGGGGGGCAACCCCGATGGGGTGTTTTCCTTGAAAAAAATTCATTTTTTGTTGAATCTTTCCAAAATTTGGCATAGAGGTTCGTTCATTGATGCTCAGGAATTCTCATAGGGTAGTTTTCGCCCCGCTATGGGGGACAACCACCAAATGAGGAGTTTTCTTACAAAAAACCAGTTTTATCATGTCTTTTCCAAAACTGTCACAGATGTCCTTTGACGCTCGGGAATTCCCGTTTGCGTCCCGCTATGGAGTGGGAAACCAAGTGTGTGTGGGGGAGGGGTCTTATAAGAACTCAATTTTTGTCTGATCTGTTCCAAATTTGGTACATTTGTCTTTTGATGTTTGGGAATTCTCATAGTGTAGTTTTCGTCCCGCTATGTGTGGCAAACCCCACAGGAATTTTCCTTATAAAAATCCAGTTTTTGTCGGATCTTTTCCAGATTCGACCCAGATGTCCTTTGATGCTGGAAATCCACATAGGATAGTTTTCCATAGTGTAGTATTCATATGGGGTACTACCCCATGTGATTAAAGAACCTCTGCACCAAATTAGAAAAAGATCTGATAAAAGCCTGGATTTTTGTAAGGAAAACACCCCTAATTGGGGAGGGGGGTGTGCCCCTAAAGCGGAAAGAATATTTCAAACTGTTTGAACTACATCGCTATGTAAGGATGGCGATGCATCACGATGTTGAAATTCCTACATCGCCCTTGCCCCCATGGGAATATTATATTATTACTTCCTCAGCAGACATTGGGTTCTGGAAAAATAAATCATGTGCCACTTTTATGCACAGTTAGATCGATGTATGCTCGGGAGAAAATTGCTGAGAAGTTTCTTCTTCATTGCATCGCATGAAAAGATTCCAGAAAAAAAAAACAAGATTTTTATCCAACTTATACCACAAATTTCAAAGAAAAAGTACAATAAAATGGAGAACTTTAAGTTAGTACATATTTGTTCTAAAATTAGATACAGAAAATAAAATTAGATAATCTTAAGAAAAACCTTACCTTTTTTGTTTTTCAATTAATTATTTGTTTTATTAATTTTGCTTGTATGTAGAATGTTTATTTGGCCAAATTTATGTTTAATACAGGAACTTTATTATTGCATGCATTTCATACTTCTGACTTTGAAAACAATTCTCTGCCAAAATTGCAAAAGGTATTTGAAAATATAAATCTTAAAAAAATGCAGATGTGAAATAAATCTTTTGGTAAAATTAATTTAGTGTAATGTTTGTTAAATAATTATAAAAATATACCTTTGCTTTTTACCCCTAAGTTTTTATTTTTATTTCCAAACATGTGTAACATGAAATCTATGTATAATATACGAACATTTAGAATATTGTAATAATTATGAAAAAGTCTTCGTCTGTCCTTGTTCCGATTATCTTCGTGATGTTGGATCCATCCTAAAAAAGTTTTAAAAAGAGAATATATACATAATAAGTAAAGGTTTAAGTCCATGGGTGTATGCCCTCATGCACATGGATCTTTTTTCTATTTCGAGGAAAGTTTTACGATTAAATTCAGCAGTTTATTTCTGAAATAAAACATGTTTTCACGATTACTTTTAAAATCTCAGTTCTTTTTCTTAAGTTAAAAAGCTACAATTCGCTTGTGACTTTGAAAAGCATCTGATTTCATTTTCATATTTTTCAAAATATATTATTATTTCGATGCTGACAGTTTTTTTTTTTCAAGCAGATTGCAAGAATGAGTTATTTTTACAGCGGATGAACAAAATTTTTATTTAGGCAGCTAGACTCTCAGTTAGTTTCTGAAATTAATTTCTGAATAATATTCTAGAATTAGAGTTTCTTCAATTAATCGAGAATCAGCATTATTTAGCCATTAAACGAGTTAATTCTTTTGCACATCAAGTCGTAAATTTTCATTTTTTTGAGCTATAAAAAAAATCAAGGGTGCGAAAATCGTTGATCTGTGATTTTTTTTAAATTTATTTTTTATTTTAATCGATAGCCAAAATACACCGTTTTTTTTTCGATTTTCGTGTTCCGTTTTCTTCACGAATGTTTTCTGAAGTGCTCCTCCCTACCCAAATTAGTTCCAATAAAGTACTTATGAATTAAGTAGTACTGAAACTGGTGATTATGATTTTATTTGCACTTTTTTCAGAGATTTTATTGTGCTATGTTATCAATAAACAACATTTACTTACCGAGCTTTACCTCCTTAAACCACTATCAAAATAGAGTCAAAAACCCAGGGCTCCAACACTCGAAGCCACGCTCCATTTCATAAGTTAACTAGTAATTACATAAAGCTTATTGCTTTCATTTGACTGTTTTGAGGTCCTATCATTTTATTTTCCCGCCAGCATCCTCTGCAGCGCCACCGTCACGTCGACCGGCAGGCCTCACGATGCTGCTCCTCTAGCGAAAACCATCTCCAGGTCGCGTCAATATCCTACACTTACACGCACGTACACAAACACATACACACACAAGCACATACGCAAACACATACACACACATACCTACACACAACTACCCACACACTCATGCCTGCACACAGACACAAACGCATATGCCCACACCACGTACACATCCCCCCCCCCCCACACACACAAACTCATACACACAACTACCTACACACTCATACCTGCAAGCAGACACAAACACACATGCCTACACACGTACACATACCCCCCTACGCACAAACACACATATCCCCCCCCCCCCACACACATCACACTCGTGATTGCGAAAAACATAATTTAAATTCAAGATGTCAAAATTCAAATTAATTATTTTTTCTTTTTAAATCGAAATTAAACATTAAAAACTTTACTTCAATAATTTATTTTAATTTGCGGAAAAATTGAAAAAATATTGAAAATATTCTGCTGAAATATCAAGAACAAAGATAGAGTTCTTTATGGAAATTAATATTTTCTCTATCTTAAAATGATTTTATCAAATTGATATTTACTTTACTTCATGTTTATGCAAGTAAAAAAAAAAAAGGCTGCACAAATAATGAACATAAGCACTTATTGCTAGAAACATCTGCCGCAGGGAAAGGAGATTATTATAAACAACTTGGGGTAAGCTGGTAAGCATATTGGGGGATTGGTATATAGTATTTGTTTAAGAAAATAAAAATGCAGAATAAAACAAATTTGAACTATTAAACTAAAAAATACACTTCGTTTAACAGAATTATTTTTGTAAAATTCATGGAGAAGAATGAAAACACATAACCATGTAATATATTCCATGTTGAAAGTAAAAGCTTCAAAGTTCTATGCCTTTTATAAAAGCGCTGTATTTATCATCTGTGTTAGTTAAGCTACGGGAGGGTTTTTTTTTTTTTTTTTTTTTTTTTTGTAAGTTTAATTCAATTCGTACAAACTTTAGTCATGTTTGTAGTTTTTTTAACGAAATAAAGGAAGTACGCTTTTGAAAACAAATGTCAACGAACCAACATTTTCTTTTACAAATGAAAAAAACAACGCTAGCTAAGCCTAACGTGGAGGCGACTCAAAGTTAACGCACACAGAATTCTAAACCTAATCGAACCGTTCGTTTTCAATTTTAATGTGTTTTAAATACAACTGCAAACACAACACTAAACAAAAATGTAACAATGCATAAAAGAAGCCACATTGCACATACAAATTTCAATAAATACTAACCTTTTTTATGAATCCTTTAGAATAATTGAGGTAAGATAATTTAAAGAGCAAGTACAAGATTGAAACGAAAACTCCCAGAATGCACTGCAATGTGACGAAATAATTTCGTGAAAAATTTGAGACTTCTGGCTTCGTCAATTATCACGTGATTCGGTGACGAAAGGATCGTCGAAAATTACGAAATAGTGCTCGAGGATTGCCGAATCGTCAAAATTGAGCGTTTCATTTTTGACAGTGCTTGGGAGACTCAAGCCCCATTCATGTAGCCAGCATGAGTTTAAAGCAGAATGGAGCGACTCCTGAGTCAATGAGGCCCCTAAATGAGAAAGAACCCGACTTGGGCACGGTATATGGTAGCATCACCTCTACAGTTTATAGGTCTGGAGAATAGGTTGGAAATCTCCAACAACGCTACGCCTGGTAACTATTAGCGACCGACCATTCGACTTTCGGGCAAACGGAATCAACGAGCACGTAAGTTATATTTAAAAAGAAATTTTTTTTTAGTTTGAGCCTTTTAAAATCCTGTACGAAACTGATAATTATTTTTGTTATCGTCCCCCGTTATCGAGATAAAAAGTATTTAAGTCTCCCGAAATTTTAAGAAAAGTGGCAAATTTAAACACTTGGCGAGGGATTGAAGGTACCAATTTCTCACAGAAAAAAACAGGTCGGAGTCGGTAGGTTTTCAAGCGACTCCGACTCTTCGACTCAAGACTGAGAAGCCCTGATAATTTTAATTAGCTTAAGAATTTCGAAGCAGTTTTATTTTGAAAATAGCGGTACCCGCAGGACTTTGCCGGAGGAGAAAATTAAAGTTCATTTGATTACGGGTTCATATCTCGTTTCGACTCTAGTTATTGTGCTACACTCTGGCTGGGAGCATGCTCCTATCTATTTTCATTTCACTATTTTCTTTTTAAATTTCTTATCAACATTTTATCATTGTCTTAATTTTATTTTATTTTTATTCATTCAAATAGCCTAGAAATCCCCCACGGGGAAAAAAAAAGTATAAAACTTTAAAAAATATATGTAGGAAGCGAAAAAAAAAATACTTAAACTTATTTAAATAAAGAAGAACTTTAGTTGAAATTTACTTTGAAGAGCCTTCGGCTAACCATTATGGTACTCCCGTTAGAGGAAGCCACATCTCTCGTACATCCACGCAACCATCTTCTGCGCCAAAATAAAGCCATGTCCCCAACCGGGGAACTTTCAACATACCACACCAGAGGATAAGGGGCAGGGCCCCAGGTGCCTCAAGCAACGAACTTATATTTCCGTGGCATTTGATTAGCTTGTATATTTACAAATAATGGATGATGAATTTCTCGCCAATTGGTTATGTTCATTCGCTCTTCCCACGTTACGGTTCTACGTCATTATAATTTCGTAATTTACTAATTTTGCTCCGGAAACTGTTCTTAAAATTGAAATTAAAAAAAGAACAAAATCAAATTTGAAATCGCTTCGAGGTGCACACCCCCATGCAACAAACTAACTTTGTATCAAATTTCATGAAAATCGGCAGAACGGTCTAGGCGCTGTCCGCGTCACAGAGATCCAGACAGAAATCCGGACAGAGAGACTTTCAGCTTTATTAATAGTAGAGAAATAAGAGACGCGCAGTTATTGAATACTTAGGGGCCATTCATTAATTACGTAAGGATGATTTTGGCAATTTTTGATCCCCCTCCCCCCATGTAAGGGTACGTAAGATTTTTCACGCCCCCCCCCCTATTCTTACGTAAGATTCCATTTCGTTTTTCAAAATGAGAAGATAACAAATCTTGGAATCGTTACATCACCGGAATCGTTATTAAATTCACATTATTAAATTTAACTTTTTGCGTAAAGGAATAGTTACTGAAAAGTTAGAATCTAAACTGAATGTTTTTTCGACATTTTTTTTTTTTTTTTGATGTAATATTAATTAAAAATAAAACATGCCATACATAATGTGACTCTTTTATTATATTTTACACTATTCATTCTTTGTAAGACAAATAAAAAAACATCTTATCCTAACACGTTTCTTACCTTCCATACGCAAATGGAACATAATCTCTGCCAAATCACTTGTTGACCGCGCAATTTCTAATGTGAAATACTGACTTGGAAAATATTACGTAAGAATGAGTTTGACCCCCCCCCCCCCACCCACGGCTTTGCCCGTAGTAGAAAATTAAAAGGTCTTTTGGTCCCCCAGTATATTTACAAATAATGCATGATGAATTTGTCGCCAATTGGCTTGCCCACGTTACGGTTCCACGTTATGATAACTTGGTTATTTACTCGTCCATCTTATAATTTTGCTCGGGAAAATGTTCTTAAAATTGGAATAGAAAAAGAACAAAATCAAATTTTCAAAAAAATCGCTTAAAGGTGCACACCCCCATGCTTCAAACTAATTCTTTGCCAAATTTCATGAAAATCAGCCGAACGGTCTTGGCGCTATATGTGCGTGAGAGATCAAGACAGAAAGAGATCCGGACAGAGAGACTTTCAGCTTTTAGACCGGGAACTGAAAGGGGTTGAGCATGCATGGAAAGGCTGACGCAATATTATTTATGAATATTGTTACAGGCACGATGGTGATTTTGAAACCACATGTCGTCGCACCCCTGGGTGGTCGACAACCCTGGGGGAGGGGGGAAAGCAGTGGGGGGAGCCGTTTGCTAAAACACTCATAACGCGCGAACTATTTGAGATAAAACACTGAAAAAACTGGCAATCGACGCAACAAAACAAGAGCTTCATAAAAGCTAAATATAATTATGGACCTATCTTTGTTGGTTTCCTGAGTAAAATTCCATTTTTCGCAAACAAGCAAAATTTTTGAATAAAATGCGCAAAACAAACTTTTTTTGACCAAAATAAATTCCAAATCAAAATTGTTTGATTTTTTTTTTTTTTTTTTTTTCAAATAAAGTCCTAAATATCATTACTCAGTTTGTTAAAACTGTTTAAATTCTGTTAACGCGCCGAAAAACAAAATGACAGTAGCAAGCTCGAACACGATTTGCAGTGTAGTTCAGGATCTGAAGGAGTTTTTGAGCATGCAAGGAAGACCTGAAGCAAAATTATTTCTGACTAGCAAAAATACCCGGCGTTGCCTGGGTCAGTTATAATTATTAGAAAAAATCGTTACTTGCTTTTGTTTTCTGTTTTAAGTGAAAGAATTTAAAACACATCTTTTTAACGTGATTAAAAATCGAGTTTCTTCCTTACCCACAAAACTAAAATAGCAATAAGTATAAAGAACAAAGTAATATTGATTTAGAAACGAAAGCACTATATTTAAGCATATACAAATTTAAACTAGTATGTTGTGGCCATCACGAAACTTTCTTCTATATTTTTTTTTTTTTTTTTTTTTTCTGATCCCTCCCCATGTTGACGAGGAAGCAATTCGCAACTCCAACGAACTATAGGGGGCACTGCAGTCACTGTCTAATGGCGGAATTAAAAACTAAAACAAACGCATGTGGTAACGAAGAAAATGCTAAAAGTGTTGTGATTTTTGTTGTTATGTATGATTTTTTCGCTTTATTCATTTGAAAAGATTTTTCAAAGTCTTTTGGTTATTCTGACCCATATAGAAAGAGATTAGAAACCAAAAAGTATTACGAAAGTAAACAATTAATGCAGAACACACAGTAAGTTGTTCTGAAGCAGCCATTTCCACGATGTTGAATTCGGAATTCATAAATTTTTGGTTCGCTTCGAACGGCATTTTCATTTTGTACCGTTTTTTCTATACATTAGTACATATTAAGTTCAGTTTCGTGACATTTCCGGCATTTGTTGACATTTTTGTCACATAGTGCACATACGTGGCAGACTGTCAAGAGTAACGTTTAACACTAGATAATTTATTTCTATGACTATATGATTGCATATCCAAAGAAATCATGCATTAAATTCATTCGTCATGGAAATGATTTACCTGATATGCGAAATCTTGTCAAGATACATTATTCTTTCACACAATTTTAAAACCATAACCCTATAAACAGATTTTTGGCGAGCTTTTATTTTTTATTGTTCAAATTCTTAACGTTCTTTCTGGATTTTTCAATCTGTTCTGCGATAAATATTTTCAAGAAAATTTATTTGCATACTGTCTATTTCAGTAGGATACTGTAGTAACAAAGGTTATTTAAATCATTTATGTGGAATTAGGTTAAGGAAAAGTGTCCAGTCAATGTAGTTAAGTTCGTTTTTTTTTTCATCGAATTGAAAAACTGATATTTATTCAAATTCACTCAGAACAAAATAAATAAAATGTGCACTCACAGTTTATATATGGTGGTAGTTTTCTTTTCAGTTGATTGACCATTATTTCTTTTTACTTATCGAATTCTGTAATCTTACTATCATTTTATTCCACTCATGATAAAAATTAAAAATGGTTTAACTAAAAACGCGAAATCTCGCCAAGGCTACTTTGCTCGCACAATTCCAAAACTATAACCCTAAACAAATTTGGCGAAACCTTTCAGCTGAGAATAAAAGGAATAAAGTAAATTCTTTCTCGGTGAAACATTTTTCATTTTGTTCTACGATAATAAATTCAAGAAAATATTTTGCATACTGTCCATTCCAACTAAATGCTGCTGTAAAATATGATTAGTTAAATTAATTTAAGATTAAAAAAAACTCATATTCTTACAAATTCATACAAAACAATAAAACATTTTACCTGGTATAACGTTATCCAATTTTGTTAATACAGAGTTTTCTTGTTTACGCTTCCACCATTTAATACTTTTTTGAAAGAAATAAGGAAAACTAACATTATTTTGAGAAGCTCGAGAATACTACTAAGGGACGAATTAATTTCTGTAGTTGAAGGCGTTCTTAGACATGTTGGAATGCGTTACTCAGAACAAACTGACCGCGTTTACGTCAACAGATACAGATGGAGCGCAACGTGGCAATGTTTTAGTTGCATTCGCAGTTTTATAAATCACCGCAAGGTAGCGTATTCGAGCGCTGGAGTTCCGAATATTCCCAACAAAAACAAAATGACACATGCAAAAACTTGACGACTATCCCAATGTCTGAATTATTGCAAAAGCAAAGCAAAGAGCGAAAATTGAAAGTTATTTTAAAAGCCTTGCTTGAATGAATTACAAATATTTTATTTGTTAACAAACATAAGATGGCAACAGTTAAAAATTTTAAATCATTGGGATAATATTTCCTATCATTTCCATACAATTAAAATCACGAGAAATACGCAGACGACAATCTATTACGATTTATCTTTCTTATTGTTGCATTAATAAAAATATTTTTATTCGCAAAAAAAAAAAAAAAAAATCAGCACCTCTTGGAGCGATCGGCGTCAAAATAGAACCAAAGCCTGTTTACATATGGATTCACATATATTCCAAATTTCAACCAGAACGTAGCATTACTTCTTGAGATAGGGCACTCAAAATGGAAAAAAAGAACGGGTGATTGCACTACCCCCTTTTTACTTTCTTCTATATCTAATATATAGAAGAAAGTATTGGATTCGTGCAAATTTTCGAATTTCGAATGTTGACGGATTCGAACGTTTTGAGGTGTGCTGAGTCCATTTCGACCATTTTTGGAAAATGTCTGTCTGTCTGTGTGTGTGTGTGTGTGTATGTATGTGTGTGTGTGTGTGTGTGTATGTATGTGTGTCACGTCTGTGTGTGACCAGTTTTTTGTGGCCGCCCTACAACAAAAACTACCGCATGAAATCGAACGAAATTTAGTACACATATGTGCCCCTATGTGAACTTGTGCCCATTAGTTTTTGGCGCGAATTCCTCCAAGGGGGGTGGAGCAATGGGACGTTTTTCGAGTTACGCGTGCTTGCTATTCCTCAGGAAGTTACTGGCGGAATCAAACAAAATTTGGTCCATATGTTGGTATTAACAGGAACAGGTGCTGATTCAATTTTGGTGTCAATAACTCAAACGGGGGTTGAGCTGTAGAGCGTTTTTTTGTCGTCAATTGTGACTGCTGTATCTCAAGAAATAATGAACGGAATGAAAGAAAAATTTATCGGCAAGTAGCCCTTAGTGGGTATAAGAACTGATTTTATTTTTATGTCAACAGCTAAAAGGCGGGTAGCGCAATCACCCGTTCTTTTTTTCCATTTTGAGTGCCCTATCTCAAGAAGTAATGCTACGTTCTGGTTGAAATTTGGAATATATGTGAATCCATATGTAAACAGGCTTTGGTTCTATTTTGACGCCGATCGCTCCAAGAGGTGTTGATTTTTTTTTTTTTTTTTTTTTTTTTTTTTTTTTTTGCGAATAAAAATATTTTTATTAATGCAACAATAAGAAAGATAAATCGTAATAGATTGTCGTCTGCGTATTTCTCGTGATTTTAATTGTATGGAAATGATAGGAAATATTATCTCAATGATTTAAAATTTTGAACTGTTGCCATCTTATGTTTGTTAACAAATAAAATATTTGTAATTCATTCAAGCAAGGCTTTTAAAATAACTTTCAATTTTCGCTCTTTGCTTTGCTTTTGCAATAATTCAGACATTATGATAGTCGTCAAGTTTTTGCATGTGTCATTTTGTTTTTGTTGGGAATATTGCTTCCTCGTCAAGCATGGGGAGGGATCAGAAAAAAAAGAAAAGAAAAATATAGAAGAAAGTTTCGTGATGGCCACAACATACTAGTTAGCTGTTGACACAAAAATAAAATCAGTTCTTATACCCACTAAGGGCTACTTGCCGATAAATTTTTCTTTCATTCCGTTCATTATTTCTTGAGATACAGCAGTCACAATTGACGACAAAAAACGTTCTATAGCTCAACCCCCGTTTGAGTTATTGACACCAAAATTGAATCAGCACCTGTTCCTGTTAATACCAACATATGGAACAAATTTTGTTTGATTCCGCCAGTTACTTCCTGAGGAATAGCAAGCACGCGTAACTCGAAAAACGTCCCATTGCTCCACCCCCCTTGGAGGAATTCGCGCCAAAAACTAATGGGCACAAGTTCACATAGTGGCACATATGTGTACTAAATTTCGTTCGATTTCATGCGGTAGTTTTTGCTGTAGAGCGGCCACAAAAAACTGGTCACACACAGACGTGACACACATACATACACACACACATACGTTCATACACACACACACAGACAGACAGACATTTTCCAAAAATGGTCGAAATGGACTCAGCACACCTCAAAACGTTCGAATCCGTCAAAATTCGAAATTCGAAAATTTGCACGAATCCAATACTTTCTTCTATATATTAGATATAGAAGAAAGTAAAAACATGAAATTAATCTTCTCATATTTAAAAAGATTAATCTGTTGATACTTTTTTTTTTAACATGGAGGCTAAAACCTTCTCTGTATGGCTAATGAAGTACGAAGTGATTAAAAAAAAGTAGCTGCGCTCGTAATCCCCTTATACTTGCTTTAGTTATTTCGGGAAATTTCAATCATTGTGGCTCTTGGTGCGATTTTACCGAATTTGCGAAAGTCGTTTCGGGGTACCTTCGATGATGCTCCCCCATTCTTTCCTTACTTTGTAAAACGATATGATATTAATTTTCTTTACAGAGATATCGTCGCCAGATGCTGAGATATTTTTGGTCACCATAAAATGGCGCTAAACAGTTTCATCCGAAATGTTACCAAAATAAGTAATAAAATTTGGTGATTGTTTGAAATTGTGCAAAAAGGAAAATTAATGGAAGTTTTTGTGCTGTTTATGGATTTGCCTAATTTAGTTGCTGGATTATTTAACACAGTAAAAAAAATCTTTTGAAAATTCTTTGATTGGCGATATTTTGTTTACATGGTGAAAGCTGAGAAACATTATGACGTAGTCTTCGGCTTCAAAAACAGCAACGTTGAAAAAACTGCCAAATGCATCAGCTACGGAAATCTTTCTGCAAAAATTTTGGCGATCTGCTGGTTGTTTGGATAATGAGTAAGTGTTCAATCAGCATAAATAATAATAAAAACCATTAATTACATTAAAGTTCCGTTTAAATGGAAAATCATCAGCCAAATCATGTATTATTTGCCAATCTTGTGCAAAAATCTTACTTCAAGATTTGACTTGAGAAAAGCCTTGAACAATCACGAAAAGCAAAGAAAGTCAACAATACAACAATTGTCGCTATCGACAGGGAGTTGAGATGATACACTAAATACTGTATTGAGTTGAGGAAAGCCTTCGAACATGGATCTAAAAAGCTCATAACTCGTTTTTTATTCTACTTAGAAATTTCGAACAGGTGCCATCTTCAACAGAAAAATCAGAGCTTTCGATGGACATATAATGTAAATATGTGCAAGTATTTTTTCATCCCAATATTAGAGAATTTATACAAAAATTGTGTTTTATTGCCCCCCTAAGGGGGTTTTGCCCCCCCATAACGCGACGAAAACTACCCTATGTGTTATTCTGATGCATAAGCTATATTATTGTAAAGTTTCATCAAAATCCGTTCAGTAGTTTTTGCGTGAAGGAGTAACAAACATCCATCCATACATCCATACAGACAAACTTTCGCATATATAATATTAGTAAGATTAATGTCACAGGCACTATAGTGATTATGAAACCACATGTCGTCGCCTCCCTGGGTGGTCGACAACCCCGGGGGAGGGGGGGAAACAGTGGGGGGGGAGCCGTTTGCTAAAACACTCATAACTCGCCAACTATTTGAAATAAAACACTGAAAAAAGTGGAAATCGACGCAACAGAACAAAGGCTTCATAAAAGCTAAATATGACTATGATCATATCTTTGTTAGTTTCTGAATAAAATTCTATTTTTCGCAAACAAGCAAAAATTTTGAATAAAATACGTATTTTTTTTTCAAACTATCAAAATTATTTAACTGTTTCGGGAACCAATAAAATCCGAAACATCATTATCCAGCTTGTTTAAAATTACTTAATTATTATCAAAGCGCGTTGAAAAGTGAAATAAAAGCAAGCTCAAAAAGCGTTTGAGCTAACTCACAAAAAAAAAAAAAAAAAAAAGTTTGCGGAATGTGCCTTGAAGACTCGACATAAACCAAAGTAAATTTTGTGGCTCTCCTGTTTTGGCGGTTTTATTTCGTAATATTATCAAAACAATGTCCCAGTTAATTAATTACTTAATTATTTAACCTTTAACGAATTATAGCTGCTTCGCATGGGTCACAATGACACTTTTTAAAAAATTAAAACATGCAAGTTTGCAAGTACGAAGTAATTACGGAAAGGATAAACTATCAGGATAACCCTTTTGCAGATTTTACACCTGAGTTATGAAACATAGTGAGCGAGGCTATTGCCACATAAGCAGCATCAAAATTTCAGTGGAACGTTAAAGAAAATGTTAATAGTCTCTTATCCAAAAAAGTCCTGAAATGGCAATGTCTTCAACAGCGACTGCAAAACAGCAAAATAAAACCCAAAAAAAAAACCCTTCAACTTAAGAAACGTTAGCTCAAAAGTGATGTTAGTATAGTAAATCTAAAAATCATTCCCATACAATAACCCCAATGCTAGGTTAGGTTCATCAGAATGGTTAACTGAAGCAAAGCGAGAGGTCCGATTTCGTGAATGTAATTGAAAATGATACTTCTTGCAGCAAAACCCTAGAAGAAGCACCCTATTTTAAGAACAAAGTTCAAGTTATCGATGGAATGACTCTGGTCCATAATGTCCCAAACACAACTTTCAAATGCAGCAAAGATTTTGCAGGTCTCCAAATAAAAAATAATAAAATTTTCTCTCCAATAGTCAAACTACACGAGTGGATCTTAAACACGATCGGTATATCTCACTGTCGTTTTCATAACTTAAAAACCAGAAGAGTTCAGGAAAGTCTTCTTCGCTTATAAAAAAAATCAGTAGGTACCAAACCAGTGGTTTCGTGTCATAGCCATTCCTGAAAATAAAAAGAACCTTTAAAAGTACATTTCAGAGTATGTAATGTGTAACATATCCGTTCCTGCATCCAATCAGCTTCTGGTGTCTGGAAACTCAGAAAACAAAAATGAATATTATTTAAAATCTGAGAGTCAAGTAATAAATTTCTCTGAAACGCCCGATTCCAACCTGGACGAAGCACGCAACAGAATCTATCTTCCTGCATATGATTCAGTGCATAATAGGGGAAAAAGTAACTAATCGTTTATAGATCAGAAACTAATGAATTCTTATTGGCAATCTTTGTTAAAGGACAGAGGTTGCCATTTGATGTGCTGGTGTTGTGGAAAGGAAAAGAGCTTTAGGATGGCATCTATCTTTAGGAGCACTTACGGAAGAAACATCTAAAATTTTACAAGTTTTTGATGCATTTTCGCACTGCGATTCAACAAGTAGAATAGGAAGAAAAAAGTATGCTTTCATTTTACCAAAAAAGTCGTAAACTATTTTTTGTACATTAGAGTTAGCATTAAAACAATATCTGAGTGCTTCAGAATTTCAACTGTTAGAAGCTGTATTATAAAAAAATTGTCAAGAAAATAGGTATTTCTTGCGGATGCAATCATTACACACAATAATTTCTTATCATTTCCATCAGAAATAAATATAATATCAGCTCTCTACCATGCTCCTGCAATTTTTTCCAACATGTGCTAAGAAGTATTGCTCAATTGTACTATTGAATCAATTCCCCTGTACCTTAGCAGTGCCTTTAGATGTAACTGTTGGATATAGCAAAAGTCTGTTGGTAACAGCCGGACTGCTGTGTGAGGTCGAGAACATGGCGATTGCATCCGTCGGTGTAAAGTAACAGCTCATAATTTATGTCTTGTAAATAAACCCATTTTTCGTATTTGTTGCATCCGTGTTAATTAAACACACTCAACACAACTCAGGCACGGATATAACAAAAGTGGCGATGAGGATTTTCACGAATTATGGACTATTAAATTGTATAGAATTCTGCAAGCATAAAAAAAATGGCTAACACTGATGAATTATTGAAGCAACTAACACAGCTGGCATTTACAACAAATCAACGGCTGGAACTTTTGGAAGAAGCATTTCGCCAACATCAAGGCCCATCAGCAACTACAGCGTCCAATGGACCTGATAACGTTGAATTTTTAATGGAAACATTGGCGAAAGGTATTAGTGACTTTGTTTACGACGCAGATCGCGGACTAACATTCGATAAGTGACACGGTACGAAGAAACTTTCAATACCGATGCAGCTAAATTGGATGACGCCGCTAAAGTTAGGTTACTTTTAAGGAAATTGGAACTACCGTCGTATAATAAATATATGTCAACTACATTCTTCCAAAGAAAGTCAAAGATGTAACATTTGCCGATACAGTGAGTCAATTGAAATCTATTCTTAGTCTTAAACAGTCAGTATTTCACAAAAGATACAACTGTCTTCAAATGAAAAAATCAGACTTCCATGATTTCGCCTCATATGCAGGTATTGTAAATAAAATTTGCGAGGATATTGAATATAATCAACTGGACATCGAACAGTTCAAATGCCTAATTTTCATAAGTGGACTAAACGCACCAAAGTATTATGAAATTCGTGCTAGACTGTTAATTAATGGATAAACAATCCCCTACATCACCAGTTGATATTCGCAAACTCGTAGAAGAATGCCAAATTTTCACTTCATTAAAAGAAGATGCAGCCATGATACAACAGTGCAGTTCAGCAAAATCATCAATTAATAAAGTTTCGAACGATAAATTAGCAAAATTTGGCGAGGAAAAATTTCAAGAAACCCGCAACAAAAGATCGTCTGCTTCCAAGTTTGATAAAAAGAAAAGCGTAAAGCTTGGTGAATCATCGCCAAATCCGCGTAACGATAATCCAATTATGCCAAAATATCCTTGTTGGTTTTGTGGTGAAATGCATTTTGCAAAGAATTGTAATTATTCAAAACATCATTGCCAAAAATGTCACAGAATCGGGCATAAAGATGGATATTGTAACAGCGGACGCCAAGCTACTGCGGCTGGACGGAAGAAGAAAGGGAAGTATTTTTCGCCTAATACAGAAGCAGTTTTTGCCATAAATGAAATTTCTGTTGAAGATAAAAGAAAATACATTTCCGTGCAAATAAATAATGAAATGGTCAAACTTCAATTCGATACAGCTTCTGACATTACTATTATTTTTGAAGATACGTGGAAACAAATAGGGAAACCAACGGCGAACAAAACAAAATTTTCCGCCAACTGTGTATCTGGAAATCTCGTAAAGTTAACCCATAAATTTGACTGTCAAATTACAATAAATAACACTACGAAGACTGGGATTTGTTTCGTAACAGAGGTACAAAATCTTAATTTATTTGGAATTCAGTGGATCGAACTGTTTGATTTGTGGGACGTTCCGATTTCAAGTATATGTTGCTGCAGTGTTCGCTCAGTTCCGGACATTAATTTTACCCCGCAACTTATGAAGGAATTTCCTGCAGTATTTTCAACAGAATTAGGTCGCTGTACAAAAACAAAGGTGACACTACAATTAAAGAAAAGTGTTCGACCAGAATTCAGAAACAAGAGACCAGTGTCCTATGCCGCACTTCCCAAAATTGAAGAAGAGTTAGATCGATTGGAGGAAAAGTTAGGAATAATTTCGCTAATTGATTATTCAGCATGGGCAGCTCCTATCGTAGTCGTAAAGAAGTCAAATGGGAAATTACGAATATGTGCTGATTATTCAACAGGACTGAATGATGCACTGGAACCGAACAAGCACCCGTTACCCGTTCCAGATGATATATTTGCAAACTTAGCTGGAAATTGCATTTTCAGTGTGATAGATTTATCTGAAGCATATTTTCAAATTGAAGTAGATGAAGATTCGGGTAAATTGCTCACTATAAACACTCATAGAGGACTTTATAAGTTTAACAGATTCCCCCTAGGAGTGAAACAAGCACCTGGAGAATTTCAGAAAATTATTGATGCAATGATTTCTGGACTTAAAAACACAAGTGCTTATCTTGATGACATAATGGTTGCAATCAAATCTGTTTCTGAGCATAAAAAGCAATTAAATGAACTTTTTGGAAGGCTTCAAGATTACGGTTTTGTCGTTCGTCCAGAAAAATGTCAACTATTTTTACCGAAAATTGAATTTTTGGGTCACATAATTGATGGCAACGGTCTCCATCCAAATTCAAAGAAAATTCAAGCTATTAAGGAAATGCCTCCCCCAAAGAACATTTCAGAATTGAGATCTGTATTGGGAGCTATAAATTATTATGGAAAATTCGTGCCCAGACTACAGAAAATCAGACAACCATTAGATAATCTGCTTCGAAAAGATGTTGAGTAGTGGAAATGGACAAGCAAATGCGAGCGAGGTTTTGAAGACATAAAGAAAATTTTGCTAAGTAAACCTTCTTTTAACACACTACAACCCAGAATTTCCAATCATTGTTGCAGCTGACGCTTCATACTCTGGAATAGGAGCTACTATATGTCATGAATTTCCAGACGGTTCCAGAAAAGCTGTTTTCCACGCTTCAAGAACTTTGTCGGCTACAGAACAAAAATACAGTCAGATAGAAAAAAAAGGACTTGCATTAATATTTGCAGTAACAAAATTCCATAAGATGATATATGGGAGAGAATTTATCCTAGAAACTGACCACCAACCTCTCTTACGCATCTTTGGATCATCAAAAGGCATTCCAATCCATACTGCAAATAGACTTCAAAGATGGGCTTGCACATTACTGGCCTACAATTTCAAAATTAGATATATTTCCACGGATTCTTTCGGCTACGCGGACATTTTATCAAGACTAATTAATTCAAAAATTCAACCCGAGGAAGAAATTGTCATCGCTTCAGTTCATTTGGAAACAACAGCAAATCAAATTTTGGATAACTCAGTTGAAGCAGTGAACATAACACACAAGCTTATTCAAGCTGAAATTAAAAAAGATAAAATAGCTCAACAAGTAATAGAATTTCTTGAACATGGTTGGCCTTCTCAGAAAAATAAAATTCCAGAAGAAATGAAACCATATTTTAACAGAAGAGAGTCCCTCTCAGTTGTAAAAGGATGCCTAATGTTAGGTGAACGCGTCTTTATTCCAGAGAAATTCCGAAGCAGAATTCTAAAAGAGCTGCATAATGGACATCCTGGAATGGAACGCATGAAATCATATGCTAGAAGTTATGTATTTTGGCCTTCTTTGGATAAAGACATCGAAAATTACGTTAAGAGATGTCATCCATGCCAAATTTCTAGAAAATCACCCACCAAAACATTACTGCATTCTTAGCCATTAGCAAAAGAACCATTTGAAAGAGTACACGTCGATTATGCAGGGCCTATAAAAGGTTATTATTTAGCAAATGGCCAGAAATTTTCACGACAAAATCTATTTCTGCAGCGGCAACTGTAAAATTTATGGAAGAAACTTGTGCCAGATATGGAGTACCGAAAACAATAGTCTCTGACAACGGTAAACAGTTCAAGTCATCTTTTTGATCATTTTTGTAAAAAAAATGGTATCCAGCAAAGTACAACACCTCCTGATCATCCTCAATCAAATGGACAAGCAGAGAGATTTGTAGACACTTTCAAAAGAGGAATTAAGAAAATTCAACAAGGAGGAGACCTTCAATCAGCTGTAAATACATTTTTGTTCACTTACCGGTATACACCAAATAAATACATTGGAAACAAATCACCGGTCGAGTTGATGCTGGGAAGAAAATTAAGAACTGTCCTGAACTTGGTTCGTCCATCTGAAAATACAGCTGCCAGGATCAATGAAAAGCAAAATTCTCAATTTAACAGGCTCCAGATCATGGAGCAGAAAACAGAAACTTCAAGGAAGGCGATTTAGTGTATGCTAAAGTGTACCTAAATAACACATGGAAATGGGAACCAGGGAAAATAATCGAACGTAAAGAGAATGTACTTTACAACGTATTTCTCGAATTAAATGACAGAGTACGACTCATCCGTTCCCATGCTAATCAGCTACGCCTCCGATCTGACGACACAGTAACACGTTCTAACTCCAGTGTCTTAACTGAAGAGTTCAGAACAACCGAACGGCCTGATCAGGAAACGTGGTTCAATTTCGTTACTGTCGACCGATCAGAAATCGATGAATCTCTCCTAAATGAGTTTTCTTCCTCATCTGACGCCGGGAGAGCTGATCCACATCTGTAGCGGCAGTACTGAACACAGCCAGACCACAAAGAGCCAGAAAACTGCCTCAAAAATACAAGGACTTCGTCATGTCCTAAAAGAGGGAGATGTTGGATATAGCAAAAGTCTGTTGGCAACAGCCGGACTGCTGTGTGAGGTCGAGAACATGGCGATTGCATCCGTCGGTGTAAAGTAACAGCTCATAATTTATGTCTTGTAAATAAACCCATTTTTCGTATTTGTTGCATCCGTGTTAATTAAACACACTCGGCACAACTCAGGCACGGATATAACAGTAACCAAGTTTGGGTTTCACTTGGATGAAAATAAAACAATAAAGCACCACACCTTATGATGCAGCCAGTGTTACCAGAGAGTTTTAATTCCACCCTGCGCAGGCAAGAACTGTAAATAATCTTGTAAATGTTTTATTAATAATTCATCTTGCTGTAAATACTGTGCTATTAAGGCTAAAGCAAAAACCCATCAACTACAAAATACTCGAAAGAGAACGATTCAACAGAACAATTACAAGTCAACAAAAAAGAGTATGATCCAGCTTTCAGAATTTCTGATATATTAATGCTTTATACATGCATATTGATATTCTGCAATTATTTTTTAATAGACATTATTTTACTAATTTTATTTAATTAGTTTTTTTTAGAACTCTAGTGTATAATTTTATATTTATATTCGTTTTCATAAAAGCTCAAAGATGCTTCTCATTTTTTATATTTATTTAGAACATATTATTTCTTGTATCACTGTTCTTTGTTGGGTAAATTATAAAAAACAATATCCGCAAAACAATATCCCAAATATTCTTTTGTGCAAATTGAAAATATAAATTAATAGAAATAAATTAAAATTATATTTGAATTGAAACTATACTGTGGGCCTGGTTCCCTAGTTCCTCTCAAATTTAAAGCAGTATTTAACAAAATTAAAGTCATAATTGAATACTTTGCAATTAGAATAAGTTTGTAAACTGAAGAATGAATAGTTCGTCATAAGGATAATAAGGCTATTTTTTTCTCCTTAGCATACTGCCGTTTCATTCAATGCGCTAACTTAGGCAGTACTTGCATTTTCTATTTCGCTTTTCAACGCTCACGTTGGTAATAGTTAAGTAGTTTTAAAGAAATTGAATGATGAAGTTTCAGATTTTATTGATTCCCTAAACGGTTAAATAATTTTAAAAAAGAACTTATCTTTAAAAAAAAAGCTTTTCATATTTTATTCAAAATTTTTGCATGGCTATTAAAAAAGGAATTTTACTTATAAACCAACAAAAATAGAACTATAAACATATTTAGGTTTTTCAAGCCCTTCTTCTGTTGCATCTTTTGCCACATTTTTAGTGCTTTACCTCCTACGGTTCGCAAGTTATGAGTGTTTTAGTAAGCGGCGTCTTCCTACTGCTTTCCATCCTCCCCCGGGGATGTCGACCGCCGAGGGGGGGGGGGACGACATGTGTTTTCGTAATCACTACAGTGCCTGTAACAATAATCAGAAATAATTTTGCGTCAGGTCTTTCATGCATGCTCAAAACCCCCCTTCAGATCCTGAACTATACTACGAATAGTGTTCGAGCTTGCTACTGTCCTTTTGTTTTTCAACGCGTTAACAGTACTTAAATAGTTTTAACAAACTGAATAATGATATTAAGGACTTTATTTGAAAAAAAAAATCAAACAATTTTGATTTGGAACTTATTTTGGTCAAAAAAAGTTTGTTTTGCGCATTTTATTCAAAAATTTTGCTTGTTTGCGAAAAATGGAATTTTACTTAGGAAACCAACAAAGATAGGTCCATAATCATATTTAGCTTTTATGAAGCCCTTGTTTTGTTGCGTCGATTGCCACTTTTTTCAGTGTTTTATCTCAAATAGTTCGCGAGTTATGAGTGTTTTAGCAAACGGCTCCCCCCCCCACTGCTTTCCCCCTCCCCCGGGGTTGTCGACCACCCAGGGGGGCGACGACATGTGGTTTCATAATGACCATCGTGCCTGTAACAATAATCAGAAATAATATTGCGTCAGCCTCTCCATGCTTGCTCAACCCCCTTCAGATCCTGGACTATTTATTATTAGTAAAGATAAAGAAAGATAAAGATAAAGAAGACAAAAAAAAAAGTGAAAATGTGAAGGAAAAAAAGTTAGGGAATTTTGTAAGAAAATTTGGCTATTTGGGGGAAAAAAAATTTTCACGAGACAAAAATATTAGAGGAAGTCGATTCATTTTATGAAAACATTAGTGGAAAAATAATTTTTGCAATTGGGGGATTTTGGTAGAAAACATCGCTTTTGGGGGAAAAGTTGGAAAGGAATTGGGGAAATCTGGATTTGACCATCTGGCAACACTGCAATGGGCGTAGGTTCGAGTCAGCCATGAGGCATAACCGAGGGTACTTTCCAGAGAAAATCCTAAACGACGCTAAAAATGATTTGTAAATACATATATATATATATATCTCAATGGCTTATTTTACTTATTAATTAACTAATCATATAAAGCTAAAGAATTTATTTGTTTGAACGCGCTAATCTCTGAAACTACTGGTTCGAATTGAAAAAATCTTTATGTGTTGAATAGTCTATTTATTGATGAAGGCTACAGGCTATTTTTTTTTTAAAATAAGATTGACCGAAATATTTGTTATTTAAAATTAAATGTTTGATTAATTGTTTAGTTCTATAAATTAATAATAGAGGGCGGAGTAAGTTAACTCTTCGAGAGGGCGCTGGCCGATAGTGTCGATAGCTGCAAGGAACCATGCCCATGCTACGCTGTTGTGATCAGCAAACAGATTTTTGAATGCGGTTTTTTTTTTTTTTTTTCAATGTTCAGGTATACTTAATTTGATTTTGTAGGATTTTTCTATTGGGTTTTGTTTTCCTTATTTGTGTTCAACGTTTGTTTTTGTTCTTAGAGTTGAAGATAGTTACTTATCTAAGTAAATATTTGATTTGTCGTATTATTCAATTGAGAATTGTTCTTTTTAACTTTTTTTATTATAGCATTGTTTATTTGGCGAAATACTTTAAATTACAGGGAAAAAAAACTGTTTCACTTGCTAAAGGGCAGGGTTTCGGTACCGAGGATGATTGGCGCATTAAGCGAAAAACTATGTAGTTGAAGGATTATGTTGAGTTTTAAAGCTACTGTTAATATTTTTATGTGTTTTGGCGAATAGTTTTAAATTCCAAAGAGACTTTAATAGGTCTTTTGAAAAGATGTGTACGCATTTTAATTGAAGAAAAATGATCATTTCACATCAGAAGGAGGGCGGAAGAGGGGAGGGGGGCGTGGAGGGTTTTTTTTTTTTTTTTTTCAATGTTTCCTTTGACTTCTTAGCATATGCATCGCCGTGCGGGAACTGCTAGTTTTAATATAAATGCATTGCGCATAAGGAAAGAATAACTTTTCTTTTTTTGATTTATCTTTTTTCAGTAGGGAAGACTCTTGTACCTTGGACCACTTCTAAAACTTTTAAAAAAAGAATGTGTGGTTTTTATGGTCTTTAGTAATTAAAACTTAACTTCAAGCCTTTTTTGCATAAGTAAAAAAATATTTCGGATTATAAAAAAAATATTTTTCTATTTTTGTATATTTTTCAAATTTTATGTAATTTGGTCCATGGTGCATGATGCTCGTGTGCCTTGAGACAGACCCTTTGTACTTGCTTAACTGCATAACTTACGTTGCATTCAAGTTTATTGGACCCACTTTCATTCAACTTCCCTCCTCTCTAAAAGTCTTTTTTTTTTTTTTTTTTGTCAGGATCATTACTTCTTACTCCTTCAATAGCATTTTGCAGTGCCTTAACATCTACTGGATCCCTCTTGATTCCAGTTTTACTTCGAGGCATGATGAAATTCTACCTTAATCTACAACCTATTGTACCTTGATCCAGTGGTTCAAGGTACAAGATGGAGCTTGGTTTCAAGGTACACGAGGGTGCATGTTTATGCAAAAGTGGCTACCCTAACCTAACAGCTATGTAAAAGGTAAAGACTATTAAATGTTGAATACACTTACCGAGAGATAGGCAATAGATATAATGGTCAATCAGTTGGGCAACACTAGTCTTTATAAGTCCAATTTCATTTAAGTAACACTGGAATTAATTATTTCTTTTTTGCACAAATCATAAAACAATCACTGTCCACATAAAAGTTGGAGTTTCAACCTACAACTCACTCTGGCAGCTGGAGAGACTGTCATGGCTGGCTGACATAGTACCGTGATTCCTCACTAGGTAAAAGCGCTAGCTGATTAGAGTGCATGGCGCAAGGTACACCATGGTCAAGGTACAACAGTCTCCCCTACTTCTGGTTTGTGTGCTCGAATTTAAAAGCAATTTTGTTTGTTTCTGGCAACAATTCAAAACGGGAAGCAGAACGCAGGATAGATAATGTAAGCTAATATAAGAATAATCAGTCTTCAATTAAAAAATAAATGAGTGAATAAAATATTGAATGAATAAGAAAATAAGTGAATGAATAGATAAATAAGGGAATTATTAAATGAAAGAATGTAAATGAACTAATTAATAAATGAATAAGTAAGTAATTTGATAAAAGACTAAATAAGTAAATGAAATGAAATATTTCACTCAGCCCCGCATGGACTTGACTAATTGTTCAAAGCATTTACAATACAATACAAACAAGCTTAATATTAAACAAAATAAATACTTTACTGAATATTAGTTGGTCTCAATTAATATTTCAAATGTTAACATCAAGATCTTTATCATTAAAAATGAGTCATTCCACGTCAACTGACCTAATTTTTCAAATCGTCCCAGTTCGACCCTCTCCGATTCAGATGAAATCTCTAATCAGAGATATCAGCACGGCCGCAAAGAGTCAAGACGGGCCCCTTGTCAGCAATGTGGCCGGGCCCCTTCCGCCTCCCTAGAAAAAGAAGAAGAAGAAAAGGAAAAGGAGGAAAAGAAGAAGAAAAAAAGGGGCAGAAAAAATCAAAAACTGCTTACTAGAAAACAATTAACTCTATTTTAAGTGCCACACAGTACATTTTTCTTAATATTTACGTTTTCTTTTGCTCAGAGTCCCCCCCCCCATTTTCTTTCTTCCTTTCTTTTTTATCTTTCTTTTTTTTCTTTCCTTCTCTTATTTCTTTCTCCTTTTTTTTGCGTTAGCGTCGCCCCCTCCCCACAAGGGCCGGGCCCCTTTGCTCCGACTACGCTGACATGGCCTCTCATCGGGCCTGGATGTCAGGGGCTAAAAAGTGCCCAAAAAATGATAACGATTTTCGGAAACTCGATGGGGGTAAATGATCGCTAGGGTAAATTACTCCTGTTTTAGGCACCTTTCAACCTCTGGCAACCCTGATTAGTTCACGTGAAAGAAGTAGAAATTCTTACTTTCGCGTTTTATCTACATTTACTCTTCATCTATGGTAACAATTTTTGGAAACTCGATGAGGGTAGGTCAAGCCTAGTAGGATCTCGCCCTATTAATCTCCCTTTGTTGCAAAGTAATGTGTTACTCGTTTTCGAAGATCAAAAAACATGCATCAGTGAAGGAAAACAGTACAATATTACGTATTCTTACAAAAGTCTTCGAATTTATTAACTAGAACATGAAAAAGCATTATGCAGCAAATTTGAGAACATAAATTTTGAACATAAATATATTTTGAACATAATGTTCATTAAAAAGAGTATCACATAAATCAAGATATTTTTCCCAAAAGAAAGTCCAATAAAATAAAGAAAAGCAGGAAAAGTTCGCTGTAAAGAAGTAAATGGATAGTTTCTGGAAGATAGCTTCTTAAACAATATCCAACTATAATTAGTGTAACATACTTGAAGACATCTGCTGCTAGATATCTGTCGTTGTTTACGAGTGCTGCCTTTAAGGGTGCTTTGGTGGTCCCATCTCCTTTGGTAACAACACGCCGTTTTGCAGTCTTGGTGACGGTTCCAGATCTCTTGCTATCAAGTTGTGGTTTTTTATTCTTGATTACGGATGCTAATATCTTGGCTAACTTAGATGGTCTTATATACTTGAGAACTTCGTATGAGAGTAAATGTCTAGTACGTTTAAGAGTTACATATTTTCTTAAATCTTTTTTGTGTTTATGTCTGGAACACCTCCGAAACTTCTTATCCGTCAACCAGAGGAGATATGTAAGCATGTCAGTCTTTTTTCCTTTTTCGACTTCCATCTTTTCTTAAAAATACATGAAGCAAAGTCGAGGAACGAAACGCTAATTATTGGAATTCGTACAGTCGACACGACGTGTAAATTTTTGACGAAGGTAGAGACAAAACTATAATTTCTGTATTTAAGCAATATAACCATGATCTTTACATATCAATCCAGCCAATGAAATTGCAGCTCCTTGCGGTGTGCGGGGCCTACACATTGAGAAAACAATCAATTAGTGGTTTCTACATTGGTAAAAAGGGGGAATGCAGATATGGGGACATTTAACTGAAGTGAGAGAAAACGTTTTGTAGTAATAGTAATGGAAAGACACGGACTCCTGAGTAGTAAGGATTTCACGTGCGTTATCTTGAATTAAGTATTGTCCGTTTTTCACAAGAAGGCACTTGACTCCTCCCTCGTCACGTGGTATCCGATGATTCTATTTCGTTGTTTTCGGCAGAAGGTATATTCGGATCATAGCATTTTGTTGAAAAAGCAGCGGTTTTGAAAATGTAAGAATAACTAAAATGACAGCAGACAAGTGAAGCAAGTGATGTACAGGACACTAAGACTTTTTTGCACATTAAAATGCACGCCCAAGTTAAGGCTGCCTGGTTGTCTCCTTTAGAAGCGCGTGGACTGCGTACCGATCACCCCCGCGTAAAATGGAACTCTGCGTTCAAGGGGGCGTGGCGAAGTGCCTTCTCGTGAAAAACGGGCAATAACTGTACATTTATACGCTAAATACATAAAATTATTTTTTTTTACTTATTTATATCACTTCATCTAAAGTTTTTTTAGAAACCGCAGATCTTAAATTTTTTTCTTGCTAGACCAAAATAAAATTGACCTTGAGACTGGAGAAGGAGTAAAACTTAAAACAGCAATTTCTCATTTTGAGCTCAAATGCAGATACGACTTTTGCCTTTAGCACCGTAGTAAACCCCCTTCTCCAGAGAAATCTATTTTCACCCAAACAACAGGGCCGTTGAGAGGTAAAGCACAGTATCTGCGAGGTTTTTTTTTTTTTTTCTTTTCTTTTTTATTATCTGTGGTGTTTTAGGTTTACTATAAGTCTTCTTATTTGGTTTTTGCTGGCAATAAAGCACGAAATAACAGAATTTTTGAAAAATACTAAGCACTTTTCATAATGCACTCAAAAGGATAAAATAACTTTTCTGGGTCAGAAAGGACAATTTAAGTATTCCTGCAGTTTTCGATTATTCCAAGAAAATGACACCACAAATGAAGAAAAGTGCGGCTCAAGTCATGTAGAGAATGTTTTATCATCATCTAGCTTTCAATCATAAAGTTGAGTGTTGAAACATGCATGTTTTTCATAATGGGAAAGTTTTCTTTGCGCTTTTCTTTGTTTGTGAAGTCTTTTTCCAGGAATAATTGAAAACTACAGGAATACTACTTAAATTGTTCTTTCTGCCGCAGAAAAGTTATTTTATCCTTTTGAGTGCTTTATGAAAAGTGCTTAGTATTTTTCAAAAATTCTGTTATTTTAAAGTTGTTCGTTTTCAAACAAAAGTTTATTTTAAAACTTAATTTTTTAGCGTTAAGTTGTACCTTAAGATAAAGCAAATCATTTAGTGAAATTCCGAAGTGTCTAAATGGTCTAGTTGCTGAGATATAGGCAAAAGAATGGTTCACAACATACAAGTTATTTTTGTGATAAAGATCCTAATATGTCTCTTTACTTAGCTCCTTTAATTTTATTATTCCCGTTAAATTCCATTCCTGCTCCAGAGAAGCCTTGATTCAAATTTTTCATTATGATTACTTTTAACATTACTGTTGCAAGGCAATAAAATTTGTAACAATAAGTTTTATATTTAAACACTAGCAAAAATACCCGGCGCTGCCTGGGTCAGTAATAATTATTAGAAAAAATCGTTACTTGCTTTTGTTTTCTGTTTTAAGTGAAAGAATTTAAAACACATCTTTTTGACGTGATTAAAAATCGAGTGTCTTCCTTACCCATAAAACTAAAATAGCAATAAGTATAAAGAACAAAGTAGTATTGATTTAGAAACGAAAGCACTATATTTAAGCATATACAAATTTAAAAAACATGAAATTAATCTTCTCATGTTTAAAAAGATTAATCTGTTGATACTTTTTTTTAACATGGAGTCTAAAACCTTCTCTGTAGGGCTAATGAAGTACGAAGTGATTAAAAAAAAGTAGCTGCGCTCGTAATCCCCTTATACTTGCTTTAGTTATTTCGGGAAATTTCAATCATTGTGGCTCTTGGTGCGATTTTACCGAATTTGCGAAAGTCGTTTCGGGGTACCTTCGATGATGCTCCCCCATTCTTTCCTTACTTTGTAAAACGATATGATATTAATTTTCTTTACAGAGATATCGTCGCCAGATGCTGAGATATTTTTGGTCACCATAAAATGGCGCTAAACAGTTTCATCCGAAATGTTACCAAAATAAGTAATAAAATTTGGTGATTGTTTGAAATTGTGCAAAAAGGAAAATTAATGGAAGTTTTTGTGCTGTTTATGGATTTGCCTAATTTAGTTGCTGGATTATTTAACACAGTAAAAAAAATCTTTTGAAAATTCTTTGATTGGCGATATTTTGTTTACATGGTGAAAGCTGAGAAACATTATGACGTAGTCTTCGGCTTCAAAAACAGCAACGTTGAAAAAACTGCCAAATGCATCAGCTACGGAAATCTTTCTGCAAAAATTTTGGCGATCTGCTGGTTGTTTGGATAATGAGTAAGTGTTCAATCAGCATAAATAATAATAAAAACCATTAATTACATTAAAGTTCCGTTTAAATGGAAAATCATCAGCCAAATTATGTATTATTTGCCAATCTTGTGCAAAAATCTTACTTCAAGATTTGACTTGAGAAAAGCCTTGAACAATCACGAAAAGCAAAGAAAGTCAACAATACAATTGTCGCTATCGACAGGGAGTTGAGATGATACACTAAATACTGTATTGAGTTGAGGAAAGCCTTCGAACATGGATCTAAAAAGCTCATAACTCGTTTTTTATTCTACTTAGAAATTTCGAACAGGTGCCATCTTCAGCAGAAAAATCAGAGCTTTCGATGGACATAAAATGTAAATATGTGCAAGTATTTTTTCATCCCAATATTAGAGAATTTATACAAAAATTGTGTTTTATTGCCCCCCAAGGGGGTTTTGCCCCCCATAACGGGACGAAAACTACCCTATGTGTTATTCTGATGCATAAGCTATATTATTGTAAAGTTTCATCAAAATCCGTTCAGTAGTTTTTGCGTGAAAGAGTAACAAACATCCATACATCCATGCAGACAAACTTTCGCATATATAATATTAGTAAGATTTAATCGGGAAATGACATGAAATTTGAAGTTTTCTATCCTAACCGAAATAAAATTTATTAGCTCCTGGACTAGTTCTAAATTCTCATTAACTGTTCGATCCGGTGATGGTGCTGCCATCTATCGGTATATAAAATAATGGAGGCAAGGCACTTAGTATGCAGTCCTCGACATAAATACAGTTGAAGTCAGTTGTGACACAGAATAGGAATAGGAACCGAAATAATAATTTTATTTTACAATTGTCATATTTTTCCTCTCCCTTGCCACTAACTGTTACTATTTTGTGAAACCCACCTTAAAGCGGGTCTTCATTCGTGGACAGCTCCTATTTTGTGGCAACCGTATGCAAATATACATTTCTCTACTCTTTTTCGTATGTAAAGTAAAAATATTTTTCGAGCTGCAATTGGTGTTAAAAATTTGAACCCAATCGATGAAGAGCGACCGCCAATTTAACAATTATCGAAATCTTCCCTAATGAAATGATCCTGCAAAACTCAGATTATACGTAAAACTTCTGCATGAACAATGCTTCTTTTAATAAGTTGAATATTATTGAGTAAGTTGCCTTGACTTTTGCCGTTAGAATTATTAAATTCCAAACAGTCAAATGAACGAATCCTACTAGCTACATTAAAAATTGTCCATTCAAAAACACTGGAGGTCACAATAATAGTGTTTTTTTTTTTTTTTAAATCGTGTTTGGATTTGTTTACGGTTTAGGGGAAAACTGACAAATGTACTTTTTAACGAATTCAAAAAGGAGCCGGTTATCAGTTTGTACCGTATGTATGTTTTTTTCTTTTTTTGTTTGTCCACTCATAGCGTCTCACCTAGTGAACCGATTTTGATGATTCTTTTTTTAATGGATAGAGGATGGCTCAACTTAGGTCCCATTACTTTGTTTGACCATATTTGTTCTTTAGATAAAAAGTTACGGGCAAAAAACAGTAAATTTCCCTATTAAATGATTAAAATGGTTTTGTAGCGAAGTTCGCACTTTTCATCCGTGGATAACGGTGGCTAAGTGGTAGAATTATCGTCTCCCACACGAGCGACCCGGGTTCAAATCCCGACTAGGACAAAGTGAATTTTACTAAAATTTCGTTTCTACTGTTTCCCGTATTTTCTCGAATGTTCTATTAATTTCTGTATCTTTTCAAGTTTGGAAAGTTCCAGCACTTTTTTAAATTGTATATAAGGAGATGTAACGTTCATTCGTCGTTCTGAGTAAAGATCTCGAGTTGAGACTAACGAGCATGTGGTAGTGAAGAAACTAGACGTGGTTAAATTTATACTTGTAGTTGAGTTATGGCTGTGAATGATTTTATCGATCGTTTTTGCGCCAACTTCAAAAATTATGTTTAAAAGTATTATCGATGGTGTTAAAAGAATAAAATTATTTTTCACTTTTTAGAGCAATTTTGAAGTCGGTTCTTTTTTTTTTTTTTTTTTTTTTTTTTGCGAAAATTTTTTTATTAAAAAAAAAAAAGCTTGCTGTCCCATTCTCCCCATTGTATGTTCCTCTTATCATTTATTTCCTCCGCCTTGTCACGAACGGTTACAATTTAACGAACCCCACCTTAAAGAGGGACTTCATTCGTAGTCAGTTCCTTGCAAATATACATTTTTGTACTCGTTTTTTACGAATGCGAAAGAAAAATGTTTCTCGTCTTGGCATTAGTGCCAAAATGGGTAAAGTTAGTCAATTTCACAATTATGGAAGTCGCTCTGAATAAAATAATGCCGCAAAACTCCCATAATACGTAAAACTTCTGTACAAACAATATTTTTTGTAAAAGTAGGCATGATCTTGCCACTAAATATGAAATTTCCAACAGTCAAATGAACGAACTCTACTTACGGCAACATGTAATTGTCCATGCGAAAGCACTGAACCTCGTAATAATACTCCAATTTTATCAAAAGTTTCACCTTGAGATCTGTTTTTGTGGTGATAGCAAATGCAGGTATTATTGGTTGCTGGAACTGAAAGTCGTCCCTCACTCCGTAAAATAATTTATTCGAATATTAAAATCGCAAAAGCATAATCAAAATGAAAATATTTTAAATGCTCGTTGTTACCCAAAAAGCCTCAATAATAAAAGCAAATGCAAGTATTTCATTTCTTTATCCTCAAGCGAGAATTGACAACACAACAATATTATCCAGCAATTTGTTCACGCTAACTATGTCGCGAGAAAAATCAAATAAAAATGAATTCTCACTAACTTTTAATTGCTTCTAGCTCCGTTTCTAGCCAACATAGCAGGTTTCGATTTTCGCACGGTAAACCGGGTAAAACGTGTTTTAAAGCATTTTTCACGAGCTTTCCAACCATACCAAGCTTGAAGCATTAACATGCATTTTTCGTGTAGAAGAAGCGGTTTAAAAAATGAATTAAAACTTGCTGTTTCACGCTTCCAACAATGAATTTCAACAATGGAAAAGAGATAAAATTAAAATTTTAGAGTTTCGCTAGCTAAAAAACGCTTATAACTTTTTTCTAGTGGATTTAGGTTATTGGACCTTGGGCGCCCTGACATTTTTCCTTTGGAAGTGTTTTTTAAAAACCTTTCCAACCATATCAAATTCTAAAAAATTGGACCATCCGTTTGCGTAGAAAGAGCCATTTAGGACGAAAATGCGTTTTTTATTAATATCTCCGTTAATTAGCGTTCGGTTTCAAAATTTTTTATTGGTGACACTATCATTTTAAAGCTCGAAATATATATTTTTAAAGTGCACAATTTTAATTTATAATTTTTCGTATTGAAATTAACCCGTATCAGATGCCTATGTCCTTTCCGGATATTTTGGGGAAAATTTTGCGTGTTGTAATCATTTTTTTTTTCTAAAACAAATTCTAACTAAACGAAAAAAAAAGTGTATTTTGTCATACGCATAATACAGTTTTGCACTGGAAGCTTACATCAAAAAATATCTTTATAGTGTTTCGTTCCGATACAATCTTAAAATCAGTTTATGAATGTCAGTCAGTTACTATAAAAAAATTTAGTGTTCACTCTAGAAAACGAGCTGATGATACTCCAATTATCGTCATTTCCACGTCATTGACAATTTTAATGTGATTCAATTGTTTACTCTCCAATTATGACCAACAGTTGCCAAATCGTGTTATGACTCGGTAGGCCATTCTAATGATAATTATCCATTTATATGAAATCAATTTAAATAAAACAAGATTGATAATAGATAAGCAAAGAGCTTACCTTCATTTGTTCATCTGTTGTTCACGTTGGGCCTTCTCTCTATAATCATTTTATATTTCCTTTAATTGTGTAGTGTTGTCATTATTACATGCTTTATGTAGTCACTGCTCAATAATTTAACTAATAAAGAAATTAAATACATTTATTAGCTAACGTTACATCACATGTCTACACACTACGGTGGTTCGAGAGAGACTGATTGTTTTACAATATGGACGCGAACGCGGAACAAAAATGAAAAAGTTTTGGTTTGGATTTGAAAGTTCGCGTTTCAGTTTACAGTTTTGGTTTGCGTTTAGCAAGGTTCCTCTTCAGTTCACTTCAGAGATCACTATTGGAACGTCATTTCTAATACCCCTGCTTGATCTCTGAAGTCATTATTTGCAGGTTGTTTCTATGTCTGGTAAAGTCAGGCTTAGGTAAAGGTTTGGTTAAGATATCTGCAATCATTTCCTTGCCTGGACAATATTCTAAGTCAATTATTCCGGTTTCATTCAGATGTTTGATGTTCTGGTACTTTATATCAAGGTGCTTTGTTTTAGCGTGATACTTATCACTTTGAATCATTTTTATGCAGGATTGATTGTCTTCCATCATAACTATTGGTAGTTCTTGTGGTAAATCCAAATCTTTTAAAAGACTAATTATCCATATTGTTTCTTGTGCTGCATTAGCTGCTGAAATATATTCTGCCTCAGCAGATGAAAGAGCGACTGAATTTTGTTTCTTGGTGATCCATTGAATAGGAAAGTTACCAAGTTTAAAGAGATTTCCACTGGTAGATTTTCTGTCAGATATGTCTCCAGCCCAGTCTGCATCGGCATAGGTTGTTAAGATTGGATTCATCTCTTTCTTTATAATCAACTTGTTTTCTATAGTTGTTTTTAAGTATCTTATAACTCTCTTAACTGCTTCCCAATCCTTCTGTCTGGGTTTTTCATTCCTTCGGCTGAGGATGTTTACAGAGGCAGATATGTCAGGTCTAGTGACTGTTGCTATGTACAACAGTGTTCCTACTGCTTGTCGATATTTTTTATTATCCGGGAGTAAATTCTCTTCATCATTTAGTTTTAGGTAACCCGGTTCCATTGGTGTATCGCAAGGTTTTGCATTTTCAAGATCAAATTTTTCTATTATTTCTTGTATTTTGTTTCTTTGATCTAACATCATGTTTCCCTCTTTTGTTATTTCTATATTTCTTCCTAGGTAATGATTTACGAAACCTAAGTTTTTTATCTCAAATTCCTTTTCCAGTTCTTCAATTATGTTACTTATGTCTTTTTCTTCTCCTGCTATCAGTATATCATCTACATATACAATAATGTACACTGTATTATTACTTCTTGAACATTTAAAAAGACATTTATCAGTGTTACTCTGCACAAAACCTAGTTTTAGTAAGAAATCAGCAATTTTCAAATTCCAAGCTCGGGCAGCTTGTCTCAAACCATATATGGCCTTATTCAATTTATAAACTTTATTTTCTTCGCCTGGTTTTATATACCCTTCCGGCTGACACATGTAAACCTCTTCTTTCAACTCTCCGTGAAGAAATGCTGTTTTCACATCTACATGGTTTATTTTCAGATTTTTGTGTATTGCGTTGAATAGGAAAGTTCTTATTGTTGTGTATGCAACAGTTGGTGCAAAAGTTTGATCAAAATCCTGTCCAAACTTCTGTGAAAAACCTTGAGCAACAAGTCGTACGCGAAACTTTTCTACAATTCCTTTAGAGTTGTATTTTGCTTTAAAAACCCACTTGCATCCAATTATTTTCTTCCCTTGGGGAGGATTAACCAATTCCCAAGTGTTATTTTTGTTAATGGATTTTATTTCATCTTCTATAGCTTCAAGCCATTTTGCCTTTTCATATGGGTTTTTAATATCTTCCAACTCTTTCCAGTTTTTCGGTTCTGTTATTTTTTGTACATTTGTAGTGTAAGCAAATCTGTCAGGAGGTATTCCTTTATTTTTTCTTCCTGATCTTCGCGGTTGCTCAGTTGTTTCTTCATCTTCTGAATTCTCGTTATCTTCTTGTATATTGATTTTTATTTCTCCAGAACTTTCCCCTGCTTTTGTACATTTTCCTGCAGCAGTGTTTTCATTATCTTCAAGTAAATCAAGGCTTGAATGATCTTTGATTTTCATATTTGAATTTTCATTTTCAATAAATTTCACAGTGCGAGCTTTGATTACATTTTTTCCTTCAGCATAAATTCTGTATCCTTTACATCTGTTATCATATCCCACAAAAATACCTTGAATAGCTGTGTCATCTAGCTTTCCTCGCTTAGTTTTATTAATATACGCATACGCTTTACATCCAAATATTTTTATATTGGATAGATCGGGTTTATTATTTGTCCACAGTTCATAGGGAGTTTTTTCTTTAGCTTTTGTGAGGAGCCGATTTTGAAGGTAGGTGGCTGTGTTTATTGCTTCACCCCAAAGTTTCTGAGGCAAATTTGCTTGGGACAGTAAACACCGAGTCATTTCAACTAAACTTCGGTTTTTTCTCTCTGCTACCCCCATTTTGAGAAGAGCAATATGGTACAGTTAATTGATGCTGAATACCTTTTTCTTTTAAGAAATTTTCAATCTCTTGATTTATATATTCTCCGCCATTGTCTGATCTTAAAGTTTGTAAAATCCGCCCAAATTTATTTTTAGTCATAGCGATATATTCCTTTAATTTTGTCAGCACTTCGCTCTTTTTAGATAGTAAGTATATGATTGTAAACCTACTAAAGTCGTCTATGAAAGTAAGAAAATATATTTTTCCTCCAATAGTTGGTGTCTTAAATGGACCTGATAAATCAGAATGAATTAACTCGAGAATTTGTTTTGATTTATGATGTGTTTGCTTAGGGTAAGGTGCATCAGTTAATTTTGATTTGATGCAAGTCTCACATGAAAAATTGTGTGCACAATTTTCTAATTCTAATCCCGTTGCAAGTTTCTTCGATGCTAATTCTTTAATTGAATTGTAGTTTTTGTGTCCTAATCTCTTGTGCCAAAGTTCAATGCAATTTTTCTTATTGCACTGATGAGTTAGGTTAGCAAAACATTCATCTTTAGAATTATCTAATATTACTTCATAAAGATTTTGCTTTAATTTTCCTTCCAGAAAAGTTTCCCCTTCATATGTTAATTTGCAACGATCCTTTTCAAACGTTACAGTGCAACCATTCAATGTTGCTTTGCTTACTGACATTAAATTAGTTTCAAGATCTGGAACGTATAAAACATCTTTAAGTGTTATGTTACAAGTGTTCCCATCCGAAATCCTCGTTTTAAGTTTGACGCTTCCAATGCCATAGGAGCTTAATGATTCACCATTCGCGACTGTTACCGAGCTGTGATCATTATTCATTTCAGTAAATAAACGCTTGTCATTAAATATATGCGAGCTGCAAGCTGAATCTACCAAAACACTGTACCTCTGGATCTTGTCTGAGGAGAGATAAGCCAGATCCCTACTTGAGGTTTTATATCTTTCTCCTTTTGAAAGTGGGTCATCGGAACTCGCTTCAGTATATGCGTTTGATTTCGGAATTCTATTCGTCTCGAAACAGAGCGATGAATTATTTCGGAATTTTTCATTGCTTTTGGTGTTATTTGTCAGATAGTTACTTTGTTTCTTTTTTAAATGCCAGCACTCAAATTTCTCGTGATTTTTCTTGTGACAATATGTACAGAATTTTTTATTCTCACGTTTTGGGTAATTTTTCTTTTTATTTGTATTATTTGCTTTGTAGGCGCTTTCATTTATTGAAGCGGAATTTTCCATTCTTTTGTTATATTCGTCTGTTAATTTACCCTGTATAAAATTTGAGTTTAATTCTTCTTCTGGCCGTGCTTCCAATGCTGTAATTAATGTATCATAACTTGGGGGTAAGGAGCATAATAAGAGAGCAGATAAATGGGAATCTTTGATATCTTCACCAATAGCTTTGAGCTTATCAGTGATCTCAAGAATTTTAATAATATGGTTATTCATATTACCGCCCTCTTCTAATTTTGTGCTGTATAATTTTCTCAGCAAATATAGTTTGCTTGATAAATTAGATCGTTCGTGGATCTTTTTTAATGCCTCCCAAGTACTTCGAGCAGTGACTTCATTTTTTACGTGAACTATTTGTTTATCATCAATGGATAAATTTATTAACGCTCTTGCTTTTTGATCTTTTTTAGTCCAAGCTTCAGTTAGAGGGTTCGGTGGATTACCGATTATATGGTCATACAAATCTTCTTTAATGAGAAGCATTTCAGCTTTGAATTTCCACACGGCATAATTGTTTTGATTTAATTTATCAATTGTAAAGCTTTCTTTTGAAGAAGAAGCCATTTTAATTATACCGTTTTTCTGACCTTTATTAGATGTGCTTGGATATTATAATAATTTATTTCAATTGTATTAATTAGCTTTTGCCTTTAAATGAGATCCGAGCGAAAGAGCGCATCAGTCTCATAATCTGTTATGACTCGGTAGGCCATTCTAATGATAATTATCCATTTATATGAAATCAATTTAAATAAAACAAGATTGATAATAGATAAGCAAAGAGCTTACCTTCATTTGTTCATCTGTTGTTCACGTTGGGCCTTCTCTCTATAATCATTTTATATTTCCTTTAATTGTGTAGTGTTGTCATTATTACATGCTTTATGTAGTCACTGCTCAATAATTTAACTAATAAAGAAATTAAATACATTTATTAGCTAACGTTACATCACATGTCTACACACTACGGTGGTTCGAGAGAGACTGATTGTTTTACAATATGGACGCGAACGCGGAACAAAAATGAAAAAGTTTTGGTTTGGATTTGAAAGTTCGCGTTTCAGTTTACAGTTTTGGTTTGCGTTTAGCAAGGTTCCTCTTCAGTTCACTTCAGAGATCACTATTGGAACGTCATTTCTAATAAATCGAAACCAAATTTAAAATTAAAAAAAAATCGCCAAATTTGTCGCCAAGTTGGAAATAAAACTTGGCGACCAAAAGACTGACGATATATCGCCAAGTGTCCGACAAATTATAACACCACTTGAGTTTACATCGAAATTGACAATGATTTCCTCCCGCCCAAAAAAAGGGTAAAATCCCCCCCCCCTTAGAAACATCTGAATGCAACCAAAAGGGAAGGTGCACAACTAAGTCCCACTAAGAGTCTACGTACCAAATTTCAACTTTCTAGTACCGTTTTTGAGTTATGCGAGATACATACACACATACGCACATACATACGTACATACGGATATCACGAGAAAATTCATTGTAATTAACTCCGGGGTCGTCAAAATGGATATCTCGGGTGTCTGTAGGTTCCTAGGCATATATTCACGTGTGCTCGGGTCGAAAAAAACCTCAATATTCATTCGGGGGTGAGAAAAATGGAAATTAAGGGCGATTTTTGAGTGAAATTTTTTTCGCTAATTAGTCCAGTCATTTGGTCGAAAAAAAGGGGTTACCTGGAAAGTTTTCCGGGAGTTTTGAAAATTGGTAATTTTATAGATTTTGATGTGCTCTTTTCGAATTTCCACTTTGCCACCTCGTATCTTTGCCGCTCGCGCCGCCATATTGAAAAAATGGCGTCTAAAAGCGGTATTTTGATGATATCTCCGTTCTGACAAATTTTACGATAAAAACATATTTTACAAATTTAAACTAGGGAAAATTTCCTAAAATTTATGTCCCAACAATTTTTTCATAAAATAAATTGCTTCGACGTACGAGCGCCGCAAAGTATTATTTAACACGCGTTATCGCAGAATAAGTCGTTCCTCACTACTTTGAGGTTTAGTTATCATAACACATCGAGGAAACGCAGAGTTTAATTAATAAGCATATAGTACAAACACAAATTCAATCGATTTACAAGTTAATTTACTAACTGCATAAAAACTCACAATCCACAAATTAAAATCCTTTTTGTGGTAGAAATGAGCGGGAGGAAAAGGCAATACGGAAAGCAAATTCCATGTCAGTTATTTCTTCCTATCTGCACTAAAACACCGAAATAGACTCTTCCAACCAGGCGCTACGTGGATTCCCCCCTCTGTCCCTTTCCGAAATTTCTACCGGTAGAACCCAATAAAATATTTTAATCTGCGTCATCAGTATACTTGTTACGAAAAAATGATTGAAAAAATGGCGTTTAAAAGCGGTATTGTGACGATATCTCCTTCCTGACTTATTTTACGACAAAAAATCATATACAAAATTAATTTAGGCATCGTATATATTAATTTACATACAAAATTAAACAAGAAAAATTTACTACAATTTATATCATTTTTTTTTTTTTTTTTGCAAAATAAATAATTTATGCGTACGAGCGCCGAAAAGTGTTATTTAACAGCACTTTCGCGTGGATATTTTTGATCGATCAAGAGTTACTGGTTCACCGTCTTCAGTATCGATTGAGACGTCATGCAATTTCTTCGACATCATCTGCGATGGGATCATCAAATTCATCATGAGCTTCTTCGTTTTCTATTCCATCATTCGTTTGCTCGAAAACCGTCTCCGTTTCTTCCTCTTCATCGCTATCATGTGATAAACTTTGCGAATTCTTACAATTACCACCTGTACGATTAATACACATAACGGAGCATTTTAACTCGGCTTTTCTGCATCCACAGGCTTTTTGACATCCTTTTTTGCATTTGCAAGAAATAAGTCTTAGTAAGGTTTGCGGAGCTGGAGGGTGAAGCGTCATAATAGGAATTAACCCATTCTTATTTGTATTCCACCCCCACTGCTCTGGGTTTTTTTCATTCCTACACCACTGCTGAATCTGGTGATAAGATTGAAAAGAATGTTGTTTTGCTGCTGCTTCTGTTAGAGGTAGCGACGAAATGTTAAATTTACTTTTATATGCGAATTTTACAAAGCACTCATATCTGTAGGTGTTTAAAGTCATGTTTTTCTTGCTCTTTTTACTTTTCACTTCACTGAAACCGTATAAGCCAAGAAGGAAGTGTTCTCCAGCTTTAGCAATGATCTCTGGATCAGCATTTGGATTTTTAAAAGCTTTAATAGACTCACTTAAATTTGGATTTTTTTCGTAGTACGTTAATAAATTTCATTTTTCCTTGATTGAAAAGGGCACATGTTGTATCACAGCCACTAAAGGCAGCAAGAATAAAATATTGTTACAAATTCTGTAAATAGTAATTATTGTAATAACGTAACCTGTAAATAGTTTCTTGTAATGGATATACAACCCCTATACATTCGGCTAAAATATACGCACCCCCTGTTTCTTTTTTGTTCATTGATAAAATTTGATAACGGTCTACTATTTTAGAGAAGCGTTTGGAATCTTGTGGAATGTTTGAGAGATTTCTTTCAATGTTTATAAAAGCGTCCCGCGTGATAAAAAGTCAGTTTCGATTGAGAATTTGTGCTGAGAGTGTATTAGCTGTGTTTATTGCGAGGCATTTCGCCGTGTTGTTTTTCGTATTTGGAAGTAAATACGTGTGTAACCGTGGAGTTTACGGTGTATCGTCAAAATACCGCTTTTAGACGCCATTTTTTCAATAATTTTTTCGTAACAAGTATACTGATGACGCAGACTAAAATATTTTATTGAGTTCTACCGGTAGAAATTTCGGAAAGGGAGAGAGGGCGCCTGGTTGGAAGAGTCTCTTTCGGTGTTTTATTGTAGATAGGAAGAAATAACTGAAATAGAATTTGGTTTCCGTATTGCCTTTTTCCTCTCGCTCTTTTCTACCACAAAAAGAATTTTAATTTGTGGATTGTGAGTTTTTATGCAGTTAGTAAATTAACTTGTAAATCCATTGAATTTGTGTTTGTACTATATGCTTATTAATTAAACTCTGCGTTTCCTCGATGTGTTGTGATAACTAAACCTCAAAGTAGTGTGGAACGACTTATTCTGCGATAACGCATTTAAATAATACTTTGCGGCGCTCGCACGCCGAAGCTATTTATTTTACGAAAAAATTGTTGCGACTTAAATTATAGGAAATTCTCTCTAGTTTAATTTTGCAAAATATGTTTTTATCGTAAAATAAGTCAGAACGGAGATATCATCAAAATACCGCTTTTAGACGCCATTTTTTCAATATGGCGGCACGAGCGGCAAAGATACGAGGTGGCAAAGTGGAAATTCGAAAAGAGCACATCAAAATCTATATAATTACCAATTTTCAAAACTCCCGGAAAGCTTTCCAGGTAAAACTACCAGATGACTGGACTAAATACAATACTTCCTTTTTTTGTAAAAGGAAGTAAAAAGGGCAGGGTGCTGGTCTTTGAAAGGGGCACTATTTATCATAAAAAGGGCACTATTTCAACGTGGTCTTCCCCCATCCAAGACCAATGACGCACCTCTCAAAAAGTACTGCCCCCCCCCCCCAAAAAAAAAAGAAAAAAAGTAACATCTTAAAACACCTTGCAAAAATTTCATCCATTCCTCTGTACCATGAGCACCCCCCCCCCTCAGGACGTGCACAGCCGGGGGGGGGGGAGAAGGAACAGCTGTTGGCCCGGGTTTAATCCCCAAGAGGGTGGAATATTTTTTAAAATAGGGGTGAAATTTAGAGGCAAACATGGAAGGGGATCCGGAAACGTCATTCGTGACGGGCCCCAAAATTTCTGTGCACACTCTTTAGGGCACTTGTCTTTAGGGTTAAATTCCCCCCCCCCCCCCTCCCCTAATGCCAACTAAGCACATTTTCCAAACTCCATAGGAACATTTAGCTAATGCTGAATCTTGACTTTGGATGTGTTTCAACACTTTTCATGTCATAATTGCGACTACTTTTCCTATAAGAATAAAAAATTCTAATCATTTTAAAAGTCTTTGAATTACAATGTGAGATGAACAGTATTTAATTACAGATACCCCCCCCCCCTTCCTATCTAAAAACTGCCTAGTGTTGTGTATTATGTCATTAAGTATTTTAGGAGACATCTAAATCATGATGAATGTAAATTACACTTTTTAAAAAATATTATACTTCAAACAAATAATTATTAAAATACTGTGTGTTGTGATAGTGCTTCAAAAAGGCATTCGTAGCATGGTGCAAAACAAAAAGGGCTTTATTTGAATGCCTAGTGTTGGACTTGACACAACTTCATGACACAAATGTTTGCAGATGTATGCATTACCCAAGCAGCTGGGGCCAATCCAAGATTTTAATTTCACTGACAATTTTTAATTTTTATGGAAATTAAATACACCAGCATTTTATTTTTGTGATTTTTTTAAAAAAGCAATAATATATATATATATATATATATATATACAGGGGCGGACTGGCCAGGTCGGCTAGTCGGGGATCCCCGACTGGGCCAACCACCAAGTGGGCCACTTCCAGCAATTTTTTTTTTTTTTTTGAATTTAATACAACTAAATTCACACCCAGCATTCTTTAAAGTGTTATAATATTAAAAAGGCATGTAATTTGTTTACTCTATGTGAAAATAGCGTTTGGAAACAGATTTTTTTTCCATCCTGAGCAGGACCCAAAGTAAATAGCAGAAGTTCAGAAGAAGCTTTCCTCTCTTATCAACTTTTTCTCTAGTTTTTATGAGCTTTGGGGGCCATGACTCCCACATTGAGAAAACGAAAGGAGGCCAGAGAAAATGGGGCCCGACAAGGCATGAAAAAGGGCCCGGGACGAAAAAAGAGCGTTAAAAACTTATATTTGTACATCTATTAACAAAAATTAAAGGGGCCTGCACCATTAAACAAAGCGGCCCGACCCTTCCAATGCGTGGGCCATGCTTTGGGATGTTGATACAATGAGCAGGGGCATGCACAAGGGGTGCGGGGGAGGGACACCTGTTGGCCCGGTTCCGAGCCTGAAGGGGGCTTGAGATTTTTTAAATGAGAGGTGAAATAAATGTAGGGACGTAGGGGTAAACAAGATGGAGGGGGGCCGTAAAAGTCATTTGTGAAGGGGCTCAAAATGTCTGTGCACGCAGCTGGAATTTACTGATTGTGAAAGATTCATGTAAATGCTGCCAAATGGCAAGATATTTCATTGTTCTATTGTAAATTTTCGCTGTACGAGTATTATTATCTCAGAATCGCGTACGGGAGAGCAAGTATGGACTACGATCAGTGGCGTGCACAGAAATTTTGGGGCCCCTCACAGATGATTTTTCCCAGCCCGCTCCATATTGTTTACCCTTGTATTTCACACCTAGTTCAAAAAATACTGGGCCCCCTTCAGGCTCGGACCCGGGCCAACAGATGTCACTTCTCCCCCTCCCCACCCCTGTGCACGCCCCTGAGGGGCGGATACACAAATAGTTTTTTTAAGGGGGCTAAAGAAATCGAAAAGCTCACCCCCCATTCAATTTCTCATAGTGAAGTTTTCATGACTTTATTTTTAAATGTGTTTGATTTTTTTTAAACTTTTTTTCCCTTTAGAAGCCTTTAAGACCAATTAAAGTACTTTAAAGTACATAAATATTATGCACTTTTCTGTTTTGAATGTGGAAGTAAATTATCTTTAACATTTCAAGCCAATTAAACATAAAACGCTACATAATTTCACCGAAATGCTGTAAAATGAGTGGTTTTAATTAGGAACATTTTCATAATGATTATGACACATGCACAAGGTTATTAAACAAAACTATACATCATTTGAGTTTTTTAAATGAATTGATATTTTAACCATGAAATATTATGTAAATAAGAAAATTATAACTTTATAAATAGGTTTTATTGAAGAATTCAGAAGCTACTTCGTTGAGAATTTCAAAGAGTTGCTGATTTGTTCTTAAAAATTTAAACACTACATACCGTTTCAATTAATAGTATGGTTTTCCCAAGAAACTATCATGTATGATTTATTTTATTTTGCATTTTTAATAAGCTGAAAAAAAAAAAAAAAAACTTTGTCTCGCAAATAGCTTCCGGCATTAAAACAACTTTTCTAGGTACATCTTCACGCATTTTTTTTTTTTTTTTTTTTTTTAAAGTCAATTACTGATTCCATCAAAAGAGAATTTACAGACGAATCGCGATGTATTACGTTCCTTTTAGTTCGAAGTTAGTTTAATTGCCGCTGTGATCCCTGACTCTAGTATTACTTCTTTAGCAAACAAAAATGCATTTATTCAAATAAGATTTGTGTCTTTTGTGTTATTTTTAAATAACTATAAAACATTTCTTCTTGTTATATAGAGAAATCAATTTTAAAAATAAATGATTAGTTAAATTAATTTTTCCTTTTGGAGGGTCCCCCCCCCCCCCCCTATAAAATCCGCTGACTACGATAAACTGAATCTGAAATAGGACAAAATTTCGACTTAGGAGGGAGAGCTCCTGAACATTGGCGGAATTAGGACTGAGTTCGGGGGGGGCAATTTTTTTTTTTTTTCTTTTTGAGCAACATTAGTTGTAATCAGGGCCAGATTTAGACTTAACAGGGTTCCTAAGGTATTTCAGGTATGAGGTCTCTTTGTAGTCCTAAAGTCGCCAGCAATAGTCTTCTGTCTACAATTGAGGACTTCGATGCAAGAAACAGTTTACGCCCCAAACCTTTTCCTTTTTTAAAATTCATTTTTACGTGTGAAGAATATAGATTTTCTGACTGGTGCAACATCGAAACACAAATGCAAGATTAGTCCTCTGGTTTGTAGTGAATTATGTGGGAAAGATATTAGCCTTTCTATCGGACAGTGATGAATATTTGTTGGTCTTTCTAAAAATGAATGAGTCTGGACTAACCTGGTTTTTGCATCAAGGCCCTCGTTGTTTTTCGGATTTAAATACCGAAAAATTGCCAAAGTCTTCGAACCTTCGCCATTCCCTTAAAGTGACTAAAGATAGTTTAAAATTTCACTTATAGAAATTTCCGTGGGAGTACTCCGTAAATCTTTTATCTGCACTTTAGCCTAAAACTGATTTCAGTTTCAGGAAAAAATGCCAAGAGGGAACTGGTGTTTCCCTCAGACTAAAAAAGGGGAAGTGCGCTTTCAGATAAAAGAGTAAGTTTTAAGAGAAGTTTTGTCAAATAAAAAAGATGCTTCTTTTACTTTTTGGTATGCTAGGTGCATACAAAGTTCAAGTGTTTTCGATAGTAATTATTTTTAAAATTTGAAAAGCTTTTTGATGTTTAGTTTTAAAGGTAATGCAAAACACATTCAGATATATTCTAATAAGATTCCTGTGTGATTGAAACGAGTGAGTGACGTTTCAATGACAGGCTTGTGTGAATCTTGACCTTTTGAAAAAAATCGCTTTTGTGAAGTTTTGTTTAAACTTTTAAGGGGCAAGGAGGGTTGTTTAAGTGTTGGGTCAAAGGCTAGCTTAAAAGCAAAAGAGCACGGCGCCCTCCTAAAAAACCTTAGGGGAAACACTCGGAAAACTTTCCGCTTTCCTTTCAATATTTTCATTATGTTTTTAAAATCTCAGTGTCGAAAAATTCCGAAGGGGAGTCGCCGGATTCCCTGTAGTAACGAAATGTAGTTTAAAATTAGGTCGAGTATACATCAGTTTTTAAATGCTTCCAAATGAGATCACTGAGCACCTACTCTCAAAAGTGACCAAAGATAGTTTTGTGCTTTTTTATAGTTCAAATTCCAAACTTTTTCGTTGAGAGCTTCCGATGCTTCCCTGTTCGATTAATTTTACCATGGGTAGCCTAAAATTGAATTTTTAAAATTCCCATTTCGGAGAATTTCTGAGAAGAGCCCCGACATTCTATTGTAAACATAAATATACTAAAACAGACTTCAATTTTGAAAAAAATAGTTAAGAAAACAAAATCGTGGGGGAACCCCTTCTTTTCCCACTCCTGTAACATTACCGAAAATTTAAAAATTGCGGTTTTTGACACCAACTTTGAAAATATCGCTTTATTTCACGATTCACAATTTTCTTTTTTTAGAACTTTAAAATAGTTGTATAGAACTATAGTTGTAGTATAATGTCTTTGTCTGACTCAGAAGAATCGGATCCTGTACTGTTTAGTTTAACTTTTTTAATTTACAGAGGTGGGCCAAAATTCTTTTGCCGACTGGGCCAAAGTCAGCCAGTCCGCCCCTGTACATATATATATATATATATATATATATATATATATATATATATATATATATATATATATATATATATATATATATATATATATATATATATATATATATATATATATATATATATATATATATATACATAAAAGAAACAGTGCAAGATCATTTTAGTCGGGAAAAAGCACAAGAGTGTCAAAAGTATGCTTTTAATTATGTCAATAAGTTTTTTTAAATAATCTGTTAGTATACAAATAGTATTCAGAGATAATACAAAAACTCAGCAAAAAGGAATGAATGAATATTTCGCAGCGAAAATTTCCATGGCAAATTTCACACAGAACAATATGTTTCAATTTCAAACGTTCTTTTTTTTGGGGGGGGGGAGGGGGAGGGGGGAGCTAAAAATTAAAGATAACAAAAAAAAACCTTGTGTTATGGTTCAGTAGGCTTTGTACTGTGTACTGCATAGAAAACAATTAGAAGGTTCACTAATCAGAAACAGATGCGAAAAGATTGCTTCAAAATAACTAGCAATGCGCCAAAATTAGCTAAGTCTAATTTTCACGTGCACACGTAAAACGGACACAAAGGGCGGAAAAGCTACGAAAACGGCCTATTCATACGATATTTATTGCTCAATTCAACATTCTATTTCAAAAATAATTTTCATTTTGGTGAAGGTGCCGTTTTTGTTACATTATTTTCGTTAATCTTCCGATTTTGCAAGTGCGATTTCTGGGAAGTGATAGTTATAAATGGGGTAATGGACTTAGAAGTTGTTAACTAGAACAGTAAATGAGTTTTGAAACGATAATTTCGCAAACTTAGTTATTTCTTTTTTTTTTTTTTTCAAATTTTTTTATGTATGCATTTTTTTAGAATTTTTCGCGGGGGTAATTCAACAGGCTTCGCGGGTCACGTTTGGCCCGCGGGCCATTGGTTGTGCATTCCTTAGACTCTAAAAATTCAAGCACTATGTTAGCTTTCAAAACTTTATGAATCACTTCAAAATAAACGCTTTTTCCAAGCCCTTTACAAGCATTATCAAGAGCATACGAACCCTGCTTCTGTTGTTTTGCAGAAGAAAAGAAAAAGGAGAACAGCCTGAAATATTTCAGTAAACTTCATATTTTTTCGGCCGGCATCATCGTCAAAAACCGTGTATTTTCAAATCAAGAACCGTTTGTGTTTGCACTCGGACTTTTCGGACAAGAAATGGAGCAGTTCATCTACATCTGTTCTAGTCTGACAAGTAGTACCCAATCTATTTCGTGTCTCCGGCAATTCGCCCTCTCGAGCGTTTCGCCATCCAAATGATTGACAGGTGAAATCAGGTGAGGTTCAGTGATTTCCCTACAAAGTAAGTAGGGAAAAGACGTAGGGATTATTTATCCCTATCACTGAGCTTAAAGAGAAAATATTCCTAAAAGTTTTAAGATCCCTTGACCCCCTAGCCCAGTGGCGTACCGAGACAGATGGAGGCCTGGGGCGCTACTCGAACTGGGGGCCTACCTGGTATTAAAACTGAAATTTCTCAAACTATGTGTACGTACCGTATATTACCGTAATTACTTTAAGTGGTACATTTTTACATATTTCAGGTAGTGTTGGTTTGATTTCGGACACTATTGTAAATACCACAGTAAAACACATGGTTTTAAGTAAAATTGAGTAAATACTATATTTTTAATAAAATTGTGCTTTGTCAGAAAATATCAAAAACAGAAAAAAGTCCTAAAATTATATAGTATCTTAAAAATTTATTGCATCTGAACATCCAAGTACAGTGAACAGAAACGTTTAGGTATTCCAGATTTAATTAATTTTAGGATAAAAATTGGCTTTTACAGAAAAAAAACCCTTTACTATTCCTTTGAGTAAGACACACCAGGGAACTTTTTACCTGATGACATCACCTAATCTCAGAGAAAAATATTTTTAAAACATGCTTACCTAAATAAGGATGAAATTCAGCCCCCCCCCCCCCATGTTTTGGTTTCTTTTCCTGTGATGAATAAGGCCATGCTTTACCTTTTTTTGTGTGTGTCGTTTTCATTAATGTGTGTTTTCATGCTGTCCTTTTTGAATTGACCTTAAGAGGGGTGACTGGTATCAAGAGTGACGCAGGGCTCTCTTTTAAGTTGGATATAGAATATCTCCAATTTTATGGGGTCCGGGGGTTTGTCCCCCGGAGGATATTTTGTAAAATGGATATAAAATTCTGCATTTTGAAGCCTTATAAGAGTTAATTGGATAGACGAAAATCTCAGGAAAATATAGACAAATTTTTTTAAAAAAAGTTTTATGATTTAAATGTGCTTTGTGATGTAAGTTAATACTTGAAAAGAAATGTTGTACAGATTTAGAAAATAAGTAACATGAGAGTAACATACTACTTATTTGAACAATTCATAATTTATACACTTGATAAGAAATAAAATTGAAGCACACTTTGCTTAGGAGTTTCAAAGACTTGTCTAACTATTTTCAAGGTTTGGTTGGTTAGATTGGGTGTTTTTGGCACAAGAGCCCTAGTAGGTTATATTGCGCCAATTCTTTTCAAGGATTTTAGAACATTTAATAATTTAAGGCAACTAATTTGCACTTTCCAGTCTCTGAAATTGAGTACTAGGTTATACAGTTGTACGGTCTTGTTCAAACTTCGTAAAAAAAACAGCTATTTTAAGCCTAAGAAAAAATAAACTATAGAATTCTCATTACAATAACCTTTTTTTAAATTATAAGCAGTGCAGAAAACGAGAAGGAATGGAGGTAGTGTATCATTTTTTTCTGGGCTAAACAGATTAACAATATGCAGTAGAAGCAAGATAAAAGCAATCAATAGAAAAGAATTTCCAAAATACTGCATTCGGGATTAAATAAATAGCAAGATATGAAACATGTGAGTCAGAAAAATTTATTTCAAGCAATATGTTACAAACATAAGAACCATGATTTTTACTTTTTTGATGCAGGATGTAGCAAGGAGCTGAATTTGACATATTTTGGCATTCCTCCCCCTACCATTTGTTAGAAATTTTAAAATTTAAGGTTTGTAGCCACACGTTTCCAAATATTCAAAGCTTTCAAGCTCTTGAAAATGAAATTAGTCTTTTCAAGCACTTTCCATTTTTTAAGGAGCGAATGATGCATTTTTTGCGAGTTACCGGCCCACTTGAAAGTAGTGACCCTAAGCTATAGCTTGTTTATCTTAGGCAGGGCCGGATTAACATCTATTTACGCCCCTAGGCCAAACTTAAAGATTACGCCCCATCTCACATATTCGATCTCTATTGAAATCGTATCTCTCCCCCCCCCCCCAGTTTGTTTTCCTTATTTGTGTTCAACGTTTGTTTTTGTTCTTAGAGTTGAAGATAGTTACTTATCTAAGTAAATATTTGATTTGTCGTATTATTCAATTGAGAATTGTTCTTTTTAACTTTTTTTATTATAGCATTGTTTATTTGGCGAAATACTTTAAATTACAGGGAAAAAAAACTGTTTCACTTGCTAAAGGGCAGGGTTTCGGTACCGAGGATGATTGGCGCGTTAAGCGAAAAACTATGTAGTTGAAGGATTATGTTGAGTTTTAAAGCTATTGTTAATATTTTTATGTGTTTTGGCGAATAGTTTTAAATTCCAAAGAGACTTTAATAGGTCTTTTGAAAAGATGTGTACGCATTTTAATTGAAGAAAAATGATCATTTCACATCAGAAGGAGGGCGGAAGAGGGGGGGGGGGGGGCGTGGAGGTTTTTTTTTTCAATGTTTCCTTTGACTTCTTAGCATATGCATCGCCGTGCGGAACTGCTAGTTTTAATATAAATGCATTGCGCATAAGGAAAGAATAACTTTTCTTTTTTTGATTTATCTTTTTTCAGTAGGGAAGACTCTTGTACCTTGGACCACTTCTAAAACTTTTCAAAAAAAGAATGTGTGGTTTTTATGGTCTTTAGTAATTAAAACTTAACTTCAAGCCTTTTTTGCATAAGTAAAAAAATATTTCGGATTATAAAAAAAATATTTTTCTATTTTTGTATATTTTTCAAATTTTATGTAATTTGGTCCATGGTGCATGATGCTCGTGTACCTTGAGACAGACCCTTTGTACTTGCTTAACTGCATAACTTACGTTGCATTCAAGTTTATTGGACCCACTTTCATTCAACTTCCCTCCTCTCTAAAAGTCTTTTTTTTTTGTTTGTCAGGATCATTACTTCTTACTCCTTCAATAGCATTTTGCAGTGCCTTAACATCTACTGGATCCCTCTTGATTCCAGTTTTACTTCGAGGCATGATGAAATTCTACCTTAATCTACAACCTATTGTACCTTGATCCAGCGGTTCAAGGTACAAGATGGAGCTTGGTTTCAAGGTACACGAGGGTGCATGTTTATGCAAAAGTGGCTACCCTAACCTAACAGCTATGTAAAAGGTAAAGACTATTAAATGTTGAATACAGTTACCGAGAGATAGGCAATAGATATAATGGTCAATCAGTTAAGCAACACTAGTCTTTATAAGTCCAATTTCATTTAAGTAACACTGGAATTAATTATTTCTTTTTTGCTCAAATCACAAAACAATCACTGTCCACATAAAAGTTGGAGTTTCAACCTACAACTCACTCTGGCAGCTGGAGAGACTGTCATGGCTGGCTGACATAGTACCGTGATTCCTCACTAGGTAAAAGCGCTAGCTGATTAGAGTGCATGGCGCAAGGTACACCATGGTCAAGGTACAACAGTCTCCCCTACTTCTGGTTTGTGTGCTCGAATTTAAAAGCAATTTTGTTTGTTTCTCGCAACAATTCAAAACGGGAAGCAGAATGCAGGATAGATAATGTAAGCTAATATAAGAATAATCAGTCTTCAATTAAAAAATAAATGAGTGAATAAAATATTGAATGAATAAGAAAATAAGTGAATGAATAGATAAATAAGGGAATTATTAAATGAAAGAATGTAAATGAACTAATTAATAAATGAATACGTAAGTAATTTGATAACAGACTAAATAAGTAAATGAAATGAACTATTTCACTCAACCCCGCATGGACTTGCCTAATTGTTCAAAGCATTTACAATACAATACAAACAAGCTTAATATTAAACAAATAAATACTTTACTGAATATTAGTTGGTCTCAATTAATGTTTCAAATGTTAACATCAAGATCTTTATCATTAAAAATGAGTCATTCCACGTCAACTGACCTAATTTTTCAAATCGTCCCAGCTCGACCCTCTCCGATTCAGATGAAATCTCTAATCAGAGATATCAGCACGGCCGCAAAGAGTCAAGACGGGCCCCTTCCGCCTCCCTAGAAAAAGAAGAAGAAAAGGAAAAGGAGGAAAAGAAGAAAAAAAGGGGGAGAAAAAAATCAAAAACTGCTTACTAGAAAACAATTAACTCTATTTTAAGTGCCACAGAGTACATTTTTCTTAATCTTTACGTTTTCTTGTGCTCAGAGTCCCCCCCCCCCCTTTTCTTTCTTCCTTTCTTTTTTATCTTTCCTTCTCTTATTTCTTTCTTCTTTTTTTTGCGTCAGCGTCGCCCCCCTCCCCACAAGGGCCGGGCCCCTTTGCTCCGACTAGGCTGACATGGCCTCTCGTCGGGCCTGGATGTCAGGGGCTAAAAAGTGGCCAAAAAATGATAACGATTTTCGGAAACTCGATGGGGGTAAATAATCGCTAGGGTAAATTATTCCTGTTTTAGGCACCTTTCAACCTCTGGCAACCCTGATTAGTTCACGTGAAAGAAGTAGAAATTCTTACTTTCGCGTTTTATCTACATTTACTCTTCATCTATGGTAACAATTTTTGGAAACTCGATGAGGGTAGGTCAAGCCTAATAGGATCTCGCCCTATTAATCTCCCTTTGTTGCAAAGTAATGTGTTAATCGTTTTCGAAGACCAAAAAACATGCATCAGTGAAGGAAAACAGTACAATATTACGTATTCTTACAAAAGTCTTCGAATTTATTAACTAGAACATGAAAAAGCATTATGCAGCAAATTTGAGAACATAAATTTTGAACATAAATATATTTAACATAATGTTCATTAAAGAGAGTATCACATAAATCAACATAGTTTTTCCAAAAGAAAGTCGAATAAAATAAAGAAAAGCAGTAAATAGATAGTTTCTGGAAGACAGCTTCTTAAACAATATCCAACTATAATTAGTGTAACATACTTGAAGACATCTGCTGATAGATATCTGTCGTTGTTTACGAGTGCTGCCTTTAAGGGTGCTTTGGTGGTCCCATCTCCTTTGGTAACAACACGCCGTTTTGCAGTCTTGGTGACGGTTCCAGATCTCTTGCTATCAAGTTGTGGTTTTTTATTCTTGATTACGGATGCTAATATCTTGGCTAACTTAGATGGTCTTTTATACTTGAGAACTTCGCACGAGAGTAAATGTCTAGTACGTTTAAGAGTTACATATTTTCTTAAATCCTTTTTGTGTTTATGTCTGGAACACCTCCGAAACTTCTTATCCGTCAACCGGAGAAGATATGTAAGCATGTAAGTCTTTTTTCCTTTTTCGACTTCCATCTTTTCTTAAAAATACATGAAGCAAAGTCGAGGAACGAAACGCTAATTATTGGAATTCGTACAGTCGACACGACGTGTAAATTTTTGACGAAGGTAGAGACAAAACTATAATTTCTGTATTTAAGCAATATAACCATGATCTTTACATATCAATCCAGCCAATGAAATTGCAGCTTCTTGCGGTGTGCGGGGCCTACACATTGAGAAAACAATCAATTAGTGGTTTCTACATTGGTAAAAAGGGGGAATGCAGATATGGGGACATTTAACTGAAGTGAGAGAAAACGTTTTGTAGTAATAGTAATGGAAAGACACGGACTCCTGAGTAGTAAGGATTTCACGTGCGTTATCTTGAATTAAGTATTGTCCGTTTTTCACAAGAAGGCACTTGACTCCTCCCTCGTCACGTGGTATCCGATGATTCTATTTCGTTGTTTTCGGCAGAAGGTATATTCGGATCATAGCATTTTGTTGAAAAAGCAGCGGTTTTGAAAATGTAAGAATAACTAAAATGACAGCAGACAAGTGCAGCAAGTGATGTACAGGACACTAAGATTTTTTTGCACATTAAAATGCACGCCCAAGTTAAGGCTGCCTGGTTGTCTTCTTTAGAAGCGCGTGGACTGCGTACCGATCACCCCCGCGTAAAATGGAACTCTGCGTTCAAGGGGGCGTGGCGAAGTGCCTTCTCGTGAAAAACGGGCAATAACTGTACATTTATACGCTAAATACATAAAATTATTTTTTTTTTACTTATTTATATCACTTCATCTAAAGTTTTTTTAGAAACCGCAGATCTTAAATTTTTTTCTTGCTAGACCAAAATAAAATTGACCTTGAGACTGGAGAAGGAGTAAAACTTAAAACAGCAATTTCTCATTTTGAGCTCAAATGCAGATACGACTTTTGCCCTTAGCACCGTAGTAAACCCCCTTCTCCAGAGAAATCTATTTTCACCCAAACAACAGGGCCGTTGAGAGGTAAAGCACAGTATCTGCGAGGTTTTTTTTTTCTTTTCTTTTTTATTATCTGTGGTGTTTTAGGTTTACTATAAGTCTTCTTATTTGGTTTTTGCTGGCAATAAAGCACGAAATAACAGAATTTTTGAAAAATACTAAGCACTTTTCATAATGCACTCAAAAGGATAAAATAACTTTTCTGGGTCAGAAAGGACAATTTAAGTATTCCTGCAGTTTTCGATTATTCCAAGAAAATGACACCACAAATGAAGAAAAGTGCGGCTCAAGTCATGTAGAGAATGTTTTATCATCATCTAGCTTTCAATCATAAAGTTGAGTGTTGAAACATGCATGTTTTTCATAATGGGAAAGTTTTCTTTGCGCTTTTCTTTGTTTGTGAAGTCTTTTTCCAGGAATAATTGAAAACTACAGGAATACTACTTAAATTGTTCTTTCTGCCCCAGAATTTTATCCTTTTGAGTGCTTTATGAAAAGTGCTTAGTATTTTTCAAAAATTCTGTTATTTTAAAGTTGTTCGTTTTCAAACAAAAGTTTATTTTAAAACTTAATTTTTTAGCGTTAAGTTGTACCTTAAGATAAAGCAAATCGTTTAGTGAAATTCCGAAGTGTCTAAATGGTCTAGTTGCTGAGATATAGGCAAAAGAATGGTTCACAACATACAAGTTATTTTTGTGATAAAGATCCTAATATGTCTCTTTACTTCGCTCCTTTAATTTTATTATTCCCGTTAAATTTCATTCCTGCTCCAGAGAAGCCTTGATTCAAATTTTTCATTATGATTACTTTTAACATTACTGTTGCAAGGCAATAAAATTTGTAACAATAAGTTTTATATTTAAACACTAGCAAAAATACCCGGCGTTGCCTGGGTCAGTAATAATTATTAGAAAAAATCGTTACTTGCTTTTGTTTTCTGTTTTAAGTGAAAGAATTTAAAACACATCTTTTTGACGTGATTAAAAATCGAGTGTCTTCCTTACCCATAAAACTAAAATAGCAATAAGTATAAAGAACAAAGTAGTATTGATTTAGAAACGAAAGCACTATATTTAAGCATATACAAATTTAAAAACCATGAAATTAATCTTCTCATGTTTAAAAAGATTAATCTGTTGATACTTTTTTTCAACATGGAGTCTAAAACCTTCTCTGTAGGGCTAATGAAGTACGAAGTGATTAAAAAAAAGTAGCTGCGCTCGTAATCCCCTTATACTTGCTTTAGTTATTTCGGGAAATTTTAATCATTGTGGCTCTTGGTGCGATTTTACCGAATTTGCGAAAGTTGTTTCGGGGTACCTTCGATGATGCTCCCCCATTCTTTCCTTACTTTGTAAAACGATATGATATTAATTTTCTTTACAGAGATATCGTCGCCAGATGCTGAGATATTTTTGGTCACCATAAAATGGCGCTAAACAGTTTCATCCGAAATGTTACCAAAATAAGTAATAAAATTTGGTGATTGTTTGAAATTGTGCAAAAAGGAAAATTAATGGAAGTTTTTGTGCTGTTTATGGATTTGCCTAATTTAGTTGCTGGATTATTTAACACAGTAAAAAAAGTCTTTTGAAAATTCTTTGATTGGCGATATTTTGTTTACATGGTGAAAGCTGCGAAACATTATGACGTAGTCTTCGGCTTCAAAAACAGCAACGTTGAAAAAACTGCCAAATGCATCAGCTACGGAAATCCTTCTGCAAAAATTTTGGCGATCTGCTGGTTGTTTGGATAATGAGTAAGTGTTCAATCAGCATAAATAATAATAAAAACCATTAATTACATTAAAGTTCCGTTTAAATGGAAAATCATCAGCCAAATCATGTATTATTTGCCAATCTTGTGCAAAAATCTTACTTCAAGATTTGACTTGAGAAAAGCCTTGAACAATCACGAAAAGCAAAGAAAGTCAACAATACAACAACTGTCGCTATCGACAGGGAGTTGAGATGATACACTAAATACTGTATTGAGTTGAGGAAAGCCTTCGAACATGGATCTAAAAAGCTCATAACTCGTTTTTTATTCTACTTAGAAATTTCGAACAGGTGCCATCTTCAGCAGAAAAATCAGAGCTTTCGATGGACATAAAATGTAAATATGTGCAAGTATTTTTTCATCCCAATATTAGAGAATTTATACAAAAATTGTGTTTTATTGCCCCCCTAAGGGGGTTTTGCCCCCCATAACGGGACGAAAACTACCCTATGTGTTATTCTGATGCATAAGCTATATTATTGTAAAGTTTCATCAAAATCCGTTCAGTAGTTTTTGCGTGAAAGAGTAACAAACATCCATACATCCATGCAGACAAACTTTCGCATATATAATATTAGTAAGATTTAATCGGGAAATGACATGAAATTTGAAGTTTTCTATCCTAACCGAAATAAAATTTATTAGCTCCTGGACTAGTTCTAAATTCTCATTAACTGTTCGATCCGGTGATGGTGCTGCCATCTATCGGTATATAAAATAATGGAGGCAAGGCACTTAGTATGCAGTCCTCGACATAAATACAGTTGAAGTCAGTTGTGACACAGAATAGGAATAGGAACCGAAATAATAATTTTATTTTACAATTGTCATATTTTTCCTCTCCCTTGCCACTAACTGTTACTATTTTGTGAAACCCACCTTAAAGCGGGTCTTCATTCGTGGACAGCTCCTATTTTGTGGCAACCGTATGCAAATATACATTTCTCTACTCTTTGTTTTCGTATGCAAAGTAAAAATATTTTTCGAGCTGCAATTGGTGTTAAAAATTTGAACCCAATCGATGAAGAGCGACCGCCAATTTAACAATTATCGAAATCTTCCCTAATGAAATGATCCTGCAAAACTCAGATTATACGTAAAACTTCTGCATGAACAATGCTTCTTTTAATAAGTTGAATATTATTGAGTAAGTTGCCTTGACTTTTGCCGTTAGAATTATTAAATTCCAAACAGTCAAATGAACGAATCCTACTAGCTACATTAAAAATTGTCCATTCAAAAACACTGGAGGTCACAATAATAGTGTTTTTTTTTTTTTTTTTAATCGTGTTTGGATTTGTTTACGGTTTAGGGGAAAACTGACAAATGTACTTTTTAACGAATTCAAAAAGGAGCCGGTTATCAGTTTGTACCGTATGTATGTTTTTTTCTTTTTTTGTTTGTCCACTCATAGCGTCTCACCTAGTGAACCGATTTTGATGATTCTTTTTTTAATGGATAGAGGATGGCTCAACTTAGGTCCCATTACTTTGTTTGACCATATTTGTTCTTTAGATAAAAAGTTACGGGCAAAAAACAGTAAATTTCCCTATTAAATGATTAAAATGGTATTGTAGCGAAGTTCGCACTTTTCATCCGTGGATAACGGTGGCTAAGTGGTAGAATTATCGTCTCCCACACGAGCGACCCGGGTTCAAATCCCGACTAGGACAAAGTGAATTTTACTAAAATTTCGTTTCTACTGTTTCCCGTATTTTCTCGAATGTTCTATTAATTTCTGTATCTTTTCAAGTCTGGAAAGTTCCAGCACTTTTTCAAATTGTATATAAGGAGATGTAACGTTCATTCGTCGTTCTGAGTAAAAAAGATCTCGAGTTGAGACTAACGAGCATGTGGTAGTGAAGAAACTAGACGTGGTTAAATTTATACTTGTAGTTGAGTTATGGCTGTGAATGATTTTATCGATCGTTTTTGCGCCAACTTCAAAAATTATGTTTAAAAGTATTATCGATGGTGTTAAAAGAATAAAATTATTTTTCACTTTTTAGAGCAATTTTAATGTCGGTTTTTTTTTTTTTTTTGCGAAAATTTTTTTATTAAAATTTTTGATCCCCTCCCCTTTTTTGCAAAGTTTCACACTTCACCATAACCCCTCTTCCCTTTGCCACACCGTTGCTTTTTGCCACTGTTTTTCATAAACGTTCTTATCAAAAAAAAAAAAAAAAAAAGCTTGCTGTCCCATTCTCCCCATTGTATGTTCCTCTTATCATTTATTTCCTCCGCCTTGTCACGAACGGTTACAATTTAACGAACCCCACCTTAAAGAGGGACTTCATTCGTAGTCAGTTCCTTGCAAATATACATTTCTGTACTCGTTTTTTACGAATGCGAAAGAAAAATATTTCTCGTCTTGGCATTAGTGCCAAAATGGGTAAAGTTAGTCAATTTCACAATTATGGAAGTCGCTCTGAATAAAATGATGCCGCAAAACTCCCATAATACGTAAAACTTCTGTACAAACAATATTTTTTGTAAAAGTAGGCATGATCTTGCCACTAAATATGAAATTTCCAACAGTCAAATGAACGAACTCTACTTACGGCAACATGTAATTGTCCATGCGAAAGCACTGAACCTCGTAATAATACTCCAATTTTATCAAAAGTTTCACCTTGAGATCTGTTTTTGTGGTGATAGCAAATGCAGGTATTATTGGTTGCTGGAACTGAAAGTCGTCCCTCACTCCGTAAAATAATTTATTCGAATATTAAAATCGCAAAAGCATAATCAAAATGAAAATATTTTAAATGCTCGTTGTTACCCAAAAAGCCTCAATAATAAAAGCAAATGCAAGTATTTCATTTCTTTATCCTCAAGCGAGAATTGACAACACAACAATATTATCCAGCAATTTGTTCACGCTAACTATGTCGCGAGAAAAATAAAATAGAAATGAATTCTCACTAACTTTTAATTGCTTCTAGCTCCGTTTCTAGCCAACATAGCAGGTTTCGATTTTCGCACGGTAAACCGGGTAAAACGTGTTTTAAAGCATTTTTCACGAGCTTTCCAACCATACCAAGCTAGAAGCATTAACATGCATTTTTCGTGTAGAAGAAGCGGTTTAAAAAATGAATTAAAACTTGATGTTTCACGCTTCCAACAATGAATTTCAACAATGGAAAAGAGATAAAATTAAAATTTTTGAGTTTCGCTAGCTAAAAAACGCTTATAACTGTTTTCTAGTGGATTTAGGTTATTGGACCTTGGGCGCCCTGACATTTTTCCTTTGGAAGTGTTTTTTAAAAACCTTTCCAACCATATCAAATTCTAAAAAATTGGACCATCCGTTTGCGTAGAAAGAGCCATTTAGGAGGAAAATGCGTTTTTTATTAATATCTCCGTTAATTAGCGTTCGATTTCAAAAATTTTTATTGGTGACACTATCATTTTAAAGCTCGAAATATATATTTTTAAAGTGTACAATTTTAATTTATAATTTTTCGTATTGAAATTAACCCGTATCAGATGCCTATGTCCTTTCCGGATATTTTGGGGAAAATTTTGCGTGTTGTAATCATTTTTTTTTTCTAAAACAAATTCTAACTAAATGAAAAAAAAAGTGTATTTTGTCATACGCATAATACAGTTTTGCACTGGAAGTTTACATCAAAAAATATCTTTATAGTGTTTCGTTCCGATACAATCTTAAAATCAGTTTATGAATGTCAGTCAGTTACTATAAAAAAATTTAGTGTTCACTCTAGAAAACGAGCTGATGATACTCCAATTATCGTCATTTCCACGTCATTGACAATTTTAATGTGATTCAATTGTTTACTCTCCAATTATGACCAACAGTAGCCAAATTGAAACCAAACTTAAAATAAAAAAAAATCGCCAAATTTGTCGCCAAGTTGGAAATAAAACTTGGCGACCAAAAGACTGACGATATATCGCCAAGTGTCCGACAAATTATAACACCACTTGAGTTTACATCGAAATTGACAATGATTTCCTCCCCCCCAAAAAAAGGGTAAAATCCCCCCCTTAGAAACATCCGAATGCAACCAAAAGGGAAGGTGCACAACTAAGTCCCACTAAGAGTCTACGTACCAAATTTCAACTTTCTAGTACCGTTTTTGAGTTATGCGAGATACATACACACATACGCACATACATACGTACATACGGATATCACGAGAAAATTCATTGTAATTAACTCCGGGGTCGTCAAAATGGATATCTCGGATGTCTGTAGGTTCCTAGGCATATATTCACGTGTGCTCGGGTCGAAAAAAACCTCAATATTTATTCGGGGGTGAGAAAAATGGAAATTAAGGCCGATTTTTGAGTGAAATTTTTTTTCGCTAATTAGTCCAGTCATTTGGTCGAAAAAAAGGGGTTACCAGGAAAGTTTACCGGGAGTTTTGAAAATTGGTAATTTTATAGATTTTGATGTGCTCTTTTCGAATTTCCACTTTGCCACCTCGTATCTTTGCCGCTCGCGCCGACATATTGAAAAAATGGCGTCTAAAAGCGGTATTTTGATGATATCTCCGTTCTGACAAATTTTACGATAAAAACATATTTTACAAAATTAAACTAGGGAAAATTTCCTAAAATTTATGTCCCAACAATTTTTTCATGAAATAAATTGCTTCGACGTACGAGCGCCGCAAAGTATTATTTAACACGCGTTATCGCAGAATAAGTCGTTCCTCACTACTTTGAGGTTTAGTTATCATAACACATCGAGGAAACGCAGAGTTTAATTATTAAGCATATAGTACAAACACAAATTCAATCGATTTACAAGTTAATTTACTAACTGCATAAAAACTCACAATCCACAAATTAAAATCCTTTTTGTGGTAGAAATGAGCGAGAGGAAAAGACAATACGGAAAGCAAATTCCATGTCAGTTACTTCTTCCTATCTGCACTAAAACACCGAAATAGACTCTTCCAACCAGGCGCTACGTGGATTCCCCCCCTCTGTCCCTTTCCGAAATTTCTACCGGTAGAACTCAATAAAATATTTTAATCTGCGTCATCAGTATACTTGTTACGAAAAAATGATTGAAAAAATGGCGTTTAAAAGCGGTATTGTGACGATATCTCCTTCCTGACTTATTTTACGACAAAAAATCATATACAAAATTAATTTAGGCATTGTATATATTAATTTACATACAAAATTAAACAAGAAAAATTTACTACAATTTATATCATATTTTTTTTTTTTTTTTTTTTGCAAAATAAATAATTTATGCGTACGAGCGCCGAAAAGTGTTATTTAACAGCACTTTCGCGTGGATATTTTTGATCGATCAAGAGTTACTGGTTCACCGTCTTCAGTATCGATTGAGACGTCATGCAATTTCTTCGACATCATCTGCGATGGGATCATCAAATTCATCATGAGCTTCTTCGTTTTCTATTCCATCATTCGTTTGCTCGAAAACCGTCTCCGTTTCTTCCTTTTCATCGCTATCATGTGATAAACTTTGCGAATTCTTACAATTACCACCTGTACGATTAATACACATAACGGAGCATTTTAACTCGGCTTTTCTGCATCCACAGGCTTTTTGACATCCTTTTTTGCATTTGCAAGAAATAAGTCTTATGCAACATTCACACTACGTCCGCACATCCGTCACCGACGTATGCTTTTCTCCCTAAAACCAGTTTTCGGCCGGCGTTGCCATGACAGCAAGCCGTATTGTACGGGACCCGTCGACGGGACGAGAAGTCAGATATCTGACGGCTCTGACGTCCGTAGAGTTGGGCGTCGCATTTCATTGGTCTCCACGAGATGAGCGCGCTCTCTCTATTGGGTGAGAGACTGACACGTGCCTTTTTCGCGTTCCGCAAAGTATGAATGCTTCTCCCTTTTCGGAAAACGTTACTCTGCCCGCTTTACGTGGCGAACGTGATGTGCGGACGCTGTTTGAATGATGCGTTAGTAAGGTTTGCGGAGCTGGAGGGTGAAGCGTCATAATAGGAATTAACCCATTCTTATTTGTATTCCACCCCCACTGCTCTGGGTTTTTTTCATTCCTACACCACTGCTGAATCTGGTGATAAGATTGAAAAGAATGTTGTTTTGCTGCTGCTTCTGTTGGAGGTAGCGACGAAATGTTAAATTTACTTTTATATGCGAATTTTACAAAGCACTCATATCTGTAGGTGTTTAAAGTCACGTTTTTCTTGCTCTTTTTAGTTTTCACTTCACTGAAACCGTATAAGCCAAGAAGGAAGTGTTCTCCAGCTTTAGCAATGATCTCTGGATCAGCATTTGGATTTTTAAAAGCTTTAATAGACTCACTTAAATTTGGATTTTTTTCGTAGTACGTTAATAAATTTCACTTTTCCTTGATTGAAAAGGGCACATGTTGTATCACAGCCACTAAAGGCATGCAAGAATAAAATATTGTTGCAAATTCTGTAAATAGTAATTATTGTAATAACGTAACCTGTAAATAGTTTCTTGTAATGGATATACAACCCCTATACATTCGGCTAAAATATACGATCCCCCTATTTCTTTTTTGTTCATTGATAAAATTTGATAACGGTCTACTATTTTAGAGAAGCGTTTGGAATCTTGTGGAATGTTTGAGAGATTTCTTTCAATGTTTATAAACGCGTCCCGCGTGATAAAAAGTCAGTTTCGATTGAGAATTTGTGCTAAGAGTGTATTAGCTGTGTTTATTGCGAGGCATTTCGCCGTGTTGTTTTTCGTATTTGGAAGTAAATACGTGTGTAACCGTGGAGTTTACGGTGTTGAGTGATACTTGTTTAATTGCTGATGATTAATTTAGCAGTTGTTAACGATTTCTCCTGTACATAGTGTAAATAAAGCTCCTGTGTTTTTATCAAGAATTGTGTCGTCCTTTCAAGAAAGTTGGAAGTCTCACCGGATCCGTAACAATATGATCTGCGGCTGTCTTATCTATGATACTGTCAGTTGTATATTTTTGTTGCGAAATTTTTCCTTTTCCTGGTTTGAGCATATATATGTTTGATCGCTTAGATAGAGCTGTCAAAAGAATAAGAAGATCTACATCTTCGCCTACAACAATTACGGAATCGAATGCTGAAGAAACACTTATCGCAGTATTGATTATTAAAGTGTCTGCATCTTCTGTGGCTTGTTTGACCACAATATTAAAAAAAAAAAAAAAAAAAACTTTATGATATAAATTGTAGGAAATTTTTCTTGTTTAATTTTGTATGTAAATTAATATATATAATGCATAAATTAATTTTGTATACGATTTTTTTTGTCGTAAAATAAGTCAGAAAGGAGATATCGTCAAAATACCGCTTTTAGACGGCATTTTTTCAATAATTTTTTCGTAACAAGTATACTGATGACGCAGACTAAAATATTTTATTGAGTTCTACCGGTAGAAATTTCGGAAAGGGACAGAGAGGGGAATTCACGTAGCGCCTGGTTGGAAGAGTCTATTTCGGTGTTTTAGTGCAGATAGGAAGAAATAACTGAAATAGAATTTGGTTTCCGTATTGCCTTTTTCCTCTCGCTCTTTTCTACCACAAAAAGAATTTTAATTTGTGGATTGTGAGTTTTTATGCAGTTAGTAAATTAACTTGTAAATCGATTGAATTTGTGTTTGTACTATATGCTTATTAATTAAACTCTGCGTTTCCTCGATGTGTTATGATAACTAAACCTCAAAGTAGTGTGGAACGACTTATTCTGCGATAACGCGTTTAAATAATACTTTGCGGCGCTCGCACGCCGAAGCTATTTATTTTACGAAAAAATTGTTGCGACTTAAATTATAGGAAATTCTCTCTAGTTTAATTTTGCAAAATATGTTTTTATCGTAAAATAAGTCAGAACGGAGATTTCATCAAAATACCGCTTTTAGACGCCATTTTTTCAATATGGCGTCGCGAGCGGCAAAGATACAAGGTGGCAAAGCGGAAATTCGAAAAGAGCACATCAAAATCTATATAATTACCAATTTTCAAAACTCCTGGAAAACTTTCCACGTAAAACTACCAGATAACTGGACTAAATACAATACTTCCTTTTTTTGTAAAAGGAAGTAAAAAGGGCAGGTTGCTGGTCTTTGAAAGGGGCACTATTTATTATAAAAAGGGCACTATTTCAACGTGGTCTTCCCCCATCCAAGACCAATGACGCACCTCTCAAAAAGTACTGCCCCCCCCCCCCCCAAAAAAAAAGAAGAAAAGTAACATCTTAAAACACCTTGCAAAAATTTCATCCATTCCTCTGTACCATGAGCACCCCCCCCCTTAGGGCGTGTACAGCCGGGGGGGGAGAAGGGACAGCTGTTGGCCCGGGCCTGATCCCCAAGAGGGTGGAATATTTTTTAAAATAGGGGTGAAATTTAGAGGCAAATATGCAAGGGGATCCGGAAACGTCATTTGTGACGGGCCCCAAAATTTCTGTGCACACTCTTTAGGGCACTTGTCTTTAGGGTTAGATTCCCCCCCCCCCCTAATGCCAACTAAGCACATTTTCCAAACTCCGTAGGAACATTTAGCTAATGCTGAATCTTTACTTTGGGTGTGTTTCAACACTTTTCATGTCATAATTGCGACTACTTTTCCTATAAAAATAAAAAATTCTAATCATTTTAAAAGTCTTTGAATTTCAATGTGAGATGAACAGTATTTAATTACGGATCCCCCCCCCCCTTCCTATCTAAAAACTGCCTAGTGTTGTGCATTATGTCATTAAGTATTTCAGTAGACATCTAAATCAATATTTTTTAAAATACTGTGTGTTGTGCTAGTGCTTTAAAAATGCATTCGTAGCATGGTGCAAAACAAAAAAGGCTTTATTTGAATGCCTAGTGTTGGACTTGACACAACTTCATGACACAAATGTTTGCAGATGTATGCACTACCCAAGCAGCTGGGGCCAATCCAAGATTTTAATTTCACTGACAATTTTTAATTTTTATGGAAATTAAATACACCAGCATTTTATTTTTGTGATTTTTTTTAAAAATGCAATTATATATATATATATATATATATAGGGGCGAACTGGCCAGGTCGGCTAGTCGGGGATCCCCGACTGGGCCAACCGCCGAGTGGGCCACTTCCAGCAATTTTTTTTTTTTTTTTGAATTTAATACAACTAAATTCACACCTAGCATTCTTTAAAGTGTTATAATATTAAAAAGGCATGTAATTTTTTTACTCTATGTGAAAATAGCGTTTGGAAACAGATTTTTTTTTCCTCCTTAGCAGGACCCAAAGTAAATAGCAGAAGTTCAGAAGAAGCTTTCCTCTCTTATCAACTTTTTCTCTAGTTTTTATGAGCTTTGGGGGCCATATGACTCCCACATTGAGAAAACGAAAGGAGGCCAGAGAAAATGGGGTCCGACAAGGCATGAAAAAGGTCCCGGGACGAAAAAAGAGCGTTAAAAACTTATATTTGTACATCTATTAACAAAAATTAAAGGGGCCTGCACCATTAAACAAAGCGGCCCGACCCTTCCAATGCGTGGGCCATGCTTTGGGATGTTGATACAATGAGCAGGGGCATGCACAAGGGGTGCGGGGGAGGGAAACCTGTTGGCCCGGTTCCGAGCCTGAAGGGGACTTGAGATTTTTTAAATGAGAGGTGAAAAAAATGTAGGGACGTAGGGGTAAACAAGATGGAGGGGGGCCCGTAAAAGTCATTTGTGAAGGGGCTCAAAATGTCTCTGCACGCAGCTGGAATTTACTGATTGTGACAGATTCATGTAAATGCTGCCAAATGGCAAGATATTTCATTGTTCTATTGTAAATTTTCGCTGTACGTCTGGACTACGATCAGTGGCGTGCACAGAAATTTTGGGGCCCCTCACAGATGATTTTTCCCAGCCCGCTCCATATTGTTTACCCTTGTATTTCACGCCTAGTTCAAAAAATACTGGGCCCCCTTCAGGCTCGGACCCGGGCCAACAGGTGTCACTTCTCCCCCTCCCCACCTCTGTGCACGCCCCTGAGGGCGGATACACAAATAGTTTTTTTAAGGGGGCTAAAGAAATCGAAAAGTTCACCCCCCATTCAATTTCTCATAGTGAAGTTTTCATGACTTTATTTTTAAATGTGTTTGATTTTTTTAAAACTTTTTTTCCGTTCAGAATCCTTTAAGACCAATTAAAGTACTTTAAAGTACATACATATTATGCACTTTTCTGTTTTGAATGTGGAAGTAAATTATCTTTAACATTTCAAGCCAATTAAACATAAAACGCTACATAATTTTACCGAAATGCTGTAAAATGAGTGGTTTTAATTAGGAACATTTTTATAATGATTATGACACATGCACAAGGTTATTAAACAAAACCATACATCATTTGAGTTTTTTAAATGAATTGATATTTTAACCATGAAATATTATGTAAATAAGAAAATTATAACTTTATAAATAGGTTTTATTGAAGAATTCAGAAGCTACTTCTTTGAGAATTTCAAAGAGTTGCTAATTTGTTCTTAAAAATTTAAACACTACATGCCGTTTCAATTAATATTATGGTTTTGCCAAGTAACTATCATGTATGATTTATTTTATTTTGCATTTTTAATAAGCTGAAAAAAAAAATCTTTTGTCTCGCAAATAGCTTCCGGCATTAAAACAACTTTTCTAGGCACATCTTTACGCATTTTTTTTTTTTTAAAGTCAATTACTGATTCCATCAAAAGAGAATTTACAGACGAATCGCGGTGTATTACGTTCCTTTTAGTTCGAAGTTAGTTAAATTGCCGCTGTGATCCCTGACTCTAGTATTTAATCTTTAGCAAACAAAAATGCATTTATTCAAATAAGATTTGTGTCTTTTGTGTTATTTTTAAATAACTGTAAAACATTTCTTCATGTTATATAGAGAAATCAATTTTAAAAATAAATGATTAGTTAAATTAATTTTTCCTTTTGGGGGGTGCCCCCCCCCCTATAAAATCCGCTGACTACGATAAACTAAATCTGAAATAGGACAAAATTTCGACTTAGGAGGGAGAGCTCCTGAACATTGGCGGAATTAGGACTGAGTTCGGGGGGCAAGTTTTTTTTTTTTTTTTTTTTTTTTTTGAGCAACATTAGTTGTAATCAGGGCCAGATTTAGACTTAACAGGGTTCCTAAGGTATTTCAGGTATGAGGTATCTTTGTAGTCCTAGAGTCACCAGCAATAGTCTTCTGTCTACAGTTGAGGACTTCGATGCAAGAAACAGTTTACGCCCAAACCGTTTCCTTTTTTAAAATTCATTTTTACGTGTGAAGAATATAGATTTTCTGACTGGTGCAACATCGAAACACAAATGCAAGATTAGTCCTCTGGTTTGTAGTGAATTATGTGGGAAAGATATTAGCCTTTCTATCAGACAGTGATGAATATTTGTTTGTCTTACTAAAAATGAATGAGAGTTTTTGCATCAAGGCCCTCGTTGTTTTTCGGATTTAAATGCCGAAAAATTGCCAAAGTCTTCGAACCTTCGCCATTCCCTTAAAGTGACTAAAGATAGTTTAAAATTTCACTTATAGAAATTTCCGTGGGAGTACTCCGTAAATCTTTTATCTGCACTTTAGCCTAAAACTGATTTCAGTTTCAGGAAAAAATGCCAAGAGGGAACTGGTGTTTCCCTCAGACTAAAAAAGGGGAAGTGCGCTTTCAGATAAAAGAGTAAGTTTTAAGAGAAGTTTTGTCAAATAAAAAAGATGCTTCTTTTACTTTTTGGTATACTAGGTGCATACAAAGTTCAAGTGTTTTCGATAGTAATTATTTTTAAAATTTGAAAAGCTTTTTGATGTTTAGTTTTAAAGGTAATGCAAAACACATTCAGATATATTCTAATAAGATTCCTGTGTGATTGAAACGAGGGAGTGACGTTTCAATGGCAGGCTTGTGTGAATCTTGACCTTTTGAAAAAAATCGCTTTTGTGAAGTTTTGTTTAAATTTTTAAGGGGCAAGGAGGGTTGTTTAAGTGTTGGGTCAAAGGCTAGCTTAAAAGCAAAAGGGCCCGGCGCCCTCCTAAAAAATCTTGGGGGAAACACTCGGAAAACTTTCCGCTTTCCTTTCAATATTTCCATTATGTTTTTAAAATCTCAGTGTCGAAAAATTCCGAAGGGGAGTCGCCGGATACCCTGTAGTAACGAAATGTAGTTTAAAATTAGGTCGAGTATACATCAGTTTTTAAATGCTTCCAAATGAGATCACTGAGCACCTACTCTCAAAAGTGACCAAAGATAGTTTTGTGTTTTTTTATAGTTCAAATTCCAAACTTTTTCGTTGAGAGCTTCCGATGCTTCCCTGTTCGATTAATTTTACCATGGGTAGCTTAAAATTGAATTTTTAAAATTCTCATTTCGGAGAATTTCTGAGAAAAGCCCCCGACATTCTATTGTAAACATAAATATACTAAAACAGACTTCAATTTTGAAAAAAATAGTTAAGAAAACAAAATCGTGGGGGAACCCCTTCTTTTCCCACTCCTGTAACATTACCGAAAATTGAAAAATTGCGGTTTTTGACATCAACTTTGAAAATATCGCTTTATTTTACGATTCACAATTTTCTTTTTTTAGAACTTTAAAATAGTTGTATAGAACTATAGTTGTAGTATAATGTCTTTGTCTGACTCAGAAGAATCGGATCCGGTACTGTTTAATTTAACTTTTTTAATTTACGGATATGGGCCAAAATATTCTTTTGCCGACTGGGCCAAAGTCAGCCAGTCCGCCCCTGTATATATATATATATATATATATATATATATATATATATATATAAAAGAAACAGTGCAAGATCATTTTAGTCGGGAAAAAGCACAAGAGTGTCAAAAGTATGCTTTTAATTATGTCAATAAGTTTTTTTTAAATAATCTGTTAGTATACAAATAGTATTCAGAGATAATACAAAAACTCAGCAAAAAGGAATGAATGAATATTTCGCAGCGAAAATTTCCATGGCAAATTTCACACAGAACAATATGTTTCAATTTCAAACGTTCTTTTTTTGGGGGGGGAGGGGGATGGGGGAGCTAAAAATTAAAGATAACAAAAAAAACCCTTGTATTATGGTTCAGTAGGCTTTGTACTGTGTACTGCATAGAAAACAATTAGAAGGTTCACCAATCAGAAACAGATGCGAAAAGATTGCTTCAAAATAACTAGCAATGCACCAAAATTAGCTAAGTCTAATTTTCACGTGCACACGTAAAACGGACACAAAGGGCGGAAAAGCTACGAAAACGGCCTATTCATACGATATTTATTGCTCAATTCAACATTCTATTTCAAAAATAATTTTCATTTTGGTGAAGGTGCCGTTTTTGTTACATTATTTTCGTTAATCTTCCGATTTTGCAAGTGCAATTTCTGGGAAGTGATAGTTATGGGGTAAAATCGACCTGTATTGGACTTAGAAGTTGTTAACTAGAACAGTAAATGAGTTTTGAAACGATAATTTCGCAAACTTAGTTATTTCTTTTTTTTTTTTTTTTTTTTTCAAATTTTTTTATGTATGCATTTTTTTAGAATTTTTCGTGGGGGGGGGGGAATTCAACAGGCTTCGCGGGTCACGTTTGGCCCGCGGGCCATTGGTTGTGCATTCCTTAGACTCTAAGAATTCAAGCACTATGTTAGCTTTCAAAACTTTATGAATCACTTCAAAATAAACGCTTTTTTCAAGCCCTTTACAAGCATTATCAAGAGCATACGAACCCTGCTTCTGTTGTTCTGCAGAAGAAAAGAAAAAGGAAAACAGCCTGAAATATTTCAGTAAACTTCATATTTTTTCGGCCGGCATCATCGTCAAAAACCGTGTATTTTCAAATCAAGAACCGTTTGTGTTTGCACTCGGACTTTTCGGACAAGAAATGGAGCAGTTCATCTACATCTGTTCTAGTCTGACAAGTAGTACCCAATCTATTTCGTGTCTCCGGCAATTCGCCCTCTCGAGCGTTTCGCGATCCAAATGATTGACAGGTGAAATCAGGTGAGGTTCAGTGATTTCCCTATAAAGTAAGTAGGGAAAAGTCGTAGGGATTATTTATCCCTATCACTGAGCTTAAAGAGAAAATATTCCTAAAAGTTTTAAGATCCCTTGACCCCCTAGCCCCTTATCACCTCGTGGGTGTTCATTTGCACATGGATTGAAGAGAGGTACGCATTAGAAAAATGGCGGTCAATTTCGTACGATCTCAATGAGGAGGGAAACTAGCTTTGTTCCAGGATATTTATATCGGAGCTTACAGAAAAAACGGAAAATCATACTGCAAATGTGACTTTGATAGTTCTTGTAAAGCACGTATCATGCTACGAAGCTGCTAGAATATACAGCTCAAAAAAAAAACTTGATCAACTTTCTAGACAAACTTTATTGCTATAGAAAAGCTCAGATTTTTTCCCCCTGATAAAATGCGTTTTGTTCTTACTAAAAGCAACAACGACCAAACAAAAGAAAAAATAAAATAAATGGAATTATTGTATTTATTTCATTGTATATTGTTTATTTATCGATTGCCAAATTTAGCTTATGTTTAGTCCTAATGTTATTTTCTTACAATGCATTTTGGAAACAAAACAATTTTTGTCTTTTTATTTTTAGAACACCGATGTAAAAATAAAATATTTAAAAGTTAGTGTTACAGGTGGCTTTAGAATTATTATCATACGTTTTTTAACAGTATTATTATACAAAAATGAAATTCTATCTTTTGAAGTTCGTGTTATATTGAAATGGTGTAGTATTAAATTAAAATTTTGTTCCGTGTAATATCGAAACTGTGTTGTAGAAGCACCGTGTGATATTAGGAATGCCTGTATACAGATACGCTAGTCTCCGCTCAATGAGATTAGGGGCCATTCATTAATTATGTAAGGGTCTCGAGGGGGAGGGGGAGTTGGAAAAATCTCTACATACCCTTACTTGGGGGAGGGAAGGAGTCAAACCCATTCTTACGTAATAATTTCCCAGTCGATATTTTATATTAGATATAGCGCGGTCAAGTGGTTTGAGAGGGATCATATTTTATTTGCTTCTACAAGGTTAAAAACGTATTAGGATGAGATGTTTTTTACTTGTTTTTCAAAGAACTAATAGTGTAAAATATAATAAAAGAATCGCACTGTGTATGGTATGTCTTATTTTTAATTAGTATCGCACCATATTCAAAAAAAATTTGTTGAAAAAATATTCAGTCACGATTTTTTTTAGTAAATATTTCTTTGCACAAAAATGTTTTTAAAAAATTTAATAATACAGTAGAACCTCGATTATCCGAAGTAATTGGGACCGAATCTACTTCGGATAATCGAAATTTTCGGATAATCGAGAATTCGTCTATAATAATCTAGTTTATTATGTAGTATAGTTTTTGAACTGTTATTATGACTATTTTATTTTTTAAATAATTAATAATAAATTACAACTAATAATAAATTTATCTCTGAAACAAAAACTTACAAACGTTTCAATGGAAGCTTCACTGGTATAAATTGGCCATCCTTTTGCCGTGCAACTCTGTCCCGAAGTTTTGTTAAAAGAACGAGTTCAGAGGAATCACTGTTCCTGTTGTTCCAACCAAACAAGGCAGTTTAAGAAACACTCAAAAGCATCACTGTTAATGATCTTATTTACTCCGGAATCACTATCATCTGCATCCTCATCATCATCTTCATTTGAAAAATTTCGGACTGCTGCTATTAATTCCTCAATATTGAGCAACTAGAAGGAAGACAATTCAACCAATCTGTGAGTTCTCTATCCTCACAATTTTCAAAACCTTTCTTTGTGCTAAAAAGGCTTGATAATTCAGCAACACTATCTTTCACAACGTCTGTAGCATTTTTACCTGAGCTAGTTGAAACATTCGGCAAAAGTTTTCGCCGACTTCGTCTTAGTGTTATCTGCCCTCTTAGTTTGGAAAGGACGGCTTGCATACAAAACAAATGTGAAATAAAAAAAAAAAAAACTTTAGACATGAGTGTTTGTTAACAGAAAATTTTGGATGATAGAAAGTGAAAAACAAAGTGAAGATGAAACCGACTTCGGTTAACGGAGAGTTTCGGTTGATCGAGGTTCGGATAATAGAGGTTCTACTGTAGTGAATTTAATAACGTTTCCAGTGATGTACGATTCGTTATTTTAATATTTTGAATAACGAAGTGGAATCTTACGTAAGATGGGGGAGGGGGGTTGAAAATCTTACTTACCCTTACATGGGGGGAGGGGGGGTCAAAAATTGCCAAAATCACCCTTACGTAGTTACAATAATTTTGAAAACTTATTGAATTTTCGGAAAATTTTCAGGGGTCAATCCAAGTTTCATTTTCTGGTTCCCCATTTTGTTAAAAACAAAATATTTTTTTAAATTTTCTTTGTTTTTAAAAATGAAGTTATTGTAAATTGCCAGGTTATATGTGGGCATGGAAAAATGATGCTCATTCACAAAATGAAGTATAAGAAGAGAATTGTGAATGTCCTACTGATAGAATTACAAAAACCGTTTTTTGGAGGTCGCCACTTTGTCACACTGGATCACCATGTGGCAAGGGGCGACCCTAAATCTTGAATTTTAGTTCATGATGCAAATTTTTGTGAATGAGCCGCTTTTATGATGTGGAATTTTGTAAAGCTGCCGCTTTTACAATGCAGATTTTTGTGAAGGGCCCGCAAAGCGGACTCAATTCCAGTCGGCGGTCGACCCTATTTTGGTGCGCGCAGGGTCGCATAGAGCCGACGCTATGTCGACCTGAGTTTTATAGTGGCTTGCAAAGAATTGTCACAAATACATTTAGACCTGGTTTCGGCTTTAAGTGTGGCCGTAACATCGCACATCCTCCATTGAGTGCCATGTAGAAATCATGTTTAATTTAATTTTGTTGATAAACAGAAATTGCGGTAAAAACATGCGCTGATTTTGGTTGTGACTCAAGAACACTATCAGTCTTTCATACTTTCATGAAAGTCGTTTCAAATACACTCGATTCGAGATTATTATCTTTGCTGTAAATAAATTTGATAGAAACTGAGCAAACATTTTAGTTTTCGTAACGTTTTGATTAATGCCGGGTACTTCTCGCAAAACGCCACCTACTTCTCAATTGGTTATTTTGGCTCAAACAGACGACGCGACGATGGATAACCATATTCAGTTGGTTAATATAGCTCAGTATTTTATCCAATGGAGTCTTGGAACATTTATTCCATTCGAACAGGCACGGAAGACAAGTTTTCGCCGAAATTTAACTCCGGAAAACAAAGAAACGTAATGTAATTTTCTCTGTAGAAACAAGCAGGGACAGTTGGTGATGCGCGATATTACGCCAGATATGGCTCAGATGTTTAACTATTATGTGTCTCACAATTTGACGATATTTGAAACAATTCAATTAGTCTGAGCTTCGAAAAGCCAGTTTGAAAGCAGGGAATACACATTAAATGCAGTTTAAGGGACTGATGAATTTGTAACTAAAATAATAAATCACGTATTACATGAAGCGTTTAGTATCAAAATCAGTTCAAATCCATTGAAACATTTTACAGGAGAGACAAAAAAAAGAAGAAAAAAACATCCAGCATTCAACCGCTGGTATTCATTTGAATTTTGACAGTCTTGAATTCAAATGATGTTTTTCGCAATCACGAATTGCGATAGGCCCCCTACTCGTTGGGTTTCTTGTATTTATAAATGGAATGGAATGGAATTGGAGAAGAAATTCGCACCCTTCATGTTATGACTGATGATTTTCGAGATTAGATAATACGAGTCATATCTATAAAAATAGAAACGGTGATTAGGATGCACCCGGTACATTAATCATAAAGAATTCATTTACAGCGCCTATACCGTTATGATATTTTTATTTCTTGTCAATCATAACGATCATCATTAGTAATCTGGAAATTTTGTAAGGATTTATGTGAAAAGGAAGACGGGAAAAAAACTAGTTTTGGAAAAACCTGCGTTGCGCTGGTTTTAATGCTAAACGTTTCACATGACAACTGTTGCGTCATGAGAAACATTTGTAAATGAAGAAGAAAGGAAAAAACATGAATTGAGCTGGTTTTAATACTAAACGCGCCTCACACGACAGCTGTCGCGTCATGAAAAACATTTGTAAAGTAAGAAGGGGACAAAACACTTTTGAAAAAATATGGATTGAGCTGGTTTTTATAATATACATATACGCCTCAAATGATAACGGTTGCGTTATGAGAAACATTTGTAAAAAAGGCGAAGGGGAAAAACACTTTTGGGAAAACATGGATTGAGCTGGTTTTTATACCGAACGCCTCACATGACAACTCTTGCGTTCTGAGAAACATTTGTAAAAGAAGAAGGGTAAAAAAATACTTTCGGGAAAAACATAATACCACGAGCTGGATTTTATACTAAACGTTTCGCATAACATCTGATGCGTCATGAGAAACATTTGAAAGGAAGAAGGGAAAAAAAAACACTTTTAAAAAGCAAGGATTGAGCTGGTTTTGATACATCGGCGCTTCACATGACAACTGTTGCGTTATGAGAAACATTTGTTAAGGAAAAAGGGGTGGGAGGGGGGACTTTTAAAAAACAACGATTGAGCTGGTTTTGATACATCGGCGCTTCACATGACAACTGTTGCGTTATGAGAAACATTTGTTAAGGAAAAAGGGGTGGGGGGGGGACTTTTAAAAAACAACGATTGAGCTGGTTTTGATACATCGGCGCTTCACATGACAACTGTTGCGTTATGAGAAAAACTTGTAAAGGAAATAAGGGTAAAAAGAAAAAAAAAGAAAGCTCTGATTGAGTTCCACAGATCTCACGAACTCTGAAAACACCGAAAGTAGAAGTACGCGATGACAAAGAGCATGACTCAAGACAAGCGTCGAATTCAGATTAAAAACCATCGCTCCTAACACTTTATAGGGTTGAAGTTCGAAATTTTCTTCTCTTTTTATCATGGAAGGAATTCGTTATGGGAAGCATGCTTTGGAAGAGCAGAACTCAACAGGTGAAGGAACGTCTCTTGAGAGCGCTCTCAAAAACGGTTCGGGAAAAAAGCTGATAAAAATTGATTTACAAATAAGTTCTCTCTTTTTACACTCGAATAAGCCTGTTCAAAACCGAAGCAAGGGTTTGAGGAAGGAAATTCGGGTCAAAAATGTTAGTTTTTACGCAACATGGATAAAAGAATTGAACAGTGTGGATGATAATGAAGGACGTAAGAACTGACATTCGTTGAATAATAAGAAAAATTTATTTAAGTTGTATCCATCATGACTCCTGACGTTACATATTGACTCAGTTTGGAATTCTCTCTTTGCAGCTCACTCTTTTTGATCTAGATCAAGAGCCAGAGCAACCCCTGTTCCATCGCCCCCAGGGATGTCGATTTAAAATGGGAACTTGTAGAATTTTGTGACTACATCAGATTTAACTAGCATCAGCCACCATTAGTGTGCAACGGACTTACAGTTATTACTTGTATCAATGTATTGTAGCAGACTTTTAGTACTCTTACCATTTTACTGGGACCGACAATGCGACTCCCATCAATTTACTACTGCAGACAGGTGCACACTGCCTGTGGCATTACGATCAATAAGACGTTGGACTCATACCAAGAGCGTCACGGGTTTGATGCTTACCGGTCAAAGATTCTCCGTGTATGTCGACGATGACTGATGCAAGTTAAATCTCTCGTGGCCACACAGTCCTTGAAGTACCAATTTCAAATCAACATCTCTGGGAGTGCTGGAACAGAGATTGATCGGCTCCTGGGGGCTTATTACAAACTCTTCGGCTTCGACTTCGGGAAGCTAGAAATCTCACCTTTCTCATTCCGAACGAAGTGGTTAGGCGTATTACGAACTGCAAGTGAGAAGCATACTCACAGTGGGAAAGACTTGCCGTTCGGGAAAAAAATATGACGTCGTTTTGTAGGCGTGGTGTAAGATGAACCAATAAGAGATTGCAGCGTGAAAATTTGAAATGGTGTTGTTTCTATGCGTTCTCGTTTCATATGGATTTTGTGAATTTTACTAGTGGCTTTGTTTTTTTTCCACCACATGTTAAACATTTGTTTTTATAACTAATGAAATTTCAAAAATAATTAGAGATACAAAATTTTCGGAAATTTTGCGGCGGTGGGAAAAAAAACAAACTTTTGAATTAAAATAGAAAAATTGATTTTTTTAAATTTAAAATGTATTAAGTGATATATTTTATCAGAAAGCGTTTAAAATTTTCAATATTTGAAGGTGTATGCAATCCATGGCATTTTTTTCTTTTAAACAGATATATACATAAAACTTTTGCTATTAAACTAAATTCGCCACTAGCTTTCTTTGTTCTAAGTATCAGAGATTTTCCAAATTACAGTGTAAAAAAAAATCAAAATCAAAATGCTTCTGACATAATTCTCGCTGCTTCTTATGTAAAATGAGCCCCGGAATTCAAATATGACCACCGTTTTCTCCTTACATGTGCCTTTTTTTAGAAATGGTTCCCCCCCCCCCCCTCTCCCATTTTTTTCCCGTTTTCGACAGTTTAATAGCCATTGTTTTTATTTGGAGGGGAAGGAAGCATAAAAATAGCCATTGATACTCTTCTGAAGGTCTAGAGAGGTGCAAGGTTCCAAAGTATGAACATTTAGACTAAGTCAAGAGACTCACAGTGGTACTCCCCCTAAAATATTTTAAAAATCATCAGAACCGATATTTTTTGTATAGGGTGTTTGTTTTACAATTTTTTCACTTATTTTGCGACCTAAAACTAGAGTGTAGAGCTTACTCCTGAAAGCTCCATGTCCGAAAAAAATTTTTACGAAGTCAAAAAATTAAACAAAAAGAACAAAAAAAAAAAGGAAGCATCGCATTTTTTTCAGAGTCGCATCGAAGATCTTCAGTAAATAACCTTCCTGTATTATTCAACTTGCATTCCCAAATAAAAGTATAATTAAAAATGAACTTAAGATATGCTTTTAAAGTTGCATTAATGTGTAGGGATTTATTTAGTAAAATATCTCTCATAATTTAATTTACTTCATGTGAAAGTTACGGCTTTGTTTTGAAATTCAATGAACAAGACTTTAAATTCATTTAATTTTAAATTTAGCTTACAATAGTATTAAAAAATGTCGAAACCACATTGATATCTACACTAAAATGTAATATATTTTGCAGTATGTTTCCGTATTCTGTTTCTGCTCGATGGAATAGCCAGTAATTTTGATGAATTTTCCCTCCCCTCTTGCATACAGTTTGAGTTTTTTTTTTTTTAATCAAGATTGCTTGCTGATTTCCCTTTGCTAGGGCTTAATGTTTTCAATTTATTGTCCTTGTGACTGGCAGATAGCTAGTCACGGTGATTTAATATCATTGCGGAAATCAACCATCGGTTCGTCGTGTTACTGAACGTAAATAGCGAAATTCGGGACCCCATTCATTAATTTAACTTTTTTTTTTTTGCAGGCGATAAATCTTTTCGTAGCTTATAAATTCTTTTTTTAGTTTTATTTATTTAATTTTTTGACACGATAAATCTATCATTTGTGAGTATTTCTCCTGTAAATAGACTTCTATTATTTTTGTCTTTTGCAAACGTCATTTTCTAATTTGTTTTTCGATGGTTGTTGTCCTTATTCTAATGAAAGTTATTTTATTTACGTTAGAAATGTTATGCGTTTTTAATTACTTTTATTTTATAGACAAAAACATTTGTGCGTATTTTTATTATGCCTCTAAAGGTTTTTTTTATTTTCATTTTTGTATTCCTATCCTATTTCAAATTTGATTACGAAAAATACAATTTGACTGTCTCTAAATCAAGACTAATTCAAGTTATTTATTTATTCCTTTGTTTTCCATTCGGTAAGGAGAGAAGCATCCTTCTAGAGTTGAAGTAGTTTTCTTAAAACAAAATCTATTTTTCAAAAACAAAAAAGAAAAAAAGAAAGGAAAAAAAAGCAAAGAAACGAAAAGAAGAAGGAAAAACATGTTTTGGTCGATATCATGTTTGTGCTCTCTGTTAGACGTTATGTAATTCAAGCACATTTGTTTTTAATATCGTATGAGGAAGAAAATCACAGAACCGAATTGCACCAACAATCTTTCCTCATATAGTTAAAAATCATTTGGTTAAAAAAGAAATTTAGTGCAAAATTTATAATTATTTTCAAAGGTTATCTATTTGTGAACAAATCGCATTAAAAAAACAAATACTCAATTCGGAAGAAAATATTTTATGATCTGATTGTTGATAAAAAGGAAAAGAAAGAAAAAAAAAAAAAAACTCAACATTAATACTAAAAAATTTAAAAAAAAAAATTATTCGAGTTTTTGAAAAACATGCCAACAGTGGGATTCGAACCGTCGATCACGCTAGTAGAACGCGCGTGCTTATACAACCGCGCCACACAGGAACACAAGCTTGTCACCCAAATACAAATTAAACCCTGTGAATCATACGCTACTCCAGCTATCCAAGTTGTGTATGCATTAAATGAGCTGTTTAAGTTTACGAAATCATTCAGTTTGCACGTCAGTTGATATTAAGTAAATGTAGAAAGTTATTTCCGTTTTTATTGTTATGTTTTTGTGAATTCTTGAAGCTTCAAACTGAGAGCATATATATTCGAATAACGTTGATGATTTTTGGCTGCAGGGGGCTTATTACGAGCTCTTCGGCTTCGACTTCGGGAAGCTAGAAATCTCACCTTTCTCATTCCGAACGAAGTCGTTAGGCGTATTACGAACTGCAAGTGAGAAGCATACTCACAGTGGGAAAGACTTGCCGTTCGGGAAAAAAATATGACATCGTTTTGTTGGCGTGGCGTAAGATGAACCAATAAGAGATTGCAGCGTGAAAATTTGAAATGGTGTTGTTTCTATGCGTTCTCGTTTCATATGGATTTTGTGAATTTTACTAGTGGCTTTTTTTTTTTTTTTTTAACCACATGTTAAACATTTTTTTATAACTAATGAAATTTCAAAAATAATTAGAGATACAAAATTTCCGAAAATTTTGCGGCGGTGGGAAAAAAAACAACAAACTTTTGAATTAAAATGGAAAAATTGATTTTTTTAAATTTAAAATGTATTAATTGATTATTTTATCAGAAAGCATTTAAAATTTTCAATATTTGAAGGTGTATGCAATCTATGGTATTTTTTTCTTTCAAAAAGATATATACATAAAACTTTTGCTATTAAACTAAATTCGTCACTAGCTTTCTTTGTTCTAAGTATCAGAGATTTTCCTAATTACAGTATAACAAAAAAAAAAAAAAAAAATCAAAATGCTTCTGACATAATTCTCGCTGCTTCTTATGTAAAATAAGCCCCGGAATTCAAATATGACCACCATTTTCTCCCTACATGTCCCATTTTTTTTTCAGAAATGGTGCCCCCTCTCCCATTTCCCCCCGTTTTCGACAGTTTAATAGCCATTATTTTTATTTGGAGGGAAAGGAGGCATAAAAATAGCCATTGATACTCTTCTGAAGGTCTAGAGAGGTGCAAGGTTACAAAGTATGAACATTTAGACTAAGTCAAGAGACTCCCCCTCAGTGGTACTCCCACTAAAATATTTTAAAAATCATCAGACCCCATATTTTTTGTATAGGGGGTTTGTTTTACAATTTTTTCACTTATTTTGCGACCTAAAACTAGAGTGTAGAGCTTACTCCTGTAAGCTCCATGTCCGAAAAATTTTTTACGAAGTCAAAAAATTAAACAAAAAGAAAAAAAAAAAGAAAGGAAGATTCGCATTTTTTTCAGAGTCGCATCGAAGATCTTCAGTAATAACCTTCCTGTATTATTCAACTTGCATTCCCAGATATAAGTATGATTAAAAATGAACTTAGGATATGCTTATAAAGTTGCATTAATGTAGAGGTATTTATTTAGTAAAATATCTCTCATGATTTAATTTATTTCATGTGAAAGTTACGTCTTTGGTTTGAAATTCAATGAACAAGACTTTAAATTCATTTCATTTTAAATTTAGCGTACAATAGTTTTAAAAGATGTCGAAACCACATTGATATCTACACTAAAATATAATATATTTTGCAGTATGTTTCCGTATTCTGTTTCTGCTCGATGGAAAAGCCAGTAATTTTGATGAATTTTCCCTCCCCTCTTGCATACACTATTTGATTTTTTTTTTTTTTAATCAAGATTGCTTGCTGATTTCCCTTTGCTAGGGCTTAATGTTTTCAATTTATTGTCCTTGTGACTGGCAGATAGCTAGTCACGGTGATTTAATATCATTGCGAAAATCAACTACCGGTTCGTCGTGTTACTTACTGAACGTAAATAGCGAAATTCGGGACCCCATTCATTAATTTAACTTTTTTTTTGCAGGCGATAAATTTTTTCGTAGCTTATAAATTCTTTTCGTTTTATTTATTTAATTTTTTGACACGATAAATCTATCATTTGTGAGTAATTCTCCTGTAAATAGACTTCTATTGTTTTTGTCTTTTGCAAACGTCATTTTCTAATTTGTTTTTCAATGATTGTTGTCCTTTCTTAATAAAGTTATTTTATTTACTTAAGAAATGTTATGCGTTTTTAATTACTTTTACTTTATAGACAAAAACATTTGTGCGTATTTTTATTATGCCTCGAAAGGTTTTTTTTTATTTTTATTTTTGTATTCCTATCCTATTTCAAATTTGATTACGAAAAATACAATTTGACTGTCTCTAAATCAAGACTAATTCAAGTTATTTATTTATTCCTTTGTTTTCCATTCGGTAAGAAGAGAAGCATCCTTCTAGAGTTGAAGTAGTTTTCTTAAAACAAAATCTATTTTTCAAAAACAAAAAAGAAAAGAAAAGAAAAGAAAAGAAGAAGGAAAAACAAGTTTTGGTCGATATCATGTTTGTGCTCTCTGTTAGGCGTTATGTAATTCAAGCACATTTGTTTTTAATATCGTATGAGGAAGAAAAACACAGAACCGAATTGCACCAACAATTTTTCCTCATATAGTTAGATATCATTAGGTTAAAAAAGAAATTTTGTGCAAAATTTATAATTATTTTCGAAGGTTATCTATTTGTGAACAAATCGTATTAAAAAAAACAAATTCTCAATTCGGAAGAAAATATTTTATGATCTGATTGTTGATAAAAAGAAAAAGAAAAAAAAAACTGTCAACATTAATACTAGAAATTTTTAAAATAAAATTATTCGAGTTTTTGAAAAACATGCCAACGGTGGGATTCGAACCGTCGATCACGTTAGTACAGCGCGCGTACTTATACAACCGCGCCACACAGGAGCACAAGCTTGCCGCCCAAAATACAGCTTAAACCCTTTGAATCATACGCAACTCCAGCTATCCAAGTTGTGTATGCATTAAATGAGCTGTTTAAGTTTACTAAATCATTCAGTTTGCACGTCAGTTGATATTAAGTAAATGTAGAGAGTTATTTCCATTTTTATTGTTACGTTTTTGTGAATTCTTGAAGCTTAAAACTGAGAGCATATTTCGAATAACGTTGATGATTTTTGCCTGCAGGAATCAGTTGTTTTAGTTCAAGGGTTCTAAATGTTTTAAATATTTTTCTTTCTTTCTTTTTTTATCTTTAAGTTACTTTAACGGAAAAATAGGGTAACATGAAAAGGAAAATTTTATGTAGTTCAACCTGGGGAATCGATTGGTTTAGTTACGTTAATAATGTTAGTTCTATAAACTATTTTCAGAGCGCTGTGTTTCATTTTATGTGTATAAAAAACGTTGCTTTTGTAAAGGGTTCAACATGTAAGACCTCCAGTTAGATGCAAAGCGTTTTAATTGATTGCAATGGCAAAATACAAAAATCGTGCTAACACTAACATGTCCGCCATATTGAAAAAGTTCCATCTCACTGTGTCTCACCACGATCTCACCACCTCTGAAGCGAATGAGTAAAAAAACCCGAAAACGGGTTCTTTTTTCTCGATTCCGTACAGCTCGTAATAAGCCAACAGTGCACGCGTCGGGAAATCGCCTGTTTTTCCCGATCTCACTCCCTTCCGAAGAGCTGGTAATAAGCCCCCAGGGGGCTTATTACGAGCTCTTCGGCTTCGACTTCGGGAAGCTAGAAATCTCACCTTTCTCATTCCGAACGAAGTCGTTAGGCGTATTACGAACTGCAAGTGAGAAGCATACTCACAGTGGGAAAGACTTACCGTTCGGGAAAAAAACATGACGTCGTTTTGTAGGCGTGGTGTAAGATGAACCAATAAGAGGTTGCAGCGTGAAAATTTGAAATGGTGTTGTTTCTATGCGTTCTTGTTTCATATGGATTTTGTGAATTTTAATAGTGACTTTGTTTTTTGTTTTTTTTCACCATATGTTAAACATTTTTTTTATAACTAATGAAATTTCAAAAATAATTAGAGATGCAAAATTTTCGGAAATTTTGCGGCGGTGGGAGAAAAAACGAATTTTTTAATTAAAATGGAGAAATTGATTTTTTAAAATTTAAAATGTATCACTTGCGTTGCATAACTTACGTTGCATTCAAGTTTATTGGACCCACTTTCATTCAACTTCCCTCCTCTCTAAAAGTCTTTTTTTTTTTGTTTGTCAGGATCATTACTTCTTACTCCTTCAATAGCATTTTGCAGTGCCTTAACATCTACTGGATCCCTCTTGATTCCAGTTTTACTTCGAGGCATGATGAAATTCTACCTTAATCTACAACCTATTGTACCTTGATCCAGCGGTTCAAGGTACAAGATGGAGCTTGGTTTCAAGGTACACGAGGGTGCATGTTTATGCAAAAGTGGCTACCCTAACCTAACAGCTATGTAAAAGGTAAAGACTATTAAATGTTGAATACAGTTACCGAGAGATAGGCAATAGATATAATGGTCAATCAGTTAAGCAACACTAGTCTTTATAAGTCCAATTTCATTTAAGTAACACTGGAATTAATTATTTCTTTTTTGCTCAAATCACAAAACAATCACTGTCCACATAAAAGTTGGAGTTTCAACCTACAACTCACTCTGGCAGCTGGGGGCTTATTACCAGCTCTTCGGAAGGGAGTGAGATCGGGAAAAACAGGCGATTTCCCGACGCGTGCACTGTTGGCTTATTACGAGCTGTACGGAATCGGGAAAAAAGAACCCGTTTTCGGGTTTTTTACTCATTCGCTTCAGAGGTGGTGAGATCGTGGTGAGATACAGTGAGATGGAACTTTTTCAATATGGCGGACATGTTAGTGTTACCCACGATTTTTATATTTTGCCATTGTAATCAATTAAAAATGTTTTGCAACAAACTGGAGAGTCTTACGTGTTGAACCCTTTAAAAAAGCAACTTTTTTATACACATAAAATGAAACACAGCGCTCTGAAATAGTTTATAGAACTAACATTATTAACGTAACTAAACCGATGGATTCCCCAGGTCGAACTACATACATTTTTGCTTTTTATGTTACCCTACCGTAAAAGTAACTTAAAGATAAAAAAAAGAAAGAAAGAAAAAGATTTGAAACATTTAAAACCCTTGAACTAAAACAACTAATTCCTGTAGCCAAAAATCAACAACGTTATTCGAATATATATGCTCTCAGTTTTAAGCTTCAAGAAGACATAAAAACATAACAATAAAAATAGAAATAACTTTCTACATTTACATAATATCAATTGACGTGCAAATTGAGTGATTTAGTAAACTTAAACAGCTCATTTAATGTGTACACAGCCTGGATAGCTGGAGCAGCGTAGGATTAAAGGGTTTAAACTGTATTTGGGCGACAAACTTGTACTCCCGTCTGGCGTGGTTGTATACGCACGCGCATTGCACTAGGGAGATCGTCGGTTCAAAACCCCAACGGCAGCATATTTTTTAAAAACGCGAGCAATTTTTTTAAAATTTTTTTGTATTAATGTTGTTACAGTTTTTTTTTTTTTTCTTTTTCTTTTTATCAACAATCAGATCATAAAATATTTTCTTCTGAATTGAGAATTTGTTTTTTTAATGCGATTTGTTCACAAATAGATAATCTTTGAAAATAATTATAAATTTTGCACTAAATTTCTTTTTTAACCTAATGATTTTTAACTAGATGAGGAAAGATGTTGGTGCAATTCGGTTCTGTGATTTTTCTTCTTCATACGATATTAAAAACAAATGTGCGTGAATTATATAACGCCTAACAGAGAGCACAAACATGATATCGACCAAAACATGTTTCTTTTTCCGTCTTCTTTTCGTTTCTTTCCTTCTTTTTCCTTTCTTTTTGTTTTTGAAAAATTGATTTGTTTTAAGAAAACTACTTTAACTAGAAGGATGCTTCTCTCCTTACCGAATGGAAAACAAATTAATAAATAAATAACTTGAATTAGTCTTGATTTAGAGACAGTCAAATTGTATTTTCCGTAATCAAATGTGAAATAGGATAGGAATACAAAAATAAAAATAAAATAAAAACCTTTCGAAGCATAATAAAAATACGAACAAATATTTTGGTCTATAAAATAAAAGTAATTAATAACGCATAACATTTCTAAAGTAAATAAAATAACTTTCATTAGAATAAGGACAACAACCATCGAAAAACAAATAAGAAAATAACGTTTGCAAAAGACAAAAATAACAATAAAATAAGTCTATTTACATGAGAAATACTCACAAATGATTTCATTTAAACTCTTTAAACTGTGTACATCAACAAAATGCTTGAAATAATGTTGACAGAAAAAAAAATCAAAACAAAAAGATGCGAAAAAAAATTATCGTGTCAAAAAATTAAATAAATAAAACGAATAAAAGAATTTATAAGCTACGAAAAGATTTATCGCCTGCAAAAAAAAAGGTTAAATTAATGAATGGGGTCCCGAAATTTGCTATTACGTTCAGCAACACGACGGTCCGATGGTTGATTTTCGCAATGACATTAAATCACCGTGACTAGCTATCTGCCAGTCACAAGGACAATAATTTGAATATATTAAGCCCTAGCAAAGGAAAATCAGCAAGCAATCTTGATTTTTCAAAAAATAAAAAAATCAGTGTATGCAAGAGGGGAGGGAAAATTCATCAAAATTACTGGCTATTCCATCAAGCAGAAACAGAATACTGCAAAAGATATTACATTTTAGTCTAGATTTCAATGTGGTTTCGACATTTTTTTAAAACTATTGTACGCTAAATTTAAAATGAAATGAATTTAAAGTCTTGTTCATTGAATTACGAAACAAAGCCGTAACTTTCACATGAAGTAAATTAAATCATGATAGATATTTTACTGAATCCCCATACATTAATGCTACTTCATAAGCATATATCCTAAGTTCATTTTTAATCATACTTATATCTGGGAATGCAAGTTGAATAATACAGGAAGGTTATTTACTGAAGATCTGTGATGCGACTCTGAAAAAAATGCGATGCTTCCCTTTTTTTTTCTTTTTTTTTAATTTTTTAGTTTTGTAAAAAATTTTTCGGACATGGAGCTCACAAGATTAAGCTCTACACTATAGTTTTAGGTCGCAAAATAAGTGAAAAAATTGTAAAACAAACCCCCTAGACAAAAAAACATGGGTTTTGATGATTTTTGAAATGTTTTAGGGGAAATACCACTGTGAGTCTCTTGACTTAGTCTAAGTGTTCATACTTTGGAACCTTGCACCTCTCTAGACCTTCAGAAGAGTATCAATGGCTAATTTTATGCTTCCTTTCCCTCCAAATAAAAATAATGGCTATTAAACTGTCGAAACGGAAAACATGGGAGGGGGGGGGGGCACTATTCTAAAAAATGGGACACGTAGGGAGAAAACGGTGGTCATATTTTAATTCCGGGGCTCATTTTACATTAGAATCAGCGAGAATTATGTCAGAAGCATTTTCTTTCTTTCTTTTTTTTTTTTTGCTACACCGTGTAATTTGTCTAATTTGGATAATCTCTGATAGTTAGAACAAAGAAAGCTAGTAGCGAATTAAATTTAATAGCAAAAGTTTTATGTTTATATCTGTTTGAAAGAAAAAAGTACCATGGATTGCATACACCTTCAAATATTGAAAATTTTAAACGCTTTCTGATAAAATATATCAATTGATACATTTTAAATTTTAAAAAATCAATTTCTCCATTTTAATTAAAAAATTCGTTTTTTCTCCCACCGCCGCAAAATTTCCGAAAATTTTGCATCTCTAATTATTTTTGAAATTTCATTAGTTATAAAAAAAATGTTTAACATATGGTGAAAAAAAACAAAAAACAAAGTCACTATTAAAATTCACAAAATCCATATGAAACAAGAACGCATAGAAACAACACCATTTCAAATTTTCACGCTGCAACCTCTTATTGGTTCATCTTACACCACGCCTACAAAACGACGTCATGTTTTTTTCCCGAACGGTAAGTCTTTCCCACTGTGAGTATGCTTCTCACTTGCAGTTCGTAATACGCCTAACGACTTCGTTCGGAATGAGAAAGGTGAGATTTCTAGCTTCCCGAAGTCGAAGCCGAAGAGCTCGTAATAAGCCCCCTGGGGGCTTATTACCAGCTCTTCGGAAGGGAGTGAGATCGGGAAAAACAGGCGATTTCCCGACGCGTGCACTGTTGGCTTATTACGAGCTGTACGGAATCGAGAAAAAAGAACCCGTTTTCGGGTTTTTTACTCATTCGCTTCAGAGGTGGTGAGATCGTGGTGAGACACAGTGAGATGGAACTTTTTCAATATGGCGGACATGTTAGTGTTAGCACGATTTTTGTATTTTGCCATTGCAATCAATTAAAACGTTTTGCATCTAACTGGAGAGTCTTACGGGTTGAACCCTTTAAAAAAGCAACTTTTTTTATACACATAAAATGAAACACAGCGCTCTGAAAATAGTTTATAGAACTAACATTATTAACGTAACTCAACCAATGGATTCCCCAGGTCGAACTACATACAATTTTGCTTTTTATGTTACTCTACTTTTTCGTAAAAGTAACTTAAAGATAAAAAAGAAAGAAAGAAAAAGATTTAAAACATTTAGAACCCTTGAACTAAAACAACTGATTCCTGCAGCCAAAAATCATCAACGTTATTCGAATATATATGCTCTCAGTTTGAAGCTTCAAGAATTCACACAAAAACATAACAATAAAAACGGAAATAACTTTCTACATTTACTTAATATCAACTGACGTGCAAACTGAATGATTTCGTAAACTTAAACAGCTCATTTAATGCATACACAACTTGGATAGCTGGAGTAGCGTATGATTCACAGGGTTTAATTTGTATTTGGGTGACAAGCTTGTGTTCCTGTGTGGCGCGGTTGTATAAGCACGCGCGTTCTACTAGCGTGATCGACGGTTCGAATCCCACTGTTGGCATGTTTTTCAAAAACTCGAATAATTTTTTTTTTAAATTTTTTAGTATTAATGTTGAGTTTTTTTTTTTTTCTTTCTTTTTCTTTTTATCAACAATCAGATCATAAAATATTTTCTTCCGAATTGAGTATTTGTTTTTTTAATGCGATTTGTTCACAAATAGATAACCTTTGAAAATAATTATAAATTTTGCACTAAATTTCTTTTTTAACCAAATGATTTTTAACTATATGAGGAAAGATTGTTGGTGCAATTCGGTTCTGTGATTTTCTTCCTCATACGATATTAAAAACAAATGTGCTTGAATTACATAACGTCTAACAGAGAGCACAAACATGATATCGACCAAAACATGTTTTTCCTTCTTCTTTTCGTTTCTTTGCTTTTTTTTCCTTTCTTTTTTTCTTTTTTGTTTTTGAAAAATAGATTTTGTTTTAAGAAAACTACTTCAACTCTAGAAGGATGCTTCTCTCCTTACCGAATGGAAAACAAAGGAATAAATAAATAACTTGAATTAGTCTTGATTTAGAGACAGTCAAATTGTATTTTTCGTAATCAAATTTGAAATAGGATAGGAATACAAAAATGAAAATAAAAAAAACCTTTAGAGGCATAATAAAAATACGCACAAATGTTTTTGTCTATAAAATAAAAGTAATTAAAAACGCATAACATTTCTAACGTAAATAAAATAACTTTCATTAGAATAAGGACAACAACCATCGAAAAACAAATTAGAAAATGACGTTTGCAAAAGACAAAAATAATAGAAGTCTATTTACAGGAGAAATACTCACAAATGATAGATTTATCGTGTCAAAAAATTAAATAAATAAAACTAAAAAAAGAATTTATAAGCTACGAAAAGATTTATCGCCTGCAAAAAAAAAAAAAAAGTTAAATTAATGAATGGGGTCCCGAATTTCGCTATTTACGTTCAGTAACACGACGAACCGATGGTTGATTTCCGCAATGATATTAAATCACCGTGACTAGCTATCTGCCAGTCACAAGGACAATAAATTGAAAACATTAAGCCCTAGCAAAGGGAAATCAGCAAGCAATCTTGATTAAAAAAAAAAAAAAAAATCAAACTGTATGCAAGAGGGGAGGGAAAATTCATCAAAATTACTGGCTATTCCATCGAGCAGAAACAGAATACGGAAACATACTGCAAAATATATTACATTTTAGTGTAGATATCAATGTGGTTTCGACATTTTTTAATACTATTGTAAGCTAAATTTAAAATTAAATGAATTTAAAGTCTTGTTCATTGAATTTCAAAACAAAGCCGTAACTTTCACATGAAGTAAATTAAATTATGAGAGATATTTTACTAAATAAATCCCTATACATTAATGCAACTTTAAAAGCATATCTTAAGTTCATTTTTAATCATACTTTTATTTGGGAATGCAAGTTGAATAATACAGGAAGGTTATTTACAGAAGATCTTCGATGCGACTCTGAAAAAAATGCGATGCTTCCTTTTTTTTTTTTTTGTTCTTTTTGTTTAATTTTTTGACTTCGTAAAAAATTTTTCGGACATGGAGCTTTCAGGAGTAAGCTCTACACTCTAGTTTTAGGTCGCAAAATAAGTGAAAAAATTGTAAAACAAACACCCTATACAAAAAATATGGGTTCTGATGATTTTTAAAATATTTTAGTGGGAGTACCACTGAGGGGGAGTCTCTTGACTTAGTCTAAATGTTCATACTTTGTAACCTTGCACCTCTCTAGACCTTCAGAAGAGTATCAATGGCTATTTTTATGCCTCCTTTCCCTCCAAATAAAAATAATGGCTATTAAACTGTCGAAAACGGGGGGAAATGGGAGAGGGGGCACCATTTCTGAAAAAAAAAATGGGACATGTAGGGAGAAAATGGTGGTCATATTTGAATTCCGGGGCTTATTTTACATAAGAAGCAGCGAGAATTATGTCAGAAGCATTTTGATTTTTTTTTTTTTTTTTTTGTTATACTGTAATTAGGAAAATCTCTGATACTTAGAACAAAGAAAGCTAGTGACGAATTTAGTTGAATAGCAAAAGTTTTATGTATATATCTTTTTGAAAGAAAAAAATACCATAGATTGCATACACCTTCAAATATTGAAAATTTTAAATGCTTTCTGATAAAATAATCAATTAATACATTTTAAATTTAAAAAAATCAATTTTTCCATTTTAATTCAAAAGTTTGTTGTTTTTTTTCCCACCGCCGCAAAATTTTCGGAAATTTTGTATCTCTAATTATTTTTGAAATTTCATTAGTTATAAAAAAATGTTTAACATGTGGTGAAAAAAAAAAAAAAAGCCACTAGTAAAATTCACAAAATCCATATGAAACGAGAACGCATAGAAACAACACCATTTCAAATTTTCACGCTGCAATCTCTTATTGGTTCATCTTACGCCACGCCTACAAAACGACGTCATATTTTTTTCCCGAACGGCAAGTCTTTCCCACTGTGAGTATGCTTCTCACTTGCAGTTCGTAATACGCCTAACGACTTCGTTCGGAATGAGAAAGGTGAGATTTCTAGCTTCCCGAAGTCGAAGCCGAAGAGCTCGTAATAAGCCCCCATGTCTCCCTCTCCTCATAAAGCTTGTACATTTATACGTCTCAGATTCCAAGCTGGGTCCCTAATTCCCGACTAGGCTGACATGGCCTCTGGGCGAACAACAAATGTTGTTCGCTAATTTTGTGTTTCTCCCAATTAATAATGTTGAAAAAAGAACAATTATAATAAAAAAAAACATGCTGGTATCATTGTGGTACTCTACTCACTGACATTTTTGCTGTTGGTTATGATATGGCACTAGAGACTCTGGAGAAATACAGCGGTTTTTTGCAGAAATTTAAGAGAATTTGAATTCAGTTTTAAATTTAATCAAGATTTTGGTTGAGGTTGTACTGTACTGTAAAGTATTGTTTCTGAATTCAATGAAATCCATCAACTTAAAACAGCAAAACATACAACAAAAAAAATCAAGTAATTTCAATTGTTAATGGAGTTTTTTACAATAACAACAAACAATATCAATAATCCCGATTGTTACATTACGAAATCAAATGAAACTAATGTAAAAACTTGAGCATCAAAACACCATGATTGAAATAACATTGGACAAGAACTTTTCTTATCTACCTGTCACAATCCAAAAAAGTGTAGCCTATAGAACAAAAAAGTCAGCAATAGAGTATGTTAGATTTTAAAGTATACTAGCACTCTCTTTTGCTGCCCATTTTGTTATCGATGTTTCCATAACAAAGTTCGTTTGATGCAGAAGCGTATTATACAGACTAACTTTATATTCAAAAGAACGATGCAAGAATGACAACAAAAAAAGCTTGTAAACTTTTTTTGATTCTGACGCATATAATGCATATTCAATAAAATCAAAGGTATAACTTTGATATACACCCCCAAAAATTACGCGCCAAATCTGGCATTTCCTACGGACTTTTTAGGGTTGTTGTTTCTTATTTTGGTCTTGCCAATTTAGGTGTTTTAAGCTTTTAGGTTTTTGCTGTTGCCAAATTTAGTATTTTCTTGCATTTTTTGAGTTTTTTTTAAAAAGTTTTGTGGCAACAATTTATGTGGCAACAAAGTTTTGTGTCAATAAAAACAAAAAAAGTCGCCAAATTTCCGATTTGAGGGGGGGGGGGGGTATATCAAAGTAGTTCCAAATCAAAAATGAGAACCGATTGACTTTTTACATGCTTTTTCTTAAGACTATGGATCGAGCAAATGACAGTATGGTAGCTTCTACATTTTACGCTACAACATGATCTTCATTCCCTATTCCCACATTCCAGTGCCAAACAGAAGCGCGGCACAATGAAATCTTTCTCCCAAACCAAAAATATAGCATGAATACAACAAAAACATAATTTTAATCCTGAATTTTAACGGCGAACTTTTCCAGTACTTAGCATTGATATTCAAAATGTAAACTAACGGATCACGTGGTTTCTCCTAACCTCGAACCCAAATCGTGAATAGACCACTTTTTCCCTAAAAGTTTCGCTGCCGTTAAGGCTGTTGTCCCAAGAGATTGGCGCCAAGGGAAAATCAATCTACTCCCGTAATCAAAATCAACAGCAAATAGCCTCCCGATCTTTGTTGCATACGACGTGATTTTCAGTCTAGAATGGATTGAGATAATATTGTAGAAAAATTTTGCGTTTTTATAATTTAAATTAATTTTAAATGAAAATCTCGCTTGGCGACGGTTTCAGAATAGCAACCATACACGCACTAAAAACTGAGCAACTTAGCTTCCTACTACAAATCCTGTAATACTATTGGGAAAAAAAAACATTCATCGATGATTCATAAGACTTTGAGGGTCTTAATAATAATTTTTAAAGTTCATTTTAATCAATTTTTATATTTTAAAGTGTGGATGTTTTAAAAACTTGTTCAATCGACGGACATTTAGTTCCAACTTCCTCATGCAGATGTCGCTGAAGTAAGAAATCTGAAAAATACCAGTGTCTGGCATTTTTCCTAATTAACTCTACCATAAATCACTTCAGCTTTCTCGGTGGGACCGTGTCTTTGATCTTTCAGTTTCGCCGCTCGTGGCTAAAGGAGGGGTGAAATGGCCGTCTCTGACGTCATCCTGGAAGCACTGACTTGCGTATTTCCATAGCTCAATACTGGTTTGCATCTTCAATTTTAATTTTTCTGCTCGCACTGTTTATCGCACGGGCTCCCCTTGCCCGTGCCCTGGGCATGACATTTCCAAGAAACAGGAGAATTTTTTATACTTTATTTAAATTATTTTTCAAAAACTACCCAGTGCTTTGAAATAAATTCTTTAATTCTTAATATTCCTTCCTATATTTTTTTCCCTTTTTCGTTCGGTGAAGGGGGGGGGGGGGTGTAGTTTATAATGAATTTAAAACACAGAAGCAAAAATAAAATAACTAATGACGAAAATTAAGAGCAGCTGCAACATAGGTTTTGGTATATTGGAAAAAAAGGGGTCAGACAGTGATAGGGGCGGACGGGTCCGCCGACCGATGCGCCCTCAATGTACCTTGGTTATTATTTTCTTTTTTGCAATCTCAAATTTGTGTGACTTCGTTTTTTTTTTTTTTTTTTTTTCATTCTTTTTTTTTTTTTTTTTTTTTTTTTTTGCACCCCTTCAATCATGAGCCTCTTTTATTTTTCCTTTCTTCCTCAAACCTAAACTCAGTTTTTCTTTCATCCCTTGAACCTGTGTACCTTCGGTTTATTTATTTTATTTTACTTAATTTTTTACGGACTAAAACCTGTGCGCTTTAGGGGTGTCCCCCCCCCTTAAACCTGTGGACTTTCGAAGTTTTTTTTTTTTTTTTTGAAACCTTTGGGAGTCAAGGTTGATTCTATCTTGGGGAATCCTGTTCGCCCCTGAATAGTTATGGATTTCAGAGTGGTTTTTTAAAAAATACCAATGAATTTGAAATGTTATGCACTTTTTTGTTATTTCATAATCAATGATGTTTATTGATAGAAATTATTTAAGAATGTAAATTAATTGGAGATTAATAAAAAAAATATGCATATATTTGATGACTTGTGCATCTTTTCATTTCAATTCGTATTAATTCGGATCGCTTCACAATTATTTCCGTTTTATAGTTGTGTACCTGAGTGGTTATTCTTTACTTTTTTTTTTCGAGTTTAAAATCTTCTTATGAAACATACTTACCTGTACACAAGAAGCAAAATATTTAACAAAAATTGCTTAACATAGGTTCGAAATTTCTTCAATTGAGCATCAAGTCGAAAACATGAAAGGGTTGGCGGTGCATCTCTTTGATTTTCAATTTCGTATAACGCATATTTTTCCATCTAGAGTTGCGCATATATTCTACAAATGCAATTATTTCAGTATATGTATTTATTATAGCTTATTTCATTTATTTGAATCATAAACATCAGGAATTACATAGTTGATCATACTTTGAATGTTCATCAGTGGTATCCATTTGAAAAGTCATGGCCAATAGTTCTTGGAAATATCAGTTTAAAGTAAAGGTTTGATATTAAAAATATTTCATAGGATAATTTTTTTGAGGGTTTATTAAAGAAACGTTATGTACCAACCAGCTTCTGATATTCCGTACTTACTCCTCTATAGTTATTTTAATATTCTGCAAAAATAATATTTTAATATATGTATTTATTGTAGTCATTTATGTACACAGCTATTTGCATTTTGAATCAACATAGTAGTTACAAAATCTTTCCATTATACACGAGTAACAGTACTTGGGAAATATCCGCTTGTAATAACAGTAATTGCTTTAAAAATGCTTCATGAGATATTTAATTACTTTCATAAAAGACGTATAAATGAAGTATTACCATGTGGTAATCAGTTTCTGAGTATTTGTATTTTTCCTTCTATGCAGTTGTATATATTTTATAAATGTAAATATATAACTATTTTGAACTAATATAGTTGCTATATATTATTAAATTCAATCATTATTCATTGAAAAATTCGTTTTTTACTTCTTAGAATTAATATTAATTTATTATATTATTAATATTAATAATGATTCTTTCTCTCTTCTACAATTTTGTGAAGATAAACTTTTAATAAATGAATAACAGTACTTTCTCTTCCAAATCAGGAAAAGTTTTTTGTAGCAGTTTACGAATTTAATGACTCAAATAGATTACCATTTTCTTCTAATAAAATTATTTTAAGTTGTAGTCAAACTTGGTTTAGTTTCATAATAATTATCGTCATGATCAGGTTTTGTTCTTCCATTTTATTCGAATTCAAAACAATTCTCGTAAAATATGGGTGAGAAACTATTAGTATCAAAGAAGGTAAATTAAGACACGAAGACTGGATTTTTTTTTTTTTTTTTCAAATTATGCTTTTATGTCCGAAAATAGGAGCGAAGCAATGCCATTTCCTATTGAAACCGTCTTAAAGTGCTCCGCGAGTGCTTCCGGAGCTACGTCACCAATTTCATCCCCCCACAACCTGTTTCGGGAGATGGTCCAACCCTAGTCTCCTCTTCTAAAGACCCTGCCCCTTTTTCCCAATGCGAGCCACTTGCGAGTTCCTCCTTTCTTCATAGTCTGATAACGATGTTTCCCGAGGGCCCAAGGAATCGACACCCCATCGAGAAGGGGTTGAATGCGTTCCTTTTGCTAATTTCAGCTTTTCACTGAGGCATTTCGCAATTTTTGATTTTGTCGGTCTGTATTTTGTTGTTGTGAATGCCATTCTCTAATAAAATGAAAAAATAATAATAATAAAAGCGATTTTTTGGCTATTTTGAAACGAAAAACATTTATATATGTTTTTTTATTTTTATTTATGAGATAAATGAAAAATCATAGTGTATTCGACTATGTGTGAGCAAAAATGTTTAATTTACCTAAATCTGTCACGTTTGCTGTAATTGTATAGTTTGGTTTGAAGTTACCGGTTTATTAACGACTGCTTCGGTTTAGTCACTTAATAAAGAGGATTTCTTCTCTGGAAAAAGCAGGCTCCATCAAATATCTGTTGTTCGATCGACACTCAGAATAATTTCTGAAATTTCAACTTTTCATCATAGTTTTCCTAAATATTCTTGACTTAATATCTCAATAAGAAATAGTATATGATTTACACAAACACAAACATCGTATATGGGCCATAAAAGAGAAAAACGAAAGGTGAAAAAATGTGCAGACCAAATCCAAGAAGCTTTCCTGTTTTGAAAGTTTTAGGGTTGTGACTATTTTTCAAGAAAATGAGGAATCTCATTTCAATAATGGTTTGGAAAAGAATTTGATACTGTTAAATTTATTCTTGTCTTCCTTTTCATTTTCTTTTTGATTTCCCCTCATGCAAATTGATCATTAACTTAATTTCATCTAAATATTTAACATTTATGACTCCTTTTTGCTCAGTATTTCCGTAATAATTACCTACACAGCACATAACAGTAAATTTTAGTGGGGGGGGGGGGCTTTTCATATGTAGTCAAAACTTACAAGAGACTAAATAGTCATCTGCAATGGTACGGAAGGGCTTGGAGGAAGTAATTTATTTCTGCGATCGAGGTATTTTTATCTGAAGTTATTACTTTCAAATTAAATCAATCAAATATAGATTACTTTGTTCCAGGAAGGTTTCACTCAACTGGAAGTGATAATTCCTCAAATGGATGGTATTCGAGGAACTCTGCAGTTTATGCAGTCAATATGCATCACAGCTCGCAAGATGAATATATACTTATCATACAAAGCGGAAAATGTTTCACTCAACTGGAATTGATAATTAAACAATTCTCGAAATTCATTCTCTTAGAAACGGTTTATTGGATATAAAGTAAATATAAAATCAAAAACATATTTCACTTATTATTGAAATTTTTTTATATTACAGATTCGAAAAATACTCAAAGTAGGTTGGACACAACTTAAAACTGGCTAATATGTCAAATTATGAAAAATTTCTCGAAACCGAGTTTTTCTTCTATATAAGTAATTATGATAGCGAATGATTATTACTTTTCATTTGACTTTCAGATCGTTAGCATTTCGTCTTAGGGATTCCTTGAAGTGTAAGTGGGGTTCCGTAGGTCCGTAGCTGAAAAAGTTTGGGAACTGCTGTATTAGGGGAAGGCGGCTCGGGGACCTTTGCTTGTCGCGATTGTAATACAGTGGACGCCGGTTAATTGAATCAGTGGTTAATTGAATCAACCGCTTTAATGAATCATATTGTCAAAAACAGAATAAAATCCAGTTTTGTTGAATTAGCCGCTTTATGGAATCAAAACTGTTTAGAGCAAACGTGATTCATATAAGCGGCGGTCACTGTACTAGAGCCAGTAATTTTTCGAAATTAAAGCTCCAAAAAAGCAGTTTTTAGCGATTTTCGAACTTGCTGGGTATTTGGAGCCTCCCCTGGAAATTGAGAAATTGAAGATTTGGACATGAAATTTCAGATGCTACATAATGCTTTCGGTGTGGAAGGGGGGGTCCGGAGGAGTAGCATTTTGAAGACTTACTTATTTTCAGACGAACTAGGAAAAAAAGAATGTAATATGGGTTTTAAGGGGGGTAATTAACTGAATAAGCTGTAACTATTAAATATATTTCATTCAAAGATTTCTTCCAAAGAAATTAAGATTTTCCTCTTACCGTATTATTATTATTATTATTTTTACTTTAAAATCACTTTGTTTTCCCAATACGTGTTCTTTGCTTCTCTTCAATAATAAAGAATAAATCTGAAAAACATTCAACTCAGCTTTTTGGGGAGGGGCACCCTTCAGGTTGCGCCACTGACCTCCAACCAAAATTTCTTTAATAATTGCATAGAAATTTTGCTAAAGGAACCTGTAAAGCTTTTATGACGTTTCTAATTTAACTGATTACATTTCATTGACTTTCTTGCTCTTTTTGAACGAATTAAAATATTATTGTTTACCGATACTTGATAATATTAAATATTTCATTATAATAAAAGGAAAAAGGTTTTTGTTTTGGATTTAAAATTATATTTAAAAATTGTGATTACCGTATCATAGTGTACAAGAAATTGCTCTTTTGGTCAACATTATTACCACATCCCAAGCTAAAGTAACATGACTAAATATATAAATAAAAACGTAATATAATGTTATCTGAAAATAACGGAAAAATCTATAAATAATTGTGAATAAATTTTACGAAATAAGAAAATGAACTGAAGTCAATAATAGCGATTGTGGAATCAGATAAGGGAAGATATGAATTAACAATACATGTACATAATGATGCCTCTTAAAAAGGAAACATTTTCCTCAAAAAAGTAAAAGGTAATAAATATAAAGTTTAAAGGATTAATTTAATAAATATTCTCACACTGATAAAAGTAGTCTCATTTCTTGACTACCTTCCCACAGTCAATAACTTTTTCATTGTAAATTGCAAGAAATTTCTGTTGTCTCAAAATGTATTTTTAATAAGTCTTCTCAAAACTCAAGATGGCAAAAACGGATCCTTCAAGAAACTATTCGCTTATTGTATAAAAAATATCCCTGAAGACCTGAAAAATGAGGGAAGAGGCAGGCCCTAATTTACGTAACCGCACGCCGCAGTACGGGGGGGGGGGGGCAGAGCACACCACAGAGGGCCTCCTTTACCCTCAAATCAGCGTGACTCCGGGCTCTTCGCCTCTGACTCCTCAAACCTGGAAAAAAGACATTTTTGTCGCGATAACGTGAAATGAAATAACTGAAGGGGATATCTAAAAACGCAACAGAGCGCTTAGAAACTGACTAACAATTACAAGTACGGGATGTTTGTCTTAATTCTAGATTGAAAGAGCTCTCTTATCTGAAAATGTTTTTTTAATGTCTCAAAATATCTGTTTAAATTTAAGTAATTTTAAAATTAACGATCGCAAAAACGGGCCTCTCAAAATCTATTCTTTTAAAGACCTGAAAAAAGAAGGTAAGAGGGTGGGGGGGGGGGAGCCACAATTTGGCTGCAGGGCGCTTTAAAATGACAGAAGGGCGCAATTGGGCGTTTAAAAATTAACGATTACAGGTACGAGGTGTTTGTCTGCATAAGGGAAAAATGTCTACAGGGCTTTTTAGAAGACAAAAGGGCGCAACAAGATGTTGAACGAAAGAAACAAGTTTTGAAAAGGAAGGCAAAATAATTCGAGGCACCTCAGTAATTAGCTAAAAGGCTTTTATTGCCGTAAAACTTTTGCCTGAAGAATTTTGAGGTGCCAGGATTAGAGAGTAGAAAAATCGACAGTTAAAGAAAAAAAATATTTTTTAAGAAGAAATTTTTTTTTTTTTTTTTTTTGCAAATAACCTTTTTGAACAAAAAAAAAAAAAAAAAATACGGCGTAGGGGCGCACCGGCCATGTGGCCGGTTGCCCGGTGGGACAGTCCGGGCCTGCTTTCAGGGGAGGATTCTTGAACTATTCCTTTCCAAAAATTACCTAATGTTGGGAAAAATCTGAATTACTTTTGAAAAGAACCTTAAAATAAAATTTTCAAAAGTGACTGACTGTTGATCAGGTAATTACGTCCAACACCTCCTATTTCTTTACCCCTTCCTCCCCATTTTTTTTTCTTTTTCCTAAGTCTTCAAAGTGCTGCACTTCGTCAGCCCTCTCCACCCACTAAAACCACTAAAGAGCTTCTCAAACCTCGTTTTCAGGGCTTCAATATCGAAAAATTTCCAGGGGACAATTACCAAACGCCTTATCTGCTAAAAGCATCGAAAATCGTTTAAGATTACTTTTATGGAGCTTCAATTTTGAAAAATGGCCGAACCCCAAACATTACCAAATATGGTTCACAGTCGCGCTTTTAAGATTTCAATTTCGAAAAAAATTCGGACGAGGGTCCGACTGCTCCCGTAAGAAATTTGAAAATGAAAAATTTACAATTGCGAAAAATTTAAAGTCGAGATCATTTAAATCCCTCCACCTAGTATAATTGAATATCTCTTCGTTTTTCAGGACTTGAATTTCAAAAGAGTTTTTGGGGAGAGCTCCAGAACTGCCCTGCCCGTAAAATTATCGGAGTCAGTTTGAAACTGCGTTTTTAGAAATTAAATTTGGAAAAATGGGCTTAGAGGTGATGGATTTCGCTCTATTTTTTTAAAAAAAAATCAATCCGGGGCAACTTCAAAAAGTCCTATTCCGCTCATTACACTAACTTTAACAAATATAGCCTATAATGGCATTTTTAAAATTTCAATTTCTAAAAATTTCCGCAGAAGGGCTCCGAATTCTTCCTCCCCGTGGCATCGCCAGAGACCGTCTAAAACTGCGTTCTTAGGACTGCAATTACAAAAAAATTCTGGGGGAGGACCACCGATCTATTCTCCCACCAGAAGCGAGATTTTTTAAGAATGCCCGCCAAAAACTATTTTTTGGTTGCGGCACTGTATGACAGTATAAAGAGGACAAACAGTATGAAGTCCTTTCCCCGCATCGAAAAAATGAAAAGATAAGGGCACTGTTACTCACCCCTCAAAACAATAAAATTACAAAAAAAAAGTGGGAGGGGGAGCTATTCTTGGTTGTTTGGGCCCCCTCCAAAATAAAAACATATATACGCCACTGCAATATGTATATTCATTTGCAATTATCAACTAATACATTATGGTTATCTATTTATTTATTTTTTTCCATGGCCCTATAGTTTCATAAAACATGTTTTCTATCATTCTTTGAAGTTTTAAAGCATTTCCTTGTAATGGCACGCAGATGAATTACTGAAACATGATATAGACTTGAGTTAGACTTATAAGGGAAAATATAATGATGAAAAATGGGGAGATAAAGAGTAACCGAGATTTTTCTCGAATGCTACGCATGTTAGTATGTTTCACATAAGACAGCATCTTTATTTTCAGAAGGAAGAAAAAAACTTTTTTGCTGTTTCATTGTTTGCTCAAAAAGACATTTTGAATTTAGAAGGAAAAAAAAACACGATTACATTCCGAATGAATTCTGTTACTTTTTGAAAAAAAGTTACGTTTACGTGCTCTTTTGATCAAAACTGTGTTTTGGAATCAAACCTAGCTTAATTCTTTAATATCTATATCGCTGAATCTTTGATGAGCACTGAACTTTAATGTCTTGTGCGTTAACCATTTTATCAGTCGCCATCTTTATTTATAGCAGCATCTTTATCCTATTATTTTTTTCATCTACGAATCAACGATTTGAATAATTTACTCTGTTATTACGTTAACTCACTTGTGTTCTTACAATTCCTCACTGTTCAATGGTATTTCATTAGTAAATTGTAACTGGAATACATTGCAAAGAGTCTAAAGTTTCCGCTTTTGAAAACTGCATATTTGAAAAAAAAAAAAGTTTAAAAATTTTTTGATGACTCTTTTTTGTTCTTCGGTTTTTAATTTAGCATGTTTCCTTTATTTAAAAGCAATCAGCCTTTTTCGTTCGTCATTCATTTTTATTTATTTTCGAGACTTAATATTAACAGAAAACAATTTAAATATTAATAATGTAAAAAAGAAAATAAACGTCAATCACTCAAGAAACCAGCACTGAATAAACTTAAGTATAACACTAAAATCCTTGTCAAACTCCAATCTTGTTGCGACTTCTGGATAAACGTAACGACACTTTCTGAAATTGACACCCTCTTTTCGTCTTCACTTACTGTTTTACGCTGATCAATTACCATGATTGAAACACATTTGATTTTCATAAGATGTGTGAAAGTAATCATTATTAAATGACGAGAAAAAATTGTAACTTTGAAAAATGAAAAAATGCTAATATTTTTCTTTTAAGAACAAAAAAAAAAAAAAAAAGAATTAAAAAAAAATGTGGTTAAAGCAAAATTTGCGGCCCCTGAAAATTGTGGCGTACTTAGGTCTATTGGGAAATTGGGCCCTGGTGTCAATACCTTTCAAAAAAACTAATTCCCACAAATGCATCCATCACAAATCGCGCGGAAGCTAAAATTTGACCATTTGTTGCTCTTCAACTATATCCGGAGAAATGTTGAAAGAGCAAACCGGTCTTCGGCTTTGCATTTGCCTGAAGGGAGAGGGGTTCGCGTTAATAGCTCCCGCGTCGGAGCTATTAACGCCTAATTACTCCCCTCTGTGTGAAGCTGTTTAGAGAGGGCCTTTATTCCCCCCCCCCCCATAAACCGAGTGAAAATCCGCGCCATCTACATTTGAAAGTTGGCAAATGAAGATAGGAAAATTGTCCCTTAAGAAAAATCCCTACGATTCAGTTACGGTTCATTCATTTGCAATGTTTCCCACGGCTAGGATCCTTCTATTTTTCCTCGAACTGGCGCCCCCTGGTCCTACAGATGAAAATAATATTGGAAGACTACCTACCACTCTCCCTCTCTCATTGTTGATTCTCAGAAACTCAAGGATGGGGAGGAATTAAACAATACCCCCCCCCCCCCCGCCCTTTACCATCGTGGACGACCAAACACCTTCCCTCACCCTTTCAAACCCATCTTCAGTAGAAGTAAATCTATCTTTTGTTTCCAATTGATAAGTGTTAGAATTCCGAGAATCTCATCCCTTCCTTGCCTAGGTGTTTGTATCTCCTTTTATTCATGGGGCCGTTTTCAGGGTGAAATTCTGGGGAAAATGGCAAGACATGTGCGCGTTTTTTCAGACGATCGCTGGACAAATAAAATTGCTCCGATATCGCGGCGGGTCCAAACGGTGCTTGAGGCTGGCTTGAGGCATCTTTTTAAAAACACAGGGTGCATATTGTTATTTTTGAAAAGGGCGGGGCGCATTTTACGATCTAAAAGAAGGGCAGGGGACATTTTGCCGATATGGAAAAGAGCAAGGCGCTGCGCCCTTCAAAAACGGCCTAGCGGGAACACTACTGGTTCCAATTAAGATATTTGAAATAAACTTGAGGGAATTTAGTAACTCCAGAATGAAACAACGACCTATCTACACACCCCTCAACCTCAGATTCCTTTTGAGTTTCTTGCAACTTTTAGTACACATAATTTTCTCCCCTAACCTTTATTTTTCATGAGACAAACAGTCTAATAAAGTGGGAAAAAAAATCTATGAAAAAAAAATCGATATATAGAAATTTTTTTGATACATAAGAAACAATTTTTCTATGTAATGAACATAGAAATATGCTGGGATTTCGATATAAAGCCCCCATTTCAGATCAGGCAGGGCCTGTCACATAACCATCACCGATCTTTTCGAAAAAATTACAGTAGTTACAACTAATGGGCATATGAAATATCGCAAAAGGATTTCGCAAGAAAAAAAATTTTTCTTCAGTTACAGCCCGCTAAAATTCTGCACAAAATCGGCCATTTTGGAAAAAAACCCAGCAAATCACAATATTTGAAATGGACACTATTTCAAAAGTATTCAACCTATTTGAATAATTTTTTTTCTACAAATAAACAAAGGTTTATATATCATCTAGACATAGTTTTCGAAAATTTAGTTAGTTTTTTTGATTTTGAAAAAAAAAAAATTGTGGCGAAAAAACTGCATTTTTAGCGATTTTATGTTTTTTTTTTCTTATGAAAAAAATTTTTTTTTTCTAAAAGAAGATGGCAGTCTAAAGCCCTTATATGATAACTTCATAGCATATTTCATTGTAATATTTACATGCATACAGCTTTGGAAATCGAACTCGAAATTTTGAAAAATTTCAAAAACTAATGATTTTTGAAGTACAATTATTCAAAAAACTCATTTTTTAAAATTCTGAAAACCGGCTCATTTGAGGCTCATATTGTGCTTAACAAGCTGATGCCAATCAAATCCGGTGTTTTTTCCCGTATAACTTTATATGATTTTTTTAAATGTGATCTTATGATTATGATGTACATGATAAAAATTATTTTTTCTGATATCTTTAGTAGTTCAAAGTTTAATTGTCGACACCAACTAATTAAAATAGCCATGTACTGCAATGATAATGACTAAAATATAAATGAATTTTATATCATTTACCAAAGCATAATGTGCAAAACGTTCTTCAAACAATTTATTTTGGAATAAGCTAATGAAATAGTCTGTTTTAAAATTGTTTACAAGTTGCACAAGTTCAATATTTACATGGTTGTTACCTGTGGCGTAGCGAGAAAAAATCCTTAGGGTGGGTTAATTTTTTCTGAAGTTTAAAGTAAAACCATGTTCTCAAGTTTATACACTTATACTGTACATATATATATATATATATATATATATATATATATATATATATACATTGTTTTGGGGCTCATGGGGGGGGGGGTTCTGACCCCCCTATCCGCCCCATGGCTACGCCACTGGTTGTTACACCATATAATTATTTAATTTTTTTGCTGTCAATAGTTCTCTTTAAATAGTAATTTTTAAGCCCCCCACCTCCACCCCTTCCTCAAGAAAAATTGTGCTTACAAAATAATACATATGTATATATCTTTCTCAATTGAAAGCATTTACTTTCAAGTTTTAGCTGATGAAAGATGAAATTTATTAACAAACGAAATACACATACATAACAGTAAGCAAAATTTAAAAAAGTAAAATTAAAAAACTTACAAATTATAAAACATAAATTACAAACTTCATAACAAAACATTAAGAAAATCTTGACTATAGTTCAACACGAGTTAGTATTAAATTCAACACTAAAGAGCGCCAAATTCACTGTCTGCAGTGTTTTTTAATTGGTTTATATGGAGTACAAACACAAATATGTATTAACAGAAATATTTACAAATTAATTTTACACAAGTAGTAAAAATTTTACACAGAACAATTACTGGACTGTTTGACTCCAGAAAAAAAACACAATAACTCGCATTGAAACATTCAATAGTATAAAAATTACAATACAAAATCCCCCCCCCCCCTCCCGGTTGGCAAGTCAGTATATTTTATCAGCTAAAAATTAATTGTTGATAGAATGTCATTATTTTGTATATATTCACAGGGTTGCCAACCTCGGAGGAACAATTTGAGGAGTATGAGTGGTGATTTTGAGAAGCAATTTGAAAAATTGCGGAGCAGTTCGGTATTTTCCATAAAAAATCAATAAAAATAACTAAAACCGCTTATCTAAAGTTGTTTTAGAGCTTTATTAATCATTTTAAACACTAGTGTAAAAATAGTTATTTGTAAAACAGCTTCAAACACTATTTCAATCTTTGAGTATAAGCATCTTTTATTTCCCATATTTTCATTTTTGAAGTGATAATAGCTAAATATAAGCTTGAAAATGTTCCTCTGGGAAATACGGAGCAAAATAACTTCTCTGCGGAGCCGCGGAGTTTCGCCATTTTAGCGGAGCAACTCCGCAAAATGCGGAGCAGTTGGCAACCCTGTAATTCATTGACCCCTTGTTTATATTTTTTAAAGTTCTTCTCATTCCTAACATCTTCCGTTAGTTCATTAAACAGCCGCGGTGCCAAGTAAAAGAATTGCTTTCTAATAATCGTTTTATTTGGTTTTATAACTTTATATTGTTTACCTGAAATTCGAGTATTATATTGTTTTTCATTAATTTCAAACCAGTTATTGTTGTTATGCAAAAAATACAATATTCTCTGTGCATATATTTCTCTGATATTATAGATTTTCTCTGACTTTTGTAAAATAGTATCGTTTTTATTAAGTTCTTGTTTAGATCCATAAATTATTTTCAAAATTTTTGCATAAGTTCTATTTAAATTGGTAAGATTTGTTTCATAATCACCTCCCCATGCACAAATACCATACGTAATTATTGAGTTTATCCAAGCATAAAATAAACATCTAAGAAACTTTTTCCCAACTATATTTCTCAATAGATAGAGCCAATGTATTCTACCTCTTAATTTCTTCACAAGTTTATCAGTATGGTATTTCCATTTTAAATTTTCACTAAAAGTTATACCTAAATAATTTATATTTTCGATTCTTTCTATGGTAGGGCAGTTACAGTTATTTGTGCAGTCACATGTTGGTTCGTGATATTTTATGCCTAAATCAATTTTATTAATTCCATTCTTTTTTAAATCAAACTTTATGTATTTTGTTTTATTTATATTAAGAGATAACATATTGTCAGTTAACCATTTATTTATAGCAGTTAAATCAAGTTCCATTTGGTTTTTTATATCATTAATGCTCTTTGCAGAATATGTTAAGCTGCTTGTAACAATTTATTTTAAAGTCGTCAGATAGGAAACTCATTTTCATGCCTTATTTTTGAAACTGGCAGCTAAAAATTGTTTTGATTGCTTATAAATAGTTCTATAGTGTCAATCAAATAGTTAAACAGCAAACAAGTTTTGGTATCTTTTATCTGTATTTATAGTTTCAAATAGTAAGTTATTTTGTTCATATATTTAAAATAGATTGTAAATATTGTTTTAAACAAGCCTCTGGCTTTTATAAGGCTCATTCGTGTCTGCCTCGTATAGTAGAACGAGCAGGGCCGATCCTAGCAGGTGTGCAGAGTGTGCACCGCACAAGGGCGGCCAAAGCAAGGGGCGGCCGCAGGCCGCATCATATAGTTCTTATAATCAAGAAAAAAAATTCTTCAAGAATTTCTCACAGGATAACTTATAATAAGTAGAATAAATATGCTTATTTTTAAATGTTCAATTGTCAAAGTATGTTGTCGATTTCCGTACAGCATAGCATAGTTTACGAAAAATAGAATGTTATGGAACATTGCTTTGGTTCATTGTCCATTAGTATCTACTCTTAACACACATGCTTCATCTGATTGCAAAGTTTGTGACAGAAACGGTAATCAGACATGGATACAGGGGAGGGGAAAGGCCCCCTTCTGAAGCATGAAATGGTGCCGTCTAAAAGAAGCACCCAGGGTGGCGACTAATGTTTACCCCCCAAGCTTTTCTAGACCTAAACAATGAAGACATATTTTATTTATTAAAAAAAAGCTAAACTGATTAGATACTCCCGCAAGCATTTCAAACAACAAACTATGTAACAAACTCTGTGTTTACCAATCGTGGATGCGTGGTGAGAAAGTGAAAAATTGCGACTCCCTTGAGAGTAACATATATGAATGACGAACTAAAATGTTGTACTTCTCCCCCTTTACGACAATTTTTCTGATTAAAATCTTGAATGAATTGCCCGGTTTCAGATCAGATAGGAGGACAGGGCCCTTGCCCCGGGAAGCAAATTTAAATGTAGCTCCAAAACGAAGGTCCAAAAGGATGCCATGACCTCCTTGACGAAACTAAAGAAGGCTTAAAATTACGTTTCTAGGACTTTACTTTCGGAAAATTTCGCAGGTTGAACCATCGATCTTAAGGTCCCAATTAAGTCTCTGATTCACCTCTTCCACCTTAACTTAATTAAACATAGCCTAAAAATGTTGGCTCCAAAATGCAAAACGTGTTTCCGGACGACAGCCCTTCCTATCATCAAACGTCATATAAAATTGCTTTGGCATTTTTCGAAATTTTTGCAGTGGAGGACCCCGAAACCCATTCGCAAACATTTACCAAAGACAGTCTCAATTAGCGTCTTTAGAGAAGCCCCTAATTCCACCCCCTCTCCCTTAACGTATTGAAAAACAAACTAAAATTGCGTTTTTCAAACATCAGTTTCAAGAACTTTTGGGGAAAGACCCCGGATCCCCCTTTTCTCCAACGCAATCACTATACCTAAAAATTTCGTTTTTAGACGGTTCCGTGGAGCCACAGCTTCCTGCCAAAACTAGCCTGAAATTGACTTCAGTTTAAAAAACGCAGTTCGTGAGGGCACACTGAACCCCCGCCCGCTCTTAGTCCCATCGTTATCAAACAATGCTTAAGATACGATTTTGGGACTTATATTTCTAAAGAATTCCGGAGGAGAACTACCAGGCTTATGTAACTTTTCACGGCGCTAGGGCATATCCATCAATCGTCGAGGTGAGATGGACAAAAGTCTATAATTGTATTTTTCAGATATTAATGTTGAAAAATATCCGAAGGATCCGTAGAAGCTTCCCAGTTTTGTTAACGTCACCAAAGATAACATAAAATTGCGATTTTAGAAATATCCGCTTAAGAGCTCCAAAATCCCTCCTTCCCCAAAAAAAACCTATAATGGATTTCAGTTCCGAAAAATGTTTTGGTTTGGAATATTTCCACGTTTCCCCTATTGTTTTCAAATCTAGCCAAAAAAACGGGTTATTGAAAAAATAGTGCCGAGAAATTACCGGAGGACAGCCGCCAGATCCCCGATCCCCTACCGTCATCAAAGACGGCCTAAATTTGCGTTTTAAACTTATATTTCGAAATCTTTCGATAGGAGACGATTGAATTTCCCTCCCTCTTGCAAGGTCAACAAAGGTAACCCGAAATTGCGGGTTTAAAATTTTAGTTTCGGTGATTTTTCGGGAAGAACGCCGATTCTTCCTAAGCTACGGTCTTAAAAAATAGCTTCAATTGATTTCAATTTTGAAAGAATTTTAGGAAAGAACTGCAACATTACTTTCACCTAAAGTCTCGAAAAAGTTCCTAAAATTGCGATAGTTGACGTCAATTTCGAAAATTTCTCCATGCACCTTGAATATGCTTGACTCTTTTGCCCTTGCAACCAAACTAATCACAGACTAACTAAAAATATTTTTCATACGCCAATTTCGATAATTTTCTTGGAGCAATCCTCCTCCCCTGAACTCCTGACACCTCCTCCCACGCTTCCCCTTCCTCCGTCCCTTCTCTAATATCACCGAAGAAAGACTATAAAATGCGTTTTGACGACTAGTAAATTTTGGTATCTATTACTTCCTTCAAAGATATAAATTGTACCAAAGGAGTTTACTATAAAAAATTTCATCCTTTTTATAAGATCATTCTTCTGTTCCCCCCCCCCCTTTTTTTTTAAATTCGAACTTGGCATAGAAATTTAAAGAAAGATATATATATATATATAAACGTTAAAGATTAGTCAAAATATGCAAATTACTCTTGAGGGGCGGCACATTAGGTCTTTGCACATGAGCGGCCGACACCCTAGGATCGGCCCTGAGAACGAGGAAAAAATGTGCGGACTTACAGATACAAAAAAGTTGTGCACGGCTCAGAATATGTTAAATTATTTATTATTGGCGATTTAACTGAAAAAATTGAAAAAGTTTTTAGTCCTTCTGTTTCTGTGAACACGGATGACAGCTTATGCTTTAACTGCAATAACATTCTGCAAAAAAAAGTTTTTGGAATTTGAAAAGGTGCCTCAGGAAGAAATTCCATCTTTTGATGACAATGATTCATTTATTCCAAAAACGGATGTAGTAGATGCTTTAAATTTGAGTATTAAAACTGCTAATGCTGACATGTCTCCACTGAAACACCCTTCGCTAATTAGATCAGAGAGAAGGGAAACTTATGTACAGAAAAAAAAAAACTTAAATTAGAGAAAACATTCATACAATCAACTATAAGCCAAATAAAAAAGGTGTATGAGGTCAATACTGTTCATGAGCATACCCTTCAAGAGAATGGGTGTTTTAATTGTGAAGAGTTGTTTCATAATATGGGTACTGCCCTGCTTAGTTTAGAACAGAAGGAAAAAGTTCAATTACTCACTTTATTGCCAGAAAATGTTAGTAAAAAGGAAATACAAGAAAAACTACCGAGTGTATCAAAATACCTGATTGATGAATCCAGAAAAATAATAAGGCATTTCGCTCTTTAAAAATTTCAGAGAAAGAACATTATGAAGAAGAACCGAAAAAAGTTAACGGAAAAAAGTAAGCGCACAAGAGAAGGCATGTAATTTGAAGACATCAGTAACAAAACCTCGTTAAATACAACGTTGTGATAATATGATCATCGCTCACCTTTTGTTTGTATGTATTTTCAATGCAAACATAAATATCATTATAAGTGTGGATGAGTGACTCGTGAAAAAGCAGTAATTTTGCATGTGAAAAAACAGGTTGTGGCAAATACAGTCCTGCCTATGTGAGCATCGGACGGAAAAAGAAAGAAACATTAAAGAGATATTTATTGGCACGGATTCGAACTGGCGCCATTCTGATTAACAGCACGACACTCCAACAAACCTAGCAATTGCGCCTTCCTTTTCGAATGCTATTCATTGAAGGAATGCGTAGTAAAAAAACAGCAAAAAAAGCTTTTTGCCGAAAAAAAATAAGATCAGGCGTCTATGTTTTGTCATTAGCCAGCATGATACGATTTAAAATTATTCCTAAAACATGGAATTTGATTAAAGAATGAGGGAGATCTCACGTAGCGATTGAAACATACATTCTAGAGAAGTAATAAATTCGATTGAAAATAAGTGTTTTTATTTTTGAATATTGAACAATTTCCCACAGCAGGCTGCTTTAACCGTTTCGGCTTAAATACCCGCACATGTTTTCATTTTAATCGAACACTTAAAATTCAAAACTAAAACCAGTTGAACTGAGTCCATTTTTTAAGTGTAATTTTTCGAACGGAGACAATATATATATATTTTTTTTTCGTATTCGAATAAATAAAAAAAAGATTTACGGGGTGAAACTCGTAGTTTCAATTTGGCGTAGTATTTCTTCATTTGTACGAAAGGTCGAACAGTGCTATTAGAAAAATCTACGTTTCAGCATACAATGAAAATGTTTTTCTGCACAAAAAAGATTTCCTTGAGATAAATCTAATCTCAGCAAAAACAACCCTGTTGTAAAAATTTCCCCGCCAAGAAAACCTTTAACTCTTCCCCACAAAAAAGAAAGCCTTCATCCTAAACCAAAAAAAAAAAAAAAAAAAAAAACCTCAGCCTTCAAAAGTCATGATACCTAGTTTGCCCGCCAAGTATCTGCCAAACTATCATCCTCCCTGTTCTCCTCTTTCATCACACCTACTTCAGTTAGATCCTCCTCCCACCTTCAACTCCTCAGAATTATGGATAGATCCTTTAAATTGTTTATCTAGTTTGGCGAGAAGCTTTTTGCTGACCAAGCAACCACCTCAACTAGAAAAGCTTCCCGCCAAACAAGATAAACAACAATTTAAAGGACCTATCCATATTTCTGAGGAGTTGAAGGTGGGAGGAGGATCTAACTGAAGTAGGTGTGATGAAAGAGGAGAACAGGGAGGATGATAGTTTGGCAGATACTTGGCGAGCAAACTAGATATCATGACTTCTTAAGGCCGAGTTTTTTTTTTTTTTTTTTTTTGTTTAGGAAGGCTTTCTTTTTTGTGGGGAAGAGTTAAAGGTTTTCTTGGCGGGGAAATTTTTACAACAAGGTTGTTTTTGCTGAGATATCACATCTTTTTGCATTGATATTATTACTTCGTCTGTATTTTAGAATTGAGAATTTCAAGTCATAAATATTCAATTGAAACAACGTTGTTTTGTGTTTTTAAGGAACAATAATGGCAAGCTTAATTTTACGTCATGTTATTTTCTGACCAGTAAGATTCTATGTTCGTTTGGTGAGAATTGGGCCGTTTAAATTTTATTGCAATTCTTGTATCCTCTCCGCAGCAAAGAAAACTGCTTGGATAATAAAATATTATACTTTTAATTATATTGTTTTCAAGTATTTTACAAGTTCGCCATAAATTCTATTACAGTTTTTTTATTTGGTGGATTATTCAACATTTTCATGAAGGTTTCTTTAAATGTTTTACAGCTTGAGGGCTATTTTAATCTAGCTTTTCACTTTTTGTTTAATTACATTTTTTCTTAAATCATGGATTATTTTACGTTTTATGAGATAATTTTAATAGGGAGTTTTCGATTTTTCAATTTTATTTTTATATGATAGAGTAACATGTATGAACATCATAGGTGAAAAAATTTTTGCGATACGACAAGTAGTTTTTTTTAAATTAATTTTTAAAGTTCAAGCGCCTGTGACGTCAGATGGCATAGGAAGTGACGTCCGATAGGAGAGAAACGCTAGCGAACCGGTTCCCATGTCATGGGAGAAATCGAAGAACGTGCATCGACTTCGAAGATGAAACGTAAAAGGCTTATCTCCTCGCGTTTCTGGAACATTAAACCTCTCATCCTCTCGGAAATATTCGAATTTCACCATTGATGTTATTTGAGGAAGATTATTTAGATTGTGCTTGAACGAATCCGGCCTCCATAGTGTGTTCGAAAGGATTATTGAATTTCTAAAAAATAAAAATATCAGCGCGCTCAAAATGTCCCTAGCGAAAACAAGGGATCTTCGGCGGAAGGCTGCCCATTCGCGCCCTGTGACGTAGGCTCGTGACGTTTCAGAAGAGCGCACTTTTGCGCGTGGATTTTTAAAAATTCATTAAAAATCAACCACGGTGTTTTAAAATTCGGCGATGGTGAATTTTTTAGTTTTGAGGGTCAATTAACAATATGCAATAGCCAAAATATGAACATTTAATAGGTTGCAACTTCCCTATTCCTAAGCCATGGGCTACGGCCAAGATAACAGTGTAACGATTTTCCCTTAGGCCCTTGGGGTGGGGTAGACAAGTTCTCGTCATTGTAAAAGCTGAGTTTACAAGTTCGCCATAAATTCTATTAGTTTTTTTATTTAGTGGATTATTCATCATTTTCATGAAGTTTTTATTTTTTATTTTTTTTATTTTTAATGTTTTACAACTTGCGGTTTATATCAATCTAGCTTTTATTTAATGACTTCTTTCTGAAATCGCGGATTATTTTACGTTTTATGAGATAATTTTAATTGTTGGGTAATTTATCTTTCTTTTGATGGAACTCTTTGTCTTGTTTAATACCTAGTTTTGTTTAAAAGTTCACTAAAAAGACAAAATAACGTATGTTATGACCAAGCAAAAAAAAAAAAAAACAAGCCTTTAAATATTTTAAATTTGAATGAGTAAGAAGATGTATGCAACTGTACTCTACGTCAAATCGCGGATATCACAAATTTGCCACAGCGACTGCATATGCGCGTAGACTTAGCTCATTTCAAAAGTCTTGCTTAAATTAATTGCAAAAATTTTGTCTGTTAACAAATTACTGCCAAAATCGGATATCCACATACATATTTCACATCTTTCAATTCATAATGTGTTATGCTTGTAAAAAATGCATTAACTTAGAAAATAAGCAAACCAATAAATAAGTGTTATTTTTCGCTTTGAATTATAAAGTTAGATGTATCGTATTCCTATACGTACAGTTAAATATAATATGTCACGCAAAATATTTTCATGGTTTAATTCCAGTTTCGCCGACATTTAAAGTTTCTTCCCCCTTAAATATATCAAAACTGAAAAACAGGAAGAAAAGAAATTTCGTATCGGCGAAACTGGGTGGGGGGGGGGGGACGTATTCTAATCTTATTCATTAATGTTTCTCTGCCCAAATATAAACAAACTACATAGAGTCTTAAAACAGAAAGTTCAATGAGCTAAGTACGCGCGCATGCGCAGTCTCTGTGGCAAATTTGAGATATCCGCGATTTAAAGTCTATCTGCAACTGTTAAATCTGTTTTATTAGTCTTGATTGAATTTCATTTCCAAAAACAACTTTTGAATAATCGTTAGATCTTAGATCTGTTCTAGCCTTGCAATTGCAGTCAGAGATTAACAAACCCTATAAGCTGAGAGTAAGTACATATGAATTTAGGGGAAATTAGTGATTTTCAAACTTTAATTACTCCGGCCCCATGATGTCCCCGGGGTTCGAATTTTAGTATATGTCCTCAATGCCCCCCAAAGAATATGTATACAAAAAATCGTTGCCATAGCCCCCGGGGGTGGGGCTATGGCTTCTGCTGCAGAACCCCGGGAAGGTACGATTTGTGGGGTAAAAAGAGGGGGGAAGGGAGGGGGGGTCGAATGACACAAAAGGCACTTCAGTAGGACACAAGGAATGTGTGTGCGAAATTTCAGCTTGATTCCTTTTTTCGTCTGGGGTGTAGCCCAGTCAAAGGAAGCGAAAACTTTTTTGAACAGCGATTTTATAACTTTAATACCTCCTCCCCCTGAGGGTCCAGGGGATTGTATTTTGGTTTACGGCGTCAGGGGCCACTGGAGATTGAGTGTACCAAAAATCAACTCCGGGGATCTTCATGGGGCTGAGATACAGAGGGGTGAAAAACCCAAAAAACCCCAACTTGTTCTGTCGCGTAAACTTGTTCTTGGTCGCTTTTATTTTCTTTCGTTTTTGGCGGCGGATTTGCTTCTGTTGGCTGCTGACGTTTGGTTTCCTTGGCGGGGCGGGATGCTTCCGCGTCCCGTGATACTTTTTTTATGCTTACATTATGCTTAGTGGTCTGGACGAGTAAAAGCTTTTAAAAAAAGGAAGAACACCCTTCGATTAACAGTCAACTTATCTGAATGATAACTGTAGCTTGCATAAAGGAGTCGAAACACCAAGTAGCATTCCCCCTGTATTTATTTTATTACGTATGTTATCTATTGTATGTTATGAGTGCATGTAATGCCTAATGCGTAGATTAATGTAAATTTGCTTTGCCAGTGCTTTTAAGCTGTGTAAAAAAAAATAATAATAATTTGAATTTTGACATCTTGAATTCAAATTATGTTTTTCGCAATCACGAGTGTGTGTGTGTATATATGTAGGCGTGTGTGGTTATGTGTGTGTGTGTGTGGAGTATGTGTGTTTGTGTGTAGGGGGGATGTGTATGTGTGTGGGCATATGTGTTTGTGCCTGCGTGCAGGTATGAGTGTGTGGGTAGTTGTGTGTATGAGTGTTTGTGTGTGGAGGGGGAATGTGTATGTGTGTGTAGACATATGTGTTTGTGTCTGTGTGCTGGCATGAGTGTGTGGGTAGTTGTGTTTATGTGTGTGTGTATGTGTTTTTGTGTGTGTATGTGTTTGTGTATGTGTGTGTGTGTTTGTGTGTGTAGTTGTGTATGTATGCGCGTGTGTAGGATATGGATGCAACCTGGAGACGGTTTTCGCTAGAGGAGCAGCATCGTGAGGTGCGACACCCGGTCGACGGTGGTGCTGCAGAGGGTGCTGGTGAGAAAATAAAATGATAGCACATCAGAACAGTCAAATGAAAGCAATAAGCAATCGTGATTGCTCAAAAAAAAAATAATAATAAATAAATAAATAAATAAATAAATAAAAGCATGAACTCAAGATTTGTCTCCGATAAAAATAATGACGGAAAACGAAAAAAAAAATTAATTTGAATTTTGACATCTTGAATTCAAATTATGTTTTTTTGCAATCACGAGTGTGTGTGTGTGTGTGTGTATGTAGGCGTGTGTGGGGGATGTGTGTGTTTGTGTGTAGGGTGGTATGTGTATGTGTGTAGGCATGTGTGTTTGTGTCTGCGTGCAGGTATGAGTGTGTGGGTAGTTGTGTGTATGAGTGTTTATGTGTGGGGGGGAGGGGGGAATGTGTATGTGTGTAGGCATATGTGTTTGTGTCTGTGTGCAGGCATGAGTGTGTGGGTAGTTGTGTGTGTAGGTGTGTGTGTATGTGTAGGTGTCTGTATGTGTGTGTATGTCTTTGAGTGTGTGTATGTGTTTTTGTATGTGTGTAGGTGTGCGTGTATGTGTAGGTGTCTGTATGTGTGTATGTCTTTGAGTGTGTGTATGTGTGTGTGTGTACGTGCATGTATGTATGCGTGTAAGTGTAGGATATGGACGCAACCTGGAGACGGTTTTCGCTAGAGGAGCAGCATCGTGAAGTGCGACACCCGGTCGACGGTGGTGCATCAGAGGGTGCTGGTGGGAAAATAAAATCATAGCACATCAAAACAGTCAAATGAAAGCAATAAGCAATCGTGATTGCTCAAAAAAACACACACACACACAGTTTAAAATTTTCATTTTTTTTCTTGCCGAAAGCGATGCAAAAAATTGGAAAATCGTATTAGAACTTTGCTTTAAAAAAATTGCATAAGAACAACAGGCTGCTGCATCATGGTTTTGCAAAGGCAAGGGGCGTGTCCGAAAACTTGATTTTTTGACCGTAAGTCTATTTTTCGTCATTAGTCGGCCTAATAAGTTTTAAAATGAAGGAGGAATTTCTTCAAGATATAAGAAAGATCTCGCATACTGACAGAAAAGTAATCCACATAAATAATATATAAGATAAGATATTGAAGAGAAGTGTTTTTATTTCGGAAAATTTTTACAATTTGTTATCGCAGGCTGCTTGAACCGTTATGGCTTAGATGGCAGCACGTGTTCGTCATTTAACAGCACGGTTAAAATACAAAATAATTTATACTAAGTTCTTTTTTAAGCGTAGCTTGTCGAATGTAGTAAAAAGGCTATAAACTGTAGGCTATTTGTTTTTTTTTTTTGTTTTTTTGAAAAAAGAAGAAAAAATATATATTTTACCCTTCAAATTGAGGTAGTATTTTTTTTATTTGTACAAAGAGTCCAAAACTCATTAGAAGAATAAATATTTCAATATACGATTTATTATTTTTTTCTTAACAAAAAACAATTCCATTGTAGTCTGACATCTTAAACCTGATACTCATATTTTCTCTTACATTATGCTTTAATTTTCTTACCGGAGCCAAAGCTTAAAACAAAAAAGAAAAAAAGCCTTACAATTAAGAATTAATTTAGCTCCATGTTGCATCAAGTTTTCCTACCAGCAAGGAGCTTTTCCATCTCATCTATTCCCTCATATTTGTTATTCATTGTTATTAAGTGTTCATGTAATGCGTGAAATTTCTCTAATTTTTTGATGCAGATTGTCTGGACATGGGTCCGAACACGCATTCTCCTGGTTACCAGTCGAACGCTCTGCCGATCAAGCTATTCAGCTCTGTCGGTCACAGTGCAAGTTAAAATTATAAATTTTACCGAAAACCTCATTCTGGTTCTTTAAAACAGATTTTTTTGACAGAAAAAAAAACAATTTTTAGACCGTGGGGCTATTTTTCGTCAGTAGCCTGCACGATAAGCTTTAAAATAAGGTGTAAATCAAAGAAATCGATCAAGAATTGAGGAAGATCTCGCGTAGAAACAAAAAACAGCATACAGAAATAATATATAAGGATGTAATTTGTGTTAAAAATGATGACGGGGAGAAAATTAAGAAAGTAAAGCGTTTTATGACACGCTCCATTAAATAAACATATAATTTAATGAAAAAAGAAAATCCATCTCTGAAAGTAGGACTCTCAAAATTTTATTCATTAAGTCCAAAATTTGTAAAAATTCAGCCGGTGCAAACTGTATGTTGTTGTATTTACTGCAGCAATTTAAAATTAATAACCGTCGCTCTAAAAAGCATAACAAATATTCTCATTACACCTGAAGATCTGTTGATGAAATGTCTATGCCAAAAAATAAACAATGAAAGCTGTTGGCTAGATGAGTGTTTAGAATGTCCGGGGACAAACGTTCTTACAGCTGAAAGTTTTAACCTGGATGAAAAAGAAGAGATTGTATATGCTAAAGCATCAGCAAAAGACGATTCTACTCTGGTATTGCATTTTGATTTTGCCGAAAATTGGTCAATGATATTACCAGATGAAATCCGAAGTTATCATTGGCAAAATACACAAATATTAGTTTACATGTGTAATTTATTTTCAGGATGGGACTAAAAGTTTTATTGTAGTTTCTGATGATATAACTCATGATACAGCTCATGCGCTTTGCGCAATGGAAATTGTAAAACAACAAATATTCGAGAAACACAGATCAGAAATAATAAAATCTGTTGTATATATTTCAGACGGGGCTGCATCACACTTTAAAAATAAATATCAATTTTATGAATTATTGAAAAATCATAAAGACCAGGAAAAAAAGTGGATTTTTTCAGCTACTGGTCATGGAAAAAGTGCTTGTGATGCTATAGGAGGGTTATGCAAACATTATGCTACGAAATTCAATCTTCAGAAGGAGTCTCGAATGCCATTCGAGATTCAAAGTCATTTGTTGCAGCACTCTCTCCTCAAGTGAAAAACATAACATTACTGCTAACCAGTGGTTGGAAAAACTACATTTTTTTTGTAGCGAACTACAACTACAACTACTTTGTTACAAATGTAGTTAACTACAACTACAACTACTTTTTTCAAAATGTAGCAACTACAAATTTCCTTTGAAATGTAGTCGCTACTTCGCTACTTTCTAAAAAAATAAGTAAATAAAAAGCATACACAATAGGTTGTCCCTCAAAAAATTAAAGTCAGTATTTCAAGTCGTATACCCTCTTGTATTTTTCCTCTTGTGTCAAAACAATTGTGAAAAAAAGTTCCATATAATTTGCACAACGGCAATCCGTGCCGACTTGCACCTGAAAGCGTAAAACAGTACTTGTATGCTATGCCAAATCGAAAAAAAAAGAAAAAATTTTTTTTTTAGAAACTCGAAATTTCTGTTAATAAAACGTTTCTTCTGTACCCAACACCCCACATGTACCAAAAGAACATTTATTCAAATTAAAAAACATTTAAATATGCCACACATGACCTAAAATTTATAATTTTATTTAAAAAAATGATTTTTTTGTCAGTTATCTTTTAAAAAATTGCATATAAATTTAAATAGAATATCAAGTTCAAAAATTACTGGCGAACACATTTACAAATCAACAATTACAAACGAATAATAAATACATAATATAGTATTTTAAATGAAAATTTTAACTCAACCTGGAAAAAATCCATATCTTTGAGTACTATGTGGGAGACTTAAAAATTGCAGGAAAACAAAAATTTCTATTTAACGCTAATTACCCACTTTTCTATTTTACTGTTTTTTTTTTTTTTTTTTTTTTTGTTTTTTTTTTCAGCTTGATAATTTCGCAAAATCTTACTTTTCTGAAAATGTGTATCAAAAACTTAATTTTTTGATGAAAATTATAAATGTTAGGCCACGCGTGGGATATCTAAATGGCTTTTAATTTAAATACATGTTTTTGAGGTGCATATGTGGGGTATAGGAGCAATGTTTTATCAACATAAATTTTTAGTTTCTAAAAAAACATTTTATTTTAATTTTGCCTAGCATTACAAGTGCTGGTTCTCACTTTCAGACATAATCGGCACTTGTTGCCGTTGTTCAAATTATATGATTTTTTTTTTTTTTTTTTTTTTTTTTTTTGACGTAAAAGGATAACATATAAGAGTGTGCGACTTGAAAAATCAACTTTCGATTTTTTTTTGGGGGGGGGGGACACCCTTATACACACACACCGTAAGAGGTTTGAACAAAAAACGATTGATAAATAACTCATCAGAAGACACTATGAAAAATGCCCGTTATCATACTCTCATACACTGTAATGCTGGTATTTATTGTAAGTCCTCCAGAACAGCTCAATTTTTTCCTTTTCTATAACATTTTTAGTAGCTTCTTTTTATTAGGTGAATACTGTCGAAAATTTAAGCCTCGCTAAAATATTTTTATTTTACAATCTTCGGTCTGTTCATATAAAATTCACAAAATTTTCAACTTGCGAAATCACCGCTATCTTCATTTTTGCGAAGATAAGTGCTTTTTTCCATATAAATATTGGTGAAATATGAAAATTACGTTTACAAACTAATGGCGTCAAACAGATAGAACGTATGGCGTCAAAATGAAATGCCTGAGGTCAGCTGGTATTTTTATGAGTCTTATTTCTCATTGCATCTGATGATGTACCTTGTGTAAAATTTACGCCAGTTAAATTTGTTTGAACCTTGATTTTTTTTTTTCAGTTTATTTAAAAGTAGTTTCCAGAAATCGCTACAAACTACTATTTTTTGTAGTTAACTACTCACTACACTACTTTTTTAAAAAAGTAGTGCGCTACACTACAAACTACTAAAAAATGTAGACAGTAGCGTCGCTACTTGTAGCGCGCTACTTCCAACCACTGCTGCTAACTGATAAAAAAAAAACAATTCAAACTTATACATCAAATAAAGGAAAGGAATGGGATCAAGTAAAATCTATTGAAGGAATACAGTCAAAACATTACTGGTTAGCTCAAAACAATAATGCTTACATGGGACGTACACTCAAACATGAAATAAAAGCAGTTGCCTGCAGAGAGAGAGAAAACAGACAGATTCAATACATAACTTCCAGAAACTTTGTTGGACAAAGCCGTCATTTTTAGGTACCCTCATGGTTCAGACACACATTTATATGCAGAAGAATTCGATTTTAATCTGGAACTTTAAGTCGACGATCTGAAAATCTACGGAAGAAATTCAAGAACTTAAATCTAACCACCTTTAAAACCAGGCTATTTAGAATTATATTAGTATTAAAACAAATGTGATGTAGGGTCAGTTCGTAAAATTTGGTCATGTAGGCTGCTCTTCCCACAATTTCAATTTATAAAGGTTAACTATAATTTAACTCCATCAAATATGTAAGTATATATCATGCTTTAAAAAAGCAAATTGATTTCTTGATAAAGTAAAGCAGGGTTGGCAAGTTTTTGCCGGGGGCGGAAAAAACCGTGGAAAAAACCACGGTTTTTACTGCCCGGCAAAAATAGGTTTTTGTCAGTTTTTGCCAAAGTGGCAAAAATAGATTTTGTGTTAACAACTTACGGACAGTTTTTTTTCCTTTTACATAACAGTAAAAGCATGAAAAGATTTTGATGAAATTTTAATTTAATTATTTTTATAGTTTAAAAAAAATTAAGGTTTAACTTACTTTCAAAGTTATGGAGCATTTTTACTTTTAAATTTTTAAACATTAACATAAAATTTCAGTTTGTAACATCTAAGACAAATAATTAACTTACAATGAAAATGTAATTAGCTTGTTTATTATAGCATTTTTTACAGAATACTAAATATCTATATGAAGTATACTTAATCAAGATACAACTATAAAATAAAAGTAATTAAAAAGCAAAATACACATTTATTTAAATTGAAATATCACTTAAATCATCATAGTCTATACCATCTTCATCAAAACCTATTTGTTGTTTAAGCATGGCATAGCAATAAACTAGTTTCGTGAGAGAAGCAACTGACAAATGGTTTCGTATTTTTGATTCTACAAAAGAAAAATTTGAGAAATACCTCTCTATTGCAGTAGAACTTGCAGGACACATTTAAAGAGTTGCGACTAGTGTGCAGAAATCTTTAGGTACTGTACTGCATTAAATGCATTATTTCTTTAGTGAGGAAAAGTTAATATTTTTCTATATTCAAGTAAATATTGTTATTAATTAAATAGCTTAAAAATCTTAGTGGGATAAAAAAAGTGATTTATAAAATATATATATAATTAGAATTCAATCTTTTTACTAATTTACTAAGCTTAAGTAAACATTCTTTGTCTTAGCGTTGAAGGAATTGGCTCATTCTGAAAAAATTGTTTTAGCAAACATTTAAAATCTTAAGTTTTGCAATCCCAACATTTCTTTTTTATTTATCTTTCACCTTATAAATTAGAAGTAACATGGAGAGACATAACTAAAATATTAAAGTACATTATTTATATTATATTGTCACTATTTCTTGATTAACAATACAATGCTACTTTATTTGCAATTAGGTTTTTGCAGTTTTTCCATTTTTGCCGGTTTTTTCCATTTTTGCCATGGTTTTTTCCACTGTCCCGGCAAAAATACCTTTTTGCCGGCAAAAAACCCAACCCTGAAGTAAAGTGACAAAATATTCAGTAAATGTTAGAATTTTTGATTTTATGAAAAACACAAAATATTAATTTTCAAAAATCATATAAAGTTACTGACTGACTGACATTCTGTTTAACTTTAAAATGGCTGCAATGTCAACCCAACAATCAAACAGCCCAACTCTTTAAGTTTTTATGAATGATAACATATTTTATTGATTTTATCCATTATTCATTCTTACATAATTTAGTAATGCTTGGGTCTAAATTTCGAATATAATTGGCTAATATTCGAAAAATACATCAATTCAAAACAAAAGAGGAAAGCATTTTACTATACAGTCAGTACAGTCAAATGACAAATTTACAATATCACAACTTTCACAGGAGGGGGGGATTCAGAAATAGGGGAAGTAACTGCTAGAAAAGAAAATTTGTATGGAGTTTCTTGTGATCTTCAATATTTTGTAGAAAGAGTTAAAGATGGTAATAGGGGAAAGGCTAAGGTGAAATTCTTGAAAAAAAGACTTGTTCAATCATATGAGTGGCTAAGATGGTGTAGAAATAGAAATAGTTTACTTTTTATAGCTCAATAATTTTACAAAGATGTGATCTATTATTAAATATGTAATGAAGAAAAAGAAATAATTTTCAAATCCTCTAGCAAATTAAAAAAAAAAAAAACTATGAGGGAAAAAGAGGTTATCGATAGAAAAAAACAGAATCTTATTTTAATTGTTTTCTTCTGCGTAGAGTTTTATTTAAAAAAATTTAAGTCTGTTAAAAAAAAAAAAAAAAAAAAAAAAACTATCGAAGGAAGTGTTGCAGGCAGGCAGAGTTGCAAGTGCCTACAGTTTTTTCATTTTATATACTACTAGAGTACACTGAGGGTGTAAACTACTTGGAAAAAATACTAGGTAGCACAAAATTGTTATTTTGATGTTAAAAATCAATCTTTATATACATTTTGTATCACCCTTGCTTTCAAACGTCATAATTAGCATATTAAAATTATATTTTGTAGTAATTTTCTATATGGTTTATTATTTTGGGGGTTCTCATAAGCCGAGGGTCCGGTGGTCTAGCCCTAATGGCAAAGAAAGCTCTGCTTTTGTGTACTCTTATTTGTGTTTTACTGCGTAATTCTGATTTTTTTATTTTAGGATGTATAGGAAATTTAGAAATGTCAGTCAGTTAGTTTAGGAAACTATTCCTGTAAGGAAGTAAAGGAAGGGAGAAGTAAAGGATAAGCTGTAGGAAACTAATTACTGTAATTTTGTTATTTTAGTAACATTTTTGAAATCAAATGCCACGTGCCGGAAAATATTCATTTTTCCTTGATCCTAATTTAAATTTATGAATAATTCATTTCGCTTTCAGAGGATAATCTTTTATTGAATCGTAAAATTACTTTTCCCGCAGATTGTATTTATGTCAGTCAGTTACCATGCTTTTAACATTTTTTTTATATGTATATATAATCATCTAAAATGCATTTTAAAAATTCAATTATACCATTCAGCTTGAAGAAATCAATAAACTAGGAGAAAATGTTTTTTTTTTTTTTTTTAAATGGATGTTTTGTGTTGCATGTTTGTAATATCAGTCAGTTGCCAATATGTCAGTGAGTTACCAACTTGTCGTAAATACTGCAAATATTTATTTCAGCAATACAGTAGTCGCTGATTAAATGAATCACATTTGTTCTAAGTAGTTTTTATTCTATAAAGCGGCTAGTTTAATAAAACTGGATTTCGTTCTGTTTTTGACAGTTTGATTCATTAAAGCGGTTGATTCAATTAACCACTGATTCAATTAACCGGCGTCCACTGTATTAAATCTAACAAATGTGTTTTCATTGCTTACCTTTAATGTTCACTTATTTATTTGTTTTGCAGCTTAATTTTGAACATTTGCATTAGTATATTCAGAAAGTTTCAGAAGTGTCAGTCAGTTACCGGGATGTCAGTCAGTTACCAAGCTGTTCTAACTACTGTAATTCTTTAATGTAGCAATATTTTCCAACTCAAATGTCATAGGACGATAGTTTATTCATTGTTCTTTGATCCTGATTTGAATTTAATAAAAATTCCTTTTACTTTCAGAAAAATCTCTTATTGAATCAGTATTACTTTTCACACAGGTTGCATTCATGTCAGTCAGTTACCATGCTTTTAACAATTTTTCCAAAATCACCCAACATGTATTTTGGAAATTCAATTATGCCATAATATTCAGCTTTAAAAATACAATAAGCGAGTAGAAAATATCTTTTTAAAAATTAATATTTTGTTGTTTATGTTTCAAAATACTTATCGTTTTGCTCTGTGAATGTCAGTCAGTTACCCGTGGAATTGCCCAGTAAGCGTGAAGCGCAATATTTAATTCGCTTCTGAATTATCATTAACTGGAAACGCAGTAGATAGCAGGCGTAAACATTCAGCGCACCAGTGGAATGCGGGCCAAAGTTCATCACTTGTGATAGGGAATGCAATACCGGACGTAAAATTCAATACCAGTATTCGGTAGTTTTAAACGTGATACCGGAATACCGGTGTATTAATACCGGTATGTGAAAATTTTCAAAAGATGCTTCAAAACATTTCGATTCGTTGCCACATTTCATAATTTTGTACAAATTTTGTATTATTTATGAAAACGTACTGTAAACAAATATAAAAGGAAGGAACAAATATCATTACAAAAAAAATCAATACTAGTAAAAAACGTGAATCCATTGAATTATCTCTAAGCCTAGAACTCATTTCAAGGCTCAACTTGCCTAGAAGTGAAAATATTCTTTCTGAATTCACGCAGGTCGATAGTACTCAGGCTCGGACTGGCCCGCCTGCCAACCTGCCCGAGGGCAGGTGCGCCCTTCCTACTTTTTAAGATGAAATGCAATACAAACGCCTTCGCTGGAAAAAAAAAAAAAAAAAACTTGTCTTGCAAATTCAGAACGAAGTTTTATAATTGATTCGAAAGCTCCCATACCTTCCCCTCATTTTGAAGTTTCGAAAATTTTCCTCCGAGCCTGGTTTCTCTAATGTTATCGTCTAAAATTTTCCGTCTTTTGAGTTTCAATTTCGAAAAATTGCCGGGAAAAGTTCCTTCTATCCCATCTCCCCTCCCTTTCCGTAATTTTTCCAAAGATGACCAACAAGAGCGTTTTTAAGACTCTTATTTCAAAAAAAAGAAAAGGAAGAGACCTTCGAATCTTCAATCAAAAAGACTGCCTATTCTGGAACTTCGATTTCGAAAACGTTCTGGAAGAAAGTTTCGAATCGCATTTTTTTCCCTAACGTCATTAAAGATGGACGGCAATAGCGTTTTAAGATTGAAATTAAAAACTATTTCTGGAGATAACGCCACTAGACCTTCTCTCTTCATCTTCTAACATCATGGAAGTTAGTCTTAAACTGCATTTTTGAATTACATGAAGAAGTTTATCATTGTTGGTAGAGTCGGTAGGGGTTGCCGTTTGAATGCAGTTGTCTATGCGTTTGTCAGTGAGTTTTTCTACACTTAGTTTTAATGAATATCATAGTGGAAAAGTTGAATTTCGTATAGATATGTAGCAGTGAATTTTATAACATAATGACCACTTGACATCAATGTCGCCTAGTGAAAAAAAAATCTCTCCCAGAAGATGCGAAATCAAACCACTGGGCGACTCCAGAAATTCGGAATGTACTTATTCATTATCTTTTCTAAATTGCCGCTTTTGGCACTTGATTGAAAAAAACTAGTGAAACGTGCTTTCCCCTGAAAGTTTACAAAGATGGCCTACAGTCAAGTTTTTACAATTTCAATGTGAAGTCCACAAAATCTCTCCTCTCCCAAATAAACAAAAATCGTCTAAAATTGTGTTAAAAAAATTCCGGGAAAAGGTCACCAAACTCTCTCTCTCTCCACTCCCCCCCCCCCAACACATCACAAAAATCGTCTACAACTGTATTTTTATGACTTTAATTCCGAAAATTTTGCAGGGGAAAGTTCCTCAATCCCCTCTTTCCAATGCCATCGAAGATTGTCAAAACTTTTGAATTTTTGGAGCTTCAATTTCGAAAAAATCGCCGAAATCGAAAACTTTTTCAAAAATGTTGTTAATGAGGGCTTTCAATTACGTTTTTAGAACTTCAGTTCCGAAAACATTCCAGGGGAGAGCCCTCAATCTCGAGTCCTTCTCCTAACGTCAATGAAGACCCACTAACTTATGTTTTTGAAGTTTCAATATTGAAAATTTGAGGGTTTACTCCGGACTCAACTCAATCCCTTCCCTTTACGCTACCAAAGATGGCTAACCATCGTATTTCAAAGCTCCAATTTTTAACAATTTCCGATGGAAAGTTCCAAAACCCGTTCCTTCCTCCTACGTCATAAAAATTGGCTTACAACTGCGTTTTTGAGACTTCAATTCCAAAAAATTTCCGGAGAGGAGCCCCCATGGCTTTCTTTCCGTCTTTCTTTCCTCATCTTTCAACATCATTCAAAGATTGTCTAAAACAGCGTTTTTGGAACTCCTAACATCGAAAGGTTTCTGTTAAAAAGTTCTGAACCCCATGTCTTCTGCTACGTCATCAAAGATAGTCTACAATTGCGGTTTTAGGAGTTCAATTACAAAAAAAAATTCCGGGGTAAAGTCCCCGAACCCCTTGGTTTTTAGCAATGCTAAAATCGCATTTTTGAAGCTATCAACTGGGGAGAACTCATGTCTCTCATCTTTTCCTTCAAGAACACAAAGATAGCAAATAATTGTGTTTTCGAAAATATACCCTTAAATTTAAAAAAAATTCCGGAACGGGACCCCCAAACCTCCCTTTTACTTGTTAACCTCCAAATAGTCTAAAAATGCGTTCCGAACAAAAATTTTCGGGAGAAAGCCTGCAAACACTCCTTCCTTTGAGCGAATATTAAACAAAACTCAATCAACAAACAAATCCAAAACTATCTTCAAATTTTATTTACAAATGCAATTTTAGTATTTCATTATGTTTGGTACGTAAAGTGGTAAAAAGAGATGCAATTTTGTTACTGCAACCTTTCTTTTATAAGGAAAAAAAAAACAATTGAGGACCTGAATAACAACTGAAAAACTTCACGAGTTTTCAAACGAATCAAAAGTTAAAAGGTTTAATTTAGATAATTAGAAACTCTTTTTTCAGTTTTTTTATTCTTGTGTGTGTGATACTTGAAACACTTATAACTTTCATTCAAACTCTTTGAGCGAAGCACATTACACATTATTCGGGGGAAAAAAACATGCTACAAATTTTTAACTTTTTAAATTTTTTTATTTTCATTAGTCCATCCTCCCCCCTCCCTTAATGAATTAAGCAATCGCCCCTCTCAACAGGATCGTCTGGATCCGCCACTGATCGCTCCTCTAAAATGATCATCTGTATCCTTTCCGCGATCCCCCCTCCCTCATTGGTATGCGCCTTCAGAAAAATTGGGGTATGCGCCTTTTTGAGGACCCAGTCCGACCCTGATAGTACTGTTAACAATAGTGATGTGCTGGATCGTTAAAAAAGTAGATCCGCGGATACGCATAAGGATCATTATTGTCAAGATCCGCGGAAAAGGATACGGATCTCAATTTTGACTGTTTTTGGCGTTCCTTTGATTTTTCCCACCGCCACCCTCCGCACCATCACCGTCGACGGGTTCCTCACGGTGCTGCTCCTATAGCGAAAGCCGTCTCCAGGTTGCATCCATGTCCTACACACACGCGCATACATGCACAACTACACACACACACACACACACACACACACAAACACATACACACATACAAACACATACACACACGCATACATACAGACACCCACACAAACACATACACACAAACACATACACACACGCATACATACAGACACCCACGCAAACACATACACACACGCATACAGACACCCACACATACACACACGAAAACATACACACAACTACCTACACACTCATGTCTGCACACAGACACAAACACTTATGCCTCCTACACACACATACACATAAGCCTACACACAAACACATACCCCCACACACAAACACACACGCCTACATACACACACTCGTGATTGCGAAAAACATAATTTGAATTCAAGATGTCAAAATTCAAAATAATTTTTTTTTTAACCCAATTCAACTATCTAAGTGTAAAATTTGTTACGGAAGGTATTCCCGTCAGAATAATGGCAGTTTCTTGAAAAAATGTCAACTGCGGCAAAAATATAATTAAGACTATGATTTACTCTTTAAAGAAATTTCCGTCAAAATTGAGGGAGAGTTGGAAGGAATGGGTCAGCGCTGCATTAATGCTTGGATGGAATGTGAAAAATTATTTCTAGCTTACTCGGTAGATGTAGGATACAGGAGCAAAAGTGTAAAACTGCTACTGAACAGGCTAGAAATAATTTTTCCCATTTTATTTCAGCATAAATGCAGCGCTGACCCATTCCACCAAACTTCTCCGACCGACGAAATACAGAGCCGGGAACATCTGTACAAACAGTAAATAGAGAATTTAGTCTTACTTTTTTTAAAGGATGCTGAGAAATACAAAAATGAAGAATAACAGAAACTAATATTAAATTAAAAATCAAAAAAACAAAACATGTTCCAGAGAGCCGACCTCATATTAAGATGAATTTCACGGGTCAGAACACACATTTGTTAACAAATACGAACTGACAGCAGGTAAAAATTTTAAATCATTGAGCTTCTTCTACTTATCTTCCGACTATGAAATCGCTACCAATCACGCGCATAAAGGCTTAAAATTGCATTTAAAATTTACTTAACAAAATTATAGCTTCTACTGTATATAAGTTCGAAGTTTCAAATAAATATCAAACGCAGAAAACTTTTTTCTTTCAATTAGGGCCAACATTTTTAACGTACGGGTAAATTTTTACTACCATAATTGTGAAAAACGTTAAATCGGTTTTAAATTAATATCTCCGGTAATTAAAGATCTACAAAAACGAGGCCAACTAAGAACACTTTCGATCAAGTCACCTTTTGAACTAAAAATGAACTATCAAAATCGATTCATCTGTTTAGGAGCTACGATGCCACAAAAAGACACACTGATACACACTTTTAAAACTTATTTCAACTTCCTTTCTGCAATGGGGGGGGGGGGGGGCAAATTGGCTTCTGAAATGATACTTTATAATTTAAATAGAGAATAAAACCTAATTCAAACGGAATTTAAGAGTTTTTTATTCAAATATTTAAAAAAATTTAGAATAGAAATAATCCGTTTAAGATCCGTCAAAAAAGTAACGGATACGGATCTTTATTTTTCCTCGGATATCCGCGAATACGGATACGGATATCCGGAACATCACTAGTTAACAATGCGTAATATATACCTCCTCTAATTGTCCAGAAGTCCTTCAAGTAATTCGGTCTCTTCCGTGTTATTTTTAGATGAACCCTTTTGTATTGTGTGTATTATTATTATATTTTTTAAATTTATAGCTAGTTGCAATTTCTTTCCGCGAGACGATGCTTTTTGTACTAAATATTCCAATATTAACATCATTTTCTCTTGAGCAGGAGAGGTTTGTGTTTGCTTTTTATTAGCTCTTTGGCTTGAAATCTGCAGTAAACTTGACTAAATCTGATCTTGTTAATTTCTCTTATTTGTTTTCTTTTCAAAATTCTTTGCAGTTCTAATTATGTAAATATCTGAAAATATGTTTCAATTGATTATGCTTTACCTCAATGCAAAATTTCAAGGCACTATATAATTTTTAAATATTATATTGTCAAGTATAAAGCCAAATTGTGTGACAGGACAACAAAATAATGATGGTGACAACAAATTACCATTTGTTATGCTAACAAAAAACGAGCTAATGTGTACATCACATGACTTCCTTTTACTCCAATTTAATGTCATTTCCCAATTACTGGCAATTTTAATGTGATTCAATAGAAAACTCTCAAAATATCACCAACAGTGGCCAAATTGAAATCAGATTTAAAAAAAAAAATCGCCAAATTTGTCACCAAGTTGGCGGAAAAACTTGTCAACCAAACGACTGGCGATATATCGCCAAGTGTCCGCCAAATTATAACACCACTTGAGTTTGCATCGAAATTAACAATGATTCCCCCCAAAAAGGGTCAAAAGACCCCTTTAGAAACACCCGAATGCAACCAAAAGGGTAGGTGCACAACTAGACCCCACTAGGAGTCTATGTTCCAGATTTCAACTTACATACCTTTCTTGAGTTATGCGACATACATACGCACATACGTACATATAGACGTTACGAGAAAACTCGTTGTAATTAACTCGGGAATTGTCAAAATGGATATTTCGCATATCTATACGTTCTTGGGCACTTATCCACGTGTGGTCGAGTCGAAAAAAAAAAAAAACTTCAACATTCATTCGGCGGTGAGTAAAATGGAAATTAGGGTCGATTTTTGAGTGAAAATTTTTTTGCGAATACAATACTTCCTTTTTTGTAAAAGGAAGTAAAAACACACATACAAAACAAAATTCGGATTCTTACTTTTCGCTGCAGCATTGGAATTCCGTTTTTTCGTGAACCACTTTAGTGATTCGAGTAATTCAACAAGGCCTGCTCGATCTCGTCCCCACACTCATTCCTCATTGTCTGACCCTGACCCTGGGCATGGCAAGGTCAGACTAGACCCCCGGTTTCGTCACGTGCAAGGCACACGATTCGCGGATTGCCAGGGGAGAGGAAGGGGGCCTTCCAAGAACCCGGAGGGGTTGGAAACGCGGGAAAGGTGTTGTTGATGCATCAATATCGCGCGAGCTCTGTCATTTTGCTGGAAAAAACTACTTTTCTGGCAGCTACAAACACACAAACGATCGGCATCATCAAGGCCGTATCCAAAAAAAATTCCGGGAGAAAGGGGGAGGGGGTGACTTTACCATTGCCCGATCACACATGCCACACACATGCAGATTTTGACTAATTCTTTAAAAGTCCTTATCTTCATTTAAATTTCTGTATCTTCAATTTAAAATTTAAAAGACAGAAGAAGTATTATAGTGAGCCCTAATGTAAAAATTATTATTGCTTTGAAGAAAGTGACACATAAGAAAAATTACAAGTCAAAATAACAAAAAATGCATTTTAGTCTCTTTTTGTGACATCAGAGGAAGGATCATAGGTTATAGATTTGTAAACGAAAAAAAAAATGTATATTATTGGGTATGTATTCTTCTAATCTTAGTGAGGCATTTAAAGTTTGTCATTTAAAAAGAGGAGGAATTGCCTCTTTGGCCGCTAAAGCGAATTAACGAGGGCTCCCAACAATTTTGGTTGGATTTTGTAAAAAAAAATTAAGTTAAATATATTTCATCAGGAAACCTAGTTTGGAAAGTAACTTTTTTTCACAGCTAGCTACAATGCAGGTTAATTTACTTGAAAGCAGCCCAAAGTACAATAATATGCAGTTTATTTTGTGTCACCCTCACCAGATGTCGCCAGTGCTTTAAAAATCGTGCTTTGTATTAAGAAAAGGAGTATTTTATTCATTTTAGGAAAAAAAAAAAGATGATAAACGATTACATAGTACATCAAATAAACACATTTTATTTCTTTAAAATATTTATTAATCAGTGCTGTATGGTACTCTGCAATTGGGTATTTACTGGTAGTGTATCATTACAATTTCTTTTATTTTGAAACAACCAGGGCTAATCAGCGGCGGGCGTAGCGTAGGTTTCTGCCGCCCGGGGCAGGCATTAAATTTGCCGCCCCTCTTACATTGTTCTGCTATATGCCCCCTCCCTCCCCCCCACACACAACAAAAAAGACGTGCTTTCTATTATACAGAACGAAAACACGATTTTATTATCTGAAACATGTTTTACATTTTAATATAATTTTACTTCAACGGCAAATACTGTTAATCGAAAAATTCTAATAAATATTTTTCAAAAATTATTGCATTAAGTCATTAAGAGAGATAATATTTTCCCTAGATAAAAATATTTAAAACATGATCTAAAACTGTGTATACTAGTCGTATTTCGTAAATCATTATTGAAAAGAAGAAGAAAAAAACATGATTATAAATTACCTGACCGATCTGTTTTTTTTTTATACTATAAAGAAGATTTTTTCTTCTTAACCTAAAATTTTAATTTTCCACTTTTCATCAACGGAAATTCTTTAACAACACTATCAATATCGATTGTATCAGTCGTTTCTGTAAAATGTTGTATAAAATGGTCGTTTTTAAAATGACCCCCTGAATCCAAATATGCAGGCTAGTGATGTGCCGGATCGTTAAAAAAGTATATCCGCGGATACGGATCCGGATCCGGATCTTTAGTGTCAAGATCCGCGGATACGGATCTCAAAATTTTTTTGCCCAACTCAACTATCCAAGTTTAAAATTTATTACGGAAGGTATTCCCGTCATAATAATAATACTGTTTTTTCAAAAAATGTCATCTACCGCGAAAATATAATAGAGACTATGATTTACTCTTTAAAACGAAATCTCCGTTAAAATTGTGGGAGAGTTGGAAGGAACGGGTCAGCGTTGCATTAATGCTTAAATAGAATGTGAAAAATTATTTCTAGCTTGCTCGGTAGATGTAGGATACAGGAGCAAGAGTGTAAAGCTGCTACTGGATAGGCTAGAAATAATTTTTCGCATTTTATTTCAGCATAAATGCAACGCTGACCCATTCCACCCAGATTAAACCGACCGAACCGACGGAATAACACAGCCAGGAACAGCTTTACAAACAGTAACTAGAGAATTTTGTCTCACTTTTTTTGAAGGATGCCGAGAAAAATCAAAATGAAGAATAACAGAAACCCCAAATCAATATGAAAAACTAATATTAAACTAAAAATTTAAATTAAAAAAAAAAGTCTCAGAGGGCTGTTGGCGTCTAAAATGATACCTTATAATTTAAATAGGGGAATAAAACCTAATTTAAACGAAATTTAAGAGTCTTTTATTCAAATATTTAAGAGTTTTTAGAATAGAAAAGATCCTTTTAAGATCCGTGAAAAAAGTTACGGATACGGATCCGGATACAGATTTTTATTTTTCCTCGGATATCCGCGGATACGGATACGGATATCCGGAACATCACTAATGCAGGCCCGGATCTGCGTACCCGCAAACCCCGCAGTGCGGGGGGGGGGGGCACGGCCCTAAAGGGCCAGACGACCCAAGAAACTGGGGGTGGGGGAGAGAGAAAAAACTGGCACTAATACTTGTTAACGTCGCAAGTATACACTACTCACCTCTGGGGAGAGGCCCCTGCAGATTTAGTAGCAGGGGGTCCAAAATTTATAGATCCGGACCTGCAAATATGACCACTGTTTCCTCCTATTACCCACCCCATTTTGGAATTCTGGAGATCAACCTCCTCCCCCTCCCAATTTTTTCTAAGCCAATATTCTTATTTGGAGTGGGAGGGAGCACTATATTGATCGTTAACATTCTTCTGGGGGACAAGAGAAAAGTTTTAAAAGATGAGCATTTGTAGCAAGGAAGGACCCTCTCTCAGGGTGGTACTCCCTCATAAAATATTTAAAAAATCATCAAAACGAATTGTTTTTTTTTCTCACAGTTTATTTTCGATTGTACTTTTTGATGTACAATCATTTACTTTTCGATGTAAAATCCAAGTACCGGCTTCACTTCTATGATTCCGATGTCCGAAAAAAAAGTTCAGGTTGACAGAAAAAAAAATTATAATACTACTAAAAATAAATATGAATAAATAACTAACTAAAATAAAATAAATATAAATTTTAAAAAATAATAAATCTTGAAGCACCGTATGTTGCACATAAGTCGCATCACGGATCTTCAGTCACAAACCTTCCCGGATTATTTATTGAAGTTACGATCACACTGAAGATTACGAATGAAATTAAGTGTGCCTATAACTTAGCATTAATATCTTCTTTATATAAATAAAACACAAAATCCAAATGTATATGTACGAGGTAAATTCAGAAACTACCGGACAGATTTCGTTAAAATTTTCAGTTTGTCTAGGCTAGTGCTGGGAAGGTTTATAGACATTTTCGAAAAAATTTCGATGAATATTTTTTTTATTCGAAATTTACGTTTTGGACCCAAAAATGGATCTTTCTACCAGGGCCGGACTAGGTCCCCTAAAAGCGCGCCAACCTTGACTCTTAAAGGGCACAAAATAATAATAATAATAATAAATAAATAAATAAAACAAACTAATTTGAATTCTGAAATTTTTAATTCAAATTATGTTTTTCGCAATCACGAGTTTCGGCAGGACTCGACTCATTGGACTTATTATTTCTAGAAACGGCTTCTGTCCCCTCAAGCCTGCCCCTCCTCCTGGACGGTTACGTGTGTATAGTTGTGTGTGTGTGTGTGTGTGTGTGTGTGTGTGTAGGCGTGCGTGCATGTGTAGGCTAGACTTGTGTGTGTGCGTAGACCTGCGTGTATGCACGTGGACGTGAGTGTACGTGTGTAAGGGTACATGTGTGTGTTTGCGTGTATGTGTGTCAGTGTGTATGTGTGTATAGAGAAGGCGTGTGTGTAGGACATGCACGCCACCGGATTTCGGGGGACATTGGTCAGGACCAGAGGAGGCGCGCCTGCAGAGGTCGATGGGCGGTGGTGCTGCAGAGGCCCCTGGTCCAAGCTGAAAAAGGAACCACAACATCAAGGGCGGTCAAATGAAAACAATTAACAATCGTGATTGCTCAAAAAAGACACAAAGGCGCACAAGTTTAAAGTTACAAATTTTAAAAAAAATCGCACAGGTTCGAGGGCACAATTGAAATAAAATGAAAAAAAGGTTCCAGGACGGGGAAAAAAAAAGATTTAAAATAAAAAGAAAATCAAAGTCGCACGTGTTCAAGGACGCAAAAAAAAAGCGCTCAGGTTCGAGGGAACATAAATAAATAAAACATAAATAAATAAATAAATAAAAAAGAGAAAAAAAAACACTCCAAAGGAGTACAGGTTTGAGGGCGCAAAAAAAAAACAGGCGCATAGGTTCGAAGAGAAGGCGCAAAAAAAAAAAAAAAAAAAAAAAAAAAAAAAGGAAAAACTCAAGGCGCACACGTTTGATGGCACAAATAAAATAAAATGAAAAAAAAAAAAAGGTTAGAGGGCGAAAAAAAACCCGCTCAGGTTTGAGAGCGCAAAAAAAAAAAAAAAAAGAGGAGCTCAGGAACAGGGGCGCAAAAAAAAAAAAAAAAAAAAAACCAACGGCACGTAAGGGTTTTTAGTCCCGTCAAGGTAAAAACGTGGAGGTGCAATTACGTTAGTTTGGCAGTGACTCCTTGCAGGGGCGGACTGTCCTGCTGACCGATGTGCCCTCGAACGTCCTCTGTGTGCCTTCGTTTTTTTTATTAGCTCCTTCAAACTTGGGCGACTTCGTTTACTTTATTTATTTTTGGCGCCCTTGAACCTGTGCGCCTTCGTTTTTTCACGCCCTTAAACCTGTGCGCTTTCTTTATTTTTACACCTTTAAAACCTTTACGCCCTTGAACCTCAGTTCTTTCGTTCCCTTTGGTAGTTAAGGTTGGTGCCCTCTTGGCGGACCCAGTCCATCCCCGCCTGCTTTTCGATCTTTGTGATTTATAATCCTCTCCAACGAGATTGTTTTCTCTCTGCTCGTCTTTCTGTGTCAGCGCCAGTGATAATGGTCCGCATGCATGTCAGTATAAAGTATTTCGTGCTCGTGCTTCAACGAGAAAAATTTTCCGAGACAAGTTAGAACTGAAGAGTAAAAAAACAAAACATTGTGATGTTGATTTAGTGATACATCACTAGCTAAGTGCCGTCTTAATAATAATAATGAAAAAAAAGAGCTTATTCGATGTTAATGTAGTGTTACAGAATTTGCCGCCCCTAGCAAAGTGCCGCTCGGGGTGAGTGCCCCCTTTGCCCCCCCCCCCCCCCACGCTACGCCACTGGGGCTAATAAATTGGAAATCAATAACCGCTTCTTGCACATCATTCGAGTCAACGGTGCTTTACTGCCCTGGGAAGGTAAAGCGCAATATCTACAGAGTTTTTTGAGAAAGCATTTGAAAAAATGCGTTTGCGATTCCATACTTTTCTTTGTAAAAATAGGGGGTGGCTATTGTCAAAATTAGTTTATCAAGTTACTCAACCATTATATTTTTATTTTAGCTATTAAGTAAAATTTAATAGCTAAATAGGGTTAATTTAATAGCTAAGGTGATGGGGAACAATAGGTTTTAAAAGTCTGTGAAATAAAACGACTGACGAAAAAACAATTGGGAGGGGGGGGGGCAATATCTTAATATATAAAAATCAATGTCCTGAGATAACATATATATATATATATATATATATATATATATATATATATATATATATATATATATATATATATATATATATATATATATATATATATATCAGCGCACAGCCAATACCGCTGAAGCCTCAGACTTGAAATTTGGCAAGCATGTCCACATGATTACGAAAGTATCCACTAAGAAAGGATTTTTTGAAATATCAATTAGTTCAGGAGAAATTAATTAAAACTCCTTAATTTCTGTGAAATCAAAACCTGTCATTGAAATTTAAATTCCTTATTTTCGGAGGCTTTCCTCCATTCAAATCATTATTCAGTACTTCATCTCAACTTTTGGTCAATAGCAAATTTTAAATTTGATATTGTTTTTGTTTCTCACGTGATTCTTCGAGGCTTTCTCAAGTCAAATAATAATGTTTCTATCTTTTGCTTTCATTTTTTCAAAACTAGAAACGAAATTTTTAAGAGCATCATCACAGGTGGACTATCCTTTTGAATTTAGAAGAGTGCAGTTTCCTGTAAAAGTTTGCTTTTCAATAACTGGTTATAAGTCACAAGGACAGACATTAAAAGTAGCAGGGATCGATTTAAGAGAAGACTTTTTTTCACACGGCCAATTTTATGTTACTCGCTCCAAAGTCAGTTCATCAAGCAGCTTAATAATTTTAGCCCCAGAAAAAAAAAACAACTAAAAATGTTGTATACAAAGAAGTTCTTGCTTAAACATAGGTATAACAATAAAATGTGGATGGCCTGTGTTTGCAAACGTAATCAATACTTTAAAAAGATCGTTAATAACAGTTAAAGATCGGTTAAGGACAAGGGCATATATATAAGGAGTCCAGGGGCCCCGTGATCCTCCCAAAATTAGAAAAAATTATAGGTAATAAGTAATTATTATAGGGGATTTTCGAAACTAGGTGCACCAAGCACTGTTAACCCCTGCTAATTCCATTACCCGAGCAATGCCGGGTACGGGAATGCTAGTTATTATACAAAATCCAAATTATTTCTGATGAGGCATAAGAGGAAACAGAGGTAAGGATTAAAACGAAAAATATGCATTGAGATGAAGTTTAATGCATTTGTGCTCAGGTATCCTCTAACTCCTTTAATGACTGCTTTTGACAAAGTTTCAGTTTTTTGTATTATTTTAAGGAATGAACTAAGATGACTTGAATAAGAGCCTCCTGCTCGTTTCGCTACGCCGCACAGTGGGGCAGCCTAATGTTAATTTTGGACATTGGGCGGAAAATTAAACCATTTAGTTTTGCATTTTTACTGTTGTATTGATAAACTAAGAACATATTTCCACTAATCTTACTAGTTTTTAACATTATTAACTGAAGATAATACCTTGAATTCGAAGAATTAACTAGCTACTTCGTCAGAAGACAATTTAGTAAACAGTAGATAACTTGTTTAAGAACTGTTCAAATTTAATAGTGTGATGTGCTGGGCTTTATGCACTCCTAATAAATAAGAAAAACACCCAAAAACGTTTCTTAGAAAATACGAAAATTTTGGAGATAATTTTCAAAGTATTTTGAATGTATTTTTAAATTACGAAAATCGCTAACATAGCTAACAAAACTATTATATCCCAAGCATCATAGAGAGTTTCAGCTTTCATAATCGGGTTTCAGTTTTTGCCTAAACCTGCCTATTCAAAAGATATTGAAAATTAAAGATAAGTAAATATTTTACTACGAGGACGACGAAACGAATACGAAATGAACGTTGCACGAAACGTATTATTTACGTTGGTTTTTTCACTTTAATCAAGTAAACATGTTTACAGTTTTCAGTTTGTTTACTTTTTATTGCAAATTATTTCAATTAAATACTTTGAGGAATCAGTTTCATTGTGTCATTTGTCGACTGTGGGACAAAATCATATGAGATGCCTAGAAGCATGGTTTCGTTTGCTTATTTCGGGGACTACAAAAATTGGTACTATTTTGAGTTATAAGTGACAGTAGACGAAAAAGACACAATTATCTCCCAAAAATACTTCTCATAAATTGTATGTACACAATAACAAACACATCAAAAAATGAGTAAAAATGAAAACAAGGAGCAGGCATATTTTGAAAAGATCAAAATCAGGGGCGGCTCGTCGCTATGGGCAGGGTGGGCCCGGCCCACCCAAAAAATTGTAATTGATAAAATACATTATTAACAAAAATATCGTTTTGTGTTTCAGTTTAAAAAAAGTAAAAAGTAAGGCGCACAACAGATTTCAAACATCTAGCCCCCCCCCCTCTCCACATATCTTTAAACAAAACCAGAAAGTTTTTAAATCCCATTAATTTTAGCGCTGTGCACAGTTTTGGGAGCTGCGGGCTCGCGTGAAGCTGCCCCCGAAACTAAGAGTTACGCCTCTGCCCTTAGCCAATCGCAATGACTGAATCAGAAAGCGAAAAACGGCGGGTGATAACACCCGAAGGAATTCATTGCAACTCAAGGGTGGGCAAAATTCGCCGAGCCCAAACGAAATCGTAGTTGTCTATAGCGGTTTGGAGGGAAGAGTCGAGATCAGCGGAGAAGAGTCTATACTAGCTTGCAAGTTAACTTGTCAGTGACGTCATTAAGCGCGGAGGAAAAACACTGAGTGAAAAGACCGCCTGTAGGTTTGTAAGGAGGATCTCCGATAAGACACCGCACTGGCAGTTGCCTGCTTGGCGAATTAATCCGCTTTGGCATACTTCAACGAGAGTGGAGCACTTGAGCAAAATCGCGCCAAACGCAGAATATCCCGAGATCGCCAACTGTTTGTGAGCTCTGATTGGCTGGTTCGTTCAGTTGCAAATGAATGTATGGATCCGCGCTGCACCGCTCTTAAAATTGAAAATATTTAACGATTCACAGAAATTATGACAAAAAAATGTCCCTTTTGCGTCGGTTTAACTAACTAATCCGATTTCTAAAGCAAAGTGCGTAATTTCCCCCCGATTATCTGGCAAAGCGCAAGGAACTATTTCCTTCACTTGGCCGCAGCTCATTTCTCCATAGCCAAGAAAGCTTGCAATCGAGTATAGCAACGTCGCTCACTAGAATAACATGTAAAAGGGCAGAGAATCGGCTGCCCCTGCCCATGTGTCAGGGAAAACCTTTTATCATACCGTTCCAATTGTTTTTTTTTTTCTTTTTTTTTTTTGTCTTAATTTTTTCCTCTTCAACAGCTATTACTATATATATATATATATATATATATATATATATATATATATATATATATATATATATCTTACTAATATTATATATGCGAAAGTTTGTCTGTATGGATGTATGGATGTTTGTTACTCTTTCACGCAAAAACTACTGAACGGATTTTGATGAAACTTTACAATAATATAGCTTATGCATCAGAATAACACATAGGGTAGTTTTCGTCCCGTTATGGGGGGCAAAACTCCCTTAGGGGGGCAATAAAACACTATTTTTGTATAAATTCTCTAATATTGGGATGAAAAAATACTTGCACATATTTGCATTATATGTCCATCGAAAGCTCTAATTTTTCTGCTGAAGATGGCACTTGTTCGAAATTTCTAAGTAGAATAAAAAAACGAGTTATGAGCTTTTTAGATCCATGTTCGAAGGCTTTCCTCAACTCAATACAGTATTTAGTGTATCATCTCAACTCCCTGTCGATAGCGACAATTGTTGTATTGTTGACTTTCTTTGCTTTTCGTGATTGTTCACGGCTTTTCTCAAGTCAAATCTTGAAGTAAGATTTTTGCACAAGATTGGCAAATAATATATGATTTTTGGCTGATGATTTTCCATTTAAACGGAACTTTAATGTAATTAATGGTTTTTATTATTATTTATGCTGATTGAACACTTACTCATTATCCAAACAACCAGCAGATCGCCAAAATTTTTGCAGAAAGATTTCCGTAGCTGATGCATTTGGCAGTTTTTTCAACGTTGCTGTTTTTGAAGCCGAAGACAACGTCATAATGTTTCTCAGCTTTCACCATGTAAACAAAATATCGCCAATCAAAGAATTTTCAAAATACTTTTTTTACTGTGCTAAATAATCCAGCAACTAAATTAGGCAAATCCATAAACAGCACAAAAATTTCCATTAATTTTCCTTTTTGTACAATTTCAAACAATCACCAAATTTTATTACTTATTTTGGTAACATTTCGGATGAAACTGTTTAGCGCCATTTTATGGTGACCAAAAATATCTCAGCATCTGGCGACGATATCTCTGTAACGAAAATTAATATCATATCGTTTTACAAAGCAAAGAAAGAATGGGGGAGCATCATCGAAGGTACCCCGAAATGACTTTCGCAAATTCGGTAAAATCGCACCAAGAGCCACAATGATTGAAATTTCCCGAAATAACTAAAGCAAGTATAAGGGGATTACGAGCGCAGCTACTTTTTTTTAATCACTTCGTACTTCATTAGCCATACAGAGAAGGTTTTAGACTCCATGTTAAAAAAAAAGTATCAACAGATTAATCTTTTTAAACATGAGAAGATTAATTTCATGTTTTTTAAATTTGTATATGCTTAAATATGGTGCTTTCGTTTCTAAATCAATACTACTTTGTTCTTTATACTTATTGCTATTTTAGTTTTATTATTAAGGAAGAAACTCGATTTTTAATCACGTCAAAAAGATGTGTTTTAAATTCTTTCACTTAAAACAGAAAACAAAAGCAAGTAACGATTTTTTCTAATAATTATTACTGACCCAGGCAACGCCGGGTATTTTTGCTAGTGTGTGTATATATATATATATATATATATATATATATATAAGGCATGGAGATTGCCGGTTTCATGAGATTCCGTACATTAGTTTTACAATGCATGCATAATTTTTTTAGTTATTTGTTTGTTTTTGGAGTTAGAGATGCTTATTCTCAAAATTTCTGTGTAAGGACTTTCTTTTCGAATAGAGCAGCCCGGTGGTCTGACGCACCGGCAAAAAAAAAAAAAAAAAAAGACTGATCCTCAGATTTTTTTGGTCGTCCACGCAAAAAATAAAAAAAAAGGAAAAGAAAGGAAACTCCATAATACCTAATGATAATATTATCCAACACTTGATCTTTTACGTCAGTTTTAAGAATAATTTTCTATGATTTCTCAGTAGCTTTTTTAAAAATTGTGTCCATTTTTTTTGACCATAGTTACTTCTTGTCTTAACATTTAAATACTTGTGTAGCAGTTATTTAATAGAGTTTTTTTTATATATTTACTTATTCATTTATTATTATTATTACTTTGTAAAAAAGGAAGGGGGGAAAAAACTTCAGCCGTTCGTATTTTTTTTTTCATTAGTTTTTAACGGTTCGCGAAAATTTTTTTTTTTTTTTACAAGTTAACAAGGAAACAGCACAAGTCCGCGTGAATTTTTTTGAAAAGCTTTTGCAGGTCCGCATGTCAAAAAAGGTCGAGAGACACTGTAGAAATTACATTACTGTTTTTCATCAGATCGCAGTTCTATTGGTACGTACCTTAGCTTTTTTTTTCTATCATATAGGATAGGTATAGTTTTGACATTAATTAAAATATTTAAGATCCTTTCAAGCTAATGTGCCTATAACTAGTCGATTAAATATTTTGTTAAGGGTATATGTACGACCGTAATTAATTTTTCAACCACTCTTACTCAAAATTATTGTTTAATAATGATGATAACACATAAGTTAAATTTGAAAGTCGATTAGTAAAAAATGCAGCAATAGAAATATTATGTTTATTTCTTTTATTTCATTTACTTATTTTTGTTGTTGTTCAGACGGACCTTTTAGACGCCATTTGTCAGTTATCCATGTTTTAATTTTAAGGTTTCTTGAATTGTTATATCAAGATGCGTATACTGTAATTAAAGTATTTTTTTTAAAAATATTGTTGAATACCTTTTTATGCCTGTCCTGAAAATAATTTAATTCACCAAGCAAAACCATTTTTCAGGGGGGTGTTTTTAGTGGTAAGGGGTCTTTCTCTTTTTGAGAGTCTGGTTCCTTAATGTTTGACGGTGTGCCACCCCTCTTGGAGGGACGGGAAATGGCACAGTTGATGAAATTAATATTTTTATTACAACATATTATTATTATAACTGCTGTTAATATTATTATCAATTCGATCGCTTAAGGGAAGCCGAGTGTTTCATTTAAAATATGCAGGGTGTTCCGTTTTAACCAATAAGACCTTCATTTTCGCAACTGTTTGTTCAAGGTGCATACTTCCAATTGCAGAAATGTTCAAAATCAGATGCAGAGTTAAGATACTAAAAGTTTAAAGCGAAAAAAAAAAAAAGAGTCAAAAACTAAAAATAACTTTTTATACTGACCCTTGGTCTCTTAACTTATATTTAGGGAAATAATCTCAATTGAAATATATTACTAACAGAAACAATTTGACATTTATGCGACCAAAACTCAAGGAGATATTCGAGTTTAAAGTTTTAAGGGACCAGATAGAAATGAGATAGGAACTTATTGTCCTTTCAGAAGAATGATAGGTTGTCAAAGTTAAAAAACAAAGTATTTATGTTTTTTAATGCTATTCAAAAACAAATGCAAATTTTATTCTGTGATACGCGAAAACACTACAAAACATTAATCAATTTGAAAAACCAGTTTTGCACACAAAAATTTTAAGCCTTTTTAAACTGCTATATTTTCCCTCAAAAGGTGTTATTGACAGTGAGTGTGAAGTGGTGTAAGTCACGAAACGCTGCGTTTCATATCTGGGTGAACATTGGTCGTACTAATGTCAAACTTTTTGTGTTGGAATTACATTTTAATGGTGATGACTTCCCTGAATATAAGTTGGAGAACCTAGGGCCCGTATAAAAAATTGAATTTTGTATCATTTGACTCATTCTTATTTTTGCTTCAAACTTTCAATTCCTTAACCTTGCACCTGATTTTGAACATTTTTGCAATTAGAAGTATGCATCTTGGACAAACGGTTGCAAAAAAGGTCTTGTTGGTTAAAACGGAACACCCTGTATAATCTATGTACACACAAACCTGTTTTTGTGCGGTCTTTCTTTTTGTACAATTTTTTTGTGTGATTTTTTTTCCCCCGCGATATATGAAAATTTCAATCAGATTGGGACTCAATTGACGAAATTATTTATGAAACAGACAAAATGTTTTTTAAAATGAACGAAGTTATCTTTAAAACGAACAATTTGTTTTTATGAGGTTCTTATCCACCGCACAAAAACAGGTTTGGGAGTATTAAATCAAGTGGTATAATTTTGTAGGGCTATCTGAAGTTTGTATTAACTGATTTAAGTATCATTTTATGTTCCTCAGCATTAGTTTACTAACCATTGTTTTCATCGTTTTATCTGTGTAAACATATAAGGGTCATTCTCCAGAAAACATAACTTTTGAACGCAAATATTTTTCAATTTCGAAACCTTTTGTTTTCTTTTTTTTTTCATTCTTACAAGAAAGTGTTACCTTCTAGAAATAACCATAAACAATGGCCCATCTAAGTTCCAATTATTTTACTCATAAATAAAAAAAATAAAAATCATAAATTTTCATATTATGACATACTATGTACCTATATGTTCACGTTACACAAATTTTGCTTAATAGATTACTGTGAGTATACCCTCAGGAAAATTGATGGGAACATCACTGCTTTTAATTAAACAAGTTATTAAGCAACAAAAACAGTCACACAAGGTGTATGACACGCCACGAAGGTGAGAATTCACATATTGTGAACCAAAAATTTTCAAAAAAAAAAAAAAAATAAATAAATAAAAAAATTGTTGTCAGGTTTAAATAGATATATTTTTGATGACATTAAAAATCAACGTTAAATGAATTGTTCCCTAAAGTTTTTACTGTAAAAGCCGTGTGACAGAAAAGTTACACTTTTTGAAGAATGACCCATAAACATAACTGCGGGCCCACCCACTAAATTAAGGCACGAGCCGCCACTGATCAAAATATTATACATGTACATCAAGAAAAGTGTTTTTCTTCAAAAAGCAAACGTTTGTCCTTAATAAACATCTAATTTCTTTTATTACATTCTATATTAGGAGAACTTACAGCAAGCTATTTACTTTTTAGAGCATTAAATGCTATTTACTTTTGATTTTAGTCCAGCAAGTTGTCTAACAAACAAAAGTAAACACTTTTTAATTTAAATATCCATTTAATACTTCACCAGATTTATCCAAAATAAATTCTGAAGGAATTATCATGCCTAAAAATTTTATCTTTTATTCTGAAGTATCATCGTCAGAATCCCCGAGTTCAGCTATCCAATATCCGAAAGTAATCGGTGACGTTTCGGATTTTTTTTTCCGTGTATGCCAAGTTGTAAAAAGTCATTAAAAAAATAATTTAAAATATCGTCTGTTATTAAACAGCCATAAACGAAAAAAATAGAACATTGTGATAAAAAATAAATTTAACTTTAATTTTTAATCTATCGTCTGCTCATGCTTCATTTAATGATATTTTCTAAATAGGTCTTGGCATTAGTTAGAGTTGTTGTTTATGTTCTAAAGATTTCGCTTATCAATTATTGCTATTCGGTGATCTATAAATACGTTTTTTGTTAAGTACAAAACTTTAGACTGCACAATGTAATTCTACGATGGCTCTAGTGTATACGAATTCTAGTGTACGCTCGCTTTGGTAAGCAAACTTGAATGATATCGGTGCTTGACCCCATAGACTTGCTGGTGAAAGATGAGTTTCAAAACCAACCGTGACCTTTTTATTTTTTTAAAGACAAATTCTATTCCTTTAACCGATTACGACCTGGCTCTGGAAAAATGGATTGACACTCTTGGTTCTGAGATTACAAATACGACAAAGACGAAATTAAGAGATAAATTGAGAAAATGGTGCAATTATTTATCAACGAAGTGGTCTTCGTCAAATAGAACTTTGGAACCGTTTCTCAGGAAAAATGAACAGTGGCTGAATATGGATTTGTCTTTTTTGGAAGAATTCATTTATGAACTTGTGCCTTGTTCATCAACAGGTATTTCTCCTCCATTACGCTCGAAATCGTTTGAACATTTGTCCGATCGACAAAAATGCAGAAAAACTGAACATTTAAGAAACTGTTCTGAAGAAATGTTTAATTTTGTCTTAAACAAAAAGCTCAGGTCTGACGACGAGGCAGTATATATTTTTAATTTTATCCAAAACCATCCCGAGCATATTAATACAATAAAAGAACTTTGTGAAAATCTCTCTAAACCTAATAATATTCCTGGTTACAATGAAAAAATGTTAGCCATGTATGCAACTGCTAAACTTACGAGGTTTCAATATGATGCTCTCAGAAAAAATGCAAAAGATTTGGGCAGGAACATTTATCCGAGTTATAAAAAAATTCAAATGACTAAAAAAGAGTGCTATCCTGATAATGTAAAAGTTACAGATTCCGGAGTTAACGTATAGGTTTACAAAATTTATTAGATCATACTTCTTCCTGATTCATAAAATTGTTATCTGATAAAATTGAAAAAAGCTCCCCTCAGAACCTCACTATGATATTAAAATGGGGATGTGACGGTGCTTCCAACCAGTCGCAGTACAAACAATCTTCTAGCACTGAAATAGATGACTCAACGGTATTTATTATTAGTGTAGCCCCCCTTAAAATTATCAAGAAAGATGAAGATATGGTGGTTTAGATCAATGAAAAGCCTTCTTCTACTAGATTTTGTCGACCAATAAGTTTCGAATTTGCAAAGGAAACGAAAGAAACAGCGACAAATTTCGTAGAAAAAGTGCAATCGCAAATAGATACCCTTCAGCCATACATACTCGTAGATCAAGGTCATGTTATTACCATAAATTATGAATTGCATTTAACTATGGTGGATGGCAAAATTTGCAACTACTTAACGGAAACTACTTCCTAGATGTGCTGTTATATTTGCGACGCGTTACCTAAAGAAATGAATAATTTAAGTGTGGTGAGCAAAAAAGAAATTAAAGAAGACCATTTTCGTTTTGGTTTATCACCTCTGCATTGTTGGATACGTTGTTTTGAATGCCTCATACACATTGCTTATAGGCTTGACTTCAAGGAGTGGAGTGCGAAGTCACCTGTCCACAAAGAATTGTTACAACAAAGAAAGGCTAGAATACAAAACGACTTTAAATCTAAGCTGGGGTTGATGGTAGATTATGTAAAACAAGGCCATGGAACATCCAACGACGGAAATACGTCACGAAAGTTCTTTGCGAATGCAGAATTATTAGCTTCCATAACCGGAATAAATCTTGACATGATAAAACGATTTTCAACAATGTTGCAAGTTATTTCATCTGGATTCACGATTAAATTTAAAAAATTTGAAATATATACGAAAGAGAAAGCTCAGATGTATGTGAATTTATATGGTTGGTATTTTATGCCCGTTACAGTGCATAAATTACTTATACACGGACCCGAAATAGCTAAGTATGCTATAGTACCAATCGGTCAACTCTCCGAAGACGCTTAAGAGGCAAACCATAAGTATTTTTGATCGTATAGGGAATTGCATTCAAGGAAAACGTCCAGAATAGAAAACAATAGAGACGTTTTTAATAATTTATTAATCAATTCTGATCCTCTTATCTCAAATTTGCGTCCAAAGATTTGCAGTTTGCACCACGAAATGTCACAAGTGAAGAATTTGCTTGAAGATGATGGAATGGAAATTGGCTAAAATACTGTTACATATTTCTTTAAAAATTGTTTTTAAATGATAATTAAATATTTTATTTTGCACTAATGACTTAGTATTTGATTATCTTTACATTTTAAATAACAAAATATTATCACATTTTTAAGTAGAAATTGGTTTTACTGAAATGTCCAAGCTCTCCGTACACTTGCCCCACTGTGCGCCGCAGATCCGGGTTCGATGCCAAGGATGGGTCAACTCGGCCTTTCATTTCTTCTGTGGGTCGATAAAATGAATACCAAGCGTGCTTGGAATCTAAACACTAGGGGCTCCTCGTTCGACTGACCGGAACATCTGATTTTTGCACCCCTGTGCCAAATATTAGTTCATACTAAGTTTTGTTAATTTTTATTTCGAGGATATAAAGCTAGGAATATGTTTTTTAAATGAATAAAATTGTAAATAAAAATCAGCGTTACCTCCGTAGTCAACATGTTGAATAACACTAGCCTACACTCCAGGGTTCCCCGTACCTACCGCTTACACATGATTTAATTGTTCGGATGTGATTCTGAGGACAGTTTAGTTTCTTGATCCAGACCATGAGCCTGGCAAATCCCTGATCCAGCACCCTCGGAGACATTGATTTGGAATGGAAACGTGGAGGTCTTCGTGATCACGACTGATTAAACGTGAACCTGTCACCATTAGCGTACACGGAGGATCTCCTATACTAGCTGCATCGAACCCGCGACCCTGCGATCCCCCCCCCCCCCCGAAGGGTCTCGGGCTCGATGCCAGCCGGTCGTAGATATTTCATGTTCGTTAAATCGTTGATATAATATTTAATTTATGTTGAAAGATAAATTGTCTTTGAAAAATTTCAATAAACGCATGCGTGGACACCGGCAGAATTAAATGCAAGGGGGTGTAACCATATAGAATTCTGTAACAAAAAATAATAGGGTTTCCATACAGGCATGGAATGTGGCCAATTGGAAAATCATTCAATTCTAATAGCTATAAATCCATTATATGACCAATGTATCCCTTTTCCCTCCCCCCCCCACAAAAAAAATGGTTTGAATTTTGAGATTTTTAGTTCAAATTAGGTTTTCCGCAATCAAGAATTGCGGTAGGACCAAATCGATGAGTTTCTTGTTCCTACTAATGGATTTTATCGCAACGTAATTTGAATTCAAGCCGTCAAAATTCAAATGAATGCCAGGGGCTGGATACTGGATATTATGTGCTGGATACTGTTTTTGCGTAAAAAGGATTGTGTAAAGTCGAAAAGGTCCAGGTCGTTAATAAATAATTCTATTTCGACGTACATGAACGCTACCATCCAAGGGAAGGGACATGCTGGCGGAGGTCCGTGGACCAGAGGTATAGTGCCTAGAAAGAGTAGTGTGCCGATCGACGGGGAAAAAGTGAGGTCAGATCTGAGGAAAATCCAGATGGCGCTGCGCTCGAGGAGTACGTTATGCTTCCCAATCCGACTCGTTTTAAATCAGCGATTGCATGCTGATTTCGCAGTTTAAAAGCCCCGTTTTTCGGATTGAACTTATTTCTGCGCAAAAGACAAATTCTGTAATAAGTGCTACTTGTTACATGGGTGTTCATTTATTTTTTGAAGCATATAAAATTACCTTTTGCTAAGTTATCTTCAATGAAAATAGTAGACTATAAGGGGCCATTCAATAAATACGTAAGGGTCCCGAGGGGGAGGGGGTTGGAAAAGCCTCTACGTACCCTTACTTGAAGGGGGGGGGGTAAACTCATTCTTACATAATATTTTCCAAGTCGGTATTTCACATTAGAAATTGCGCGGTCAAGTGATTTGGCAGAGATTATGTTCCATTTTCGTCTGGAAGGTAAGAAACGTGTTAGGATAAGATGTTTTTTTTAATTTATTTTACAAAAAAAAAAGTATAAAATATAGTAAAAGAGTCGCATTGTGTATTGCTGTTTTATTTGTAATTAATATTACAGCAAAAAAAAGTCGAAAAAACATTCAGTTTAGATTCTAACTTTTCAGTAACTATTTCTTTACGCAAAAGGTTTAATTTAATAATGTGAATTTAATAACGATTCCAAGATTTGTTATTTTATCATTTTGAAAAACGAAATGGAATCTTACGTAAGAATAGGGGGATAGGGGGAGTGAAAAATCTTACGTCCCCTTACATGGGGGGAGGGGGTCAAAAATTGCCAAAATCATCCTTACGTAATTAATGAATTTTTAAATTTCATGCAAACCCAATATTCGTTAGGCAAATTAATATGAACAATTTCATTTATAATAGATTTATACGTGGTTATTTCAGTTTCATCTGCGGAAAGATCAAGTTTTATTTTTTTTCAAACAGGGAACATTTTTTTTACAGCATAATTCCTGATGGACCTTTTCTTTGGTACTTTTTTAGTAAAGTAGGTTGACAGATTTGGGAAAATTGTCGGAATTGCCTCATCTTTCAAAAAAGGTTTCCCCGAGGAATCAAAACTTCCTCACCATTTATAATATGCTTAAAATGCGTTTCAATAAAATGTTTTTCAAAATGCAGAGAACAAATTGAGTAATATTTGTCAAAAACTTTATCTAATCTGGGAATTAACGAATTCCGCTTTAGTTTTTCTTCATCTGCTGGAGCTTTAAAAAGCGTAACTTTCTCCTTGAATGTTTTGTATCCACTTTTGCACCCTGGTACGAAACAAGATAAAGCTTTATTTCTTCTAATGTTCAACTTTGATGCCTCCATTAAAAGCCTTAAACGCTGTTTCATGAAATATTCACGAAATAAAGGTAAAAAAGAGAAACGCGAAACTAAATTGTAACAAAATCCCGCGTCTACTAATGTAAACACCGCGAAATTGAACGTACACCTCGATCGCACTGCCCTCTAGCGGTTTTCATACAATTTGTCTTCAAGAATCCTGGGGAAAAAAGCGCCGATCGGCACACTACTCTTTCTAGGCACTATACCAGAGGACATGCACGCCGTCAACGAGGAGAATGGACACCCTCATGAAAGCCCGTACACCAGAGAAATTTGCATTATAAGCATAGAAAAATAAAATCAAAAGAAATCAACTATTGTTAAATAAAAACAATAAAAAAACCGGAATTGCTCAAATTAAAAAAATATATATAAACGTTTTTTTATTTGATATATTTTTTAATTCAGCAATTGCGAATTGCTTATTGTTCTCACTTGACCGTTTTCGGCGTCCGTCCGTCCTTCCTTTGATTTTATTTCTGCCACCACCGATGGATTTTTGGAGGAACTCCAGCTTGGGTACCCCCCCCCCCTACACACACACTCACCTGCACACACACTCACACACCTGCATACACACACGCCTGCTCACACACACACATATGCCTGCAAATAGTCTCACACATGCACCACACACGGCTACCCCCCCCCCCCCCCCCCCCCCATACACATATAAACGTGAATTGCGAAAAAAATAATTTAAATTCGGGTTGTCAAAACTCAAATTAATTTTTATTTATTTATTGATTTTCTAACTTTTAAAAATTATGGGATTAATTATTTATTTATTTAACTTTAATCTTAAGGCGACTTCTAAGACGTATTTCTATTTAATCATTTAGTTTATAAGTTACATTTTTCCGATCACAGTATTTTTGTACTTTTGAATTTGCCCTTTGCATAAAATAAAGTAATTTTTACTTGCTTTCATATTTATAGTATTGATAACCATTAAAACATGTTTAAAAATATTTCAGAAATATTAAATAATTTTTGTTTTTTAAAATTGATGCAGTAAGAAGCAAAGGGATGTAAGTGGACATTTTCAAGTTTTCAGTAAAACGCGTGTAAAGATTACGTCTTAGGCAGGCTTTCATTGAATTATTTTTCTAAATCATGGTATACAGCATCACCTACCAAAGCTGCTAG